>NW_019272023.1:587425-1124839 GCF_002738345.1 Cucurbita maxima
AACCTTACAGCCAAAAGAGCTTTAAAAAAGCTACTCAAGTTGGCTTGAATTGAACCTACCTTGTCTAAGCCATCTGGAAGCGAAAATTCTCCCTCTTGGTTTACATTTTATGAAAATAAAAATTTGGTGTCCATGTTATAGATGTAAGTACAAGGGATTCAATACTGTCCTTAAGCCATACTTATCTATTAATATGGAAGCAAAACATATATATATGCATACATGTGTACATGTATAGTGTGCGTGCATTGTTAGCTTTTTCCAAGCTTTCTTCTTCTTTTGCCTTTACTCCATCACTTCATTTACACTCGAGACTAAACTGACAATCTGCCTATTGGAGATAAATGATGACCAACTTGAAGTGACAAAGTTCATTTAGACCTTTTTTCACCGTATTGGGTCAACGGCTAAACATACACACGAGCTTATCCAATGAAACTGAACAAATTTTACTCTTTGAAGGAAAGTAGTGGCTTCCACATGCTAAGGACAAAAGAGTGGGCCACACATAAAAAAAAAAGCACCCCCCCTCCACACACACACACACAC
The DNA here is from genome assembly GCF_002738345.1 of Cucurbita maxima. Taxonomy (NCBI): domain Eukaryota; kingdom Viridiplantae; phylum Streptophyta; class Magnoliopsida; order Cucurbitales; family Cucurbitaceae; genus Cucurbita; species Cucurbita maxima. The sequence goes on from NW_019272023.1 coordinate 587,975, forward strand.
ACACACTCAAAAAAAAGAAAAAAAAAAGAAAAGAACTCTCAATAATCCAAATTTCAAATGTTCAAAATCTACCAGGTCGTTGATGACATCCACAGAATTTGAGTTACAGCATCCCAGAATCTAGCTTGCCTGATAAATAACTAAGACTAACTCCTAGTGAATGCTTTACACCTAGTCATTAAAAGAGCTCGAGCACAATCAGGTAACGATAATAGAAACTAAATTGATCGATTACTCAAATGAAGACGTCAATAGTCAAAATGAATTCAAACATGCGCAGGTGGAGAACGATCACAGAAACTGTAGAGATACTTAATATGCTTTGCTTTCATTGAAGCAAAAACTATATGGAAATGCGTACCTCACAGAAACCCTGGGTTACAGAGAAGGATGTAGAAGCCAAGAGAACGATGGGGAAATTGAATTTCGACTAAAAACTTTTTGTCTCTGTAAATAAAATTAGCAGTGATAGCTGGTTCGCCTGAAGCTACAAAAGTTTCTAAAAGGAAGTCGGAGGTTGAAGACGAATCCCAGCCGTTGATTCCGATCGCACTGGCTCAGCCAGTTGCCCGAATCAAAAACTACCAATAATCCCCGTATTTTCTTAATAAACATATGAAACCTACTCGCTTTTTCGAGTCTCCTCCATTCACAGAGCGCAACGTGTCCAATTAAGTCAGCTCAAATTGCTTTAAGCATGCAGGTTTACTAAAATACCCCTGGCTTAAAAGTGCGTGTGGACGTGGATAGGGACCACAAGTCACGCACGTGTTGGCACGTGGAACAGATCGGACTTGTACGGCGGAGAGAGAGAATACCGGAAAAAAAAAGGAGGAAAGATGAAGAAGTCTCTAGTGAAGTGCACGTCCATCGTAGGTTTGACCTGTTTGAACTTTCCCGCATTTGGGGGATAGGTGCGAACCGGATTCGATTATTTTTAAAAATTTCCCGCAATTGGGGGATAGGTGCGAACCGGGTTCGATTAATTTTTAAACCTTCCCGCGGCGGTAACTCGCGCAAACATTCGGTTCGATGCATGAAATAAGCTAAGTTGCGCGCCACTTACATTTTTAATAAATAAAAATATTTATTAAAAATATTTGCAATCTTTCCCTCCTGTTCCGCGCTGTTCGGAGAAACGGGACAAGGACTTGGAGAGAATTGAATCAAACCGAGGCTTATTTTGATCTCAATCGTCATCTTCGACAGTCGATCAAGAACAACTACTCTTATCTTCATTCTCTGTAGCGGAGCCCTAGTTGCCATCGTCTATAAGGTGCGACGCTTCTTTCCTTATCGCTGCTCCATTCTTTCTTATTATTTCCTGGAAGCGAACTGTTTTCAGTTTGTAGTGGTTGCGTCGATGATTGTCTGATTTCTTGTTCAATTGTCAATTCACAAGTATCTGCGGCATCGATTAAAACTAGTTTACTCTCGGTTTGCTTGATTGTTCTAGTAGTTGCATCAGTGAGATTGCCTGGTTTATTTTGTTCAAATACAAATGACAGTGTCTGCAGCGTTGATCAAGGCTAGTTTACTCTCAGCTTATTTGAATTTGAGGTAAACTGGAAGAGACGAAGATATAGAACTTCCTAATTCGCTTTGTGAAGCAATATTTCTTACTATGTTTATTAAGTTGAAACCAGAACTTTAGTCTAGAAGTTGTTGCTGAAGCCTGATGATCTCGTGCAAACGATGGATGTGATGTTTCCGGCTCTCTTCCCACTTTTGTATTCGTAAAATTTTTCATTCTCTTTGTACTATACTCACTTTTCCTTCAAAAGAATTTGGCGTTTTGCATGGCTCTTGCTCTAGAAGCTTGATTCTCTTGGTATTTTTGTAGTCCAGAAGATTAGGATTTATCTATGTGTTCTTGTAGGTTACTTGCAGATTTTTCTGCATGACATACGCTTGATAGCTTGCAACCATGCATTTTATAGTTGTTAGTTTGGCACTCAACAAGGATTGTCAAATTGTTGATGCACGGAGGCCTGAATCTAAATGTTGCTTCTGTACCTTAATCTTGAATTGCTACGAACTGCAGTATGAGAAAGTAAAACTTTCTGTTATTTTTTTAGTTCCTTTGGGCGAGATTGGTGAGAGTTTGAATTCGGTTTCAAATGCGAATGGTTCACTTAGGATAGAAAATGCTAATGTTTATCTATGAAGTTTACATGCTGTCATTTCTAGGCAAAACTTGTAGACGGATAATTTCAGTCAATGGAAACGGAAAGGAGACAATTGACAGTTTGTACTGTAATGGCTCACTTGGCATGTTTGCGTTGGTTTCAGTTTATATTCATCCAACCTGAGTTCATGACATGATGTCGGGCACTGGGGAAAGATATCTCCAAGACGATGCCGATGAAGCAGCTGATGAAAATGGCAAGCAGTCCAGCGCACAAGAGTGGACGGTAGCTATCGCTGCAAAAGGTGAGGAAGGCGTCATGACTGGTTCATCAAACGCAATCCATTGCTCTATTGTCATGAGCATTGGGAAGATTTGCAGGTGCTCTTGTCAGTGTCCAAAGAGAGCTAACAAAGCATATATTGTAAAGGGCCTTTGTGAAAAGTCAGGAAGGATGGCTGTTTGACGACCTGACTTTTTCGAAGGTAGGTGGGACATGGGGGCTGTTGAGGATTGTTGGGAGGGAGTCCCACACTGACTAATTTAGGAAATGATGAAGGGTTTATAAGTAAGGAATACTATCTCCATTAGTATGAGGCCTTTTAGAGAAGTTCAAAGCAAAGCCATGAGAGCTTATGCTCAAAGTGGACAATTTTATACCATTGTGGAGATTTGTGATTTCTAACATGGTATCAGAGCATGCCCTAAACTTAGTCATATCAATAGAATCCTCAAATGTCGAACAAAGAATTGTGAGCTTCGAAGGTATAGTCAAAAGGTAACTAAAGTGTCGAACAAAGGTTGTACTTTGTTCGAGGACTCCAAAGAAGGAGTCGAGCCTCGATAAGGGGAGGCTTTTCGAGGGCTCCATAGACCTCAAGGGAGGCTCTATGTGGTACTTTGTTCGAGAGAAGGAGTGTTGAGGATTGTTGAGGATTGTTGGGAGGGAATCCCTTGACTAATTTTGGGAATGATTAATACTATCTCCATTGGTACGAAGTTTTTTGGAAAACCCAAAACAATGAAAGTTGATGCTCAAATTTGACAATATCATACCAGTGTGGAGATATGTGGTTAGAGGCCTCATCAATACTCTCTCGGTTGCCGCCCAAAATGCCCAAGCAGTGGCCTTCTTAGAGAAAGTCCAGTTAAAAACAACAATGATCATAAAATCATTCAAAATAAAGCTTAAGCAAACAGATTTATAGTTTTCCACAGGCCGATTGGACTTCGGACCATTGAAATCATAAAACCCTGATTGCCGAAGTCCCAGTCTCGGATCCAGACTCTTTGTTTTGTTTCAACTCATCTAGTTTAGATGAAATCTTTTGTATTGGGAATTGATTTATTCAGCCAAGTTTAGACAAATAATGGCCATCTTCAGTAGCCCCTTCTAGCACTAATTTATTATTTTATGAAACAAATAACAATCTTTGAATTAATTATTTTATGTGTATTATTGACTTTGATTCTTCTCATTCAGAGTAGGTCAACCAATTTATTTGAAGATTCTGATCGTTGAATTTCTTAAACTGGAGTTGCTAGCTCAACTGCAACTGCCTGATCGGAGGTGTCCCCTTGTTGCAAGTAATTATACAGCCAAGAATTTACAGATGCATAATAGCAATTGAAGTATTTGAAGAGTACAGTATGTAAACATTATACGGCATGTTATATTTAATATTATTTTGACAATTTTGTTTATGTTTGAAATGAATAGCTATTCTTATAGTTGTAAACATGTGAAAAGTTCAGTTCTTGTTTGATTGATTGGAAAAGGAAACGAAAAAACGAAGTTAATTGGGTTCTGAATTTTCTTCCTCTTTGGGATTTCATAATTGGCCCCTGCAAAATGGAATATTGCTGTATGATTACTTGAGCAACCAAAGAAAGAAGATCCTTCGCCTGAGAGACTTGTAACACGAGCCATCTCTCGTTATGAACAATTGGGCGTCTCTCATGTATCTCTAGCCGCCATGGTAGGTGGCCTTTGATTCTTGCACCTTCTAATTATGACTCGGTAAGCCTCTATCATTGTCGACCATTTTCACTTTCTTAAGTAAACTTTTTTATTAATATATATATATATATTTATTTATTTATTATTATTATTTTTTTTCTTCTTTCTTTCGTCTTTTTTTATTTTCTTTTGAGTTGTTGATCAAGTTCATCCCATCGTTTCATCCTATTTTGTCTCTCTAACTTGAGAAAGAGCTTCAATGGCGGAACATCACCCTTCGGATATTCAAATCAGGGTCAATTCCCGGCAAGGTACTGCAATACATCCTGTAGAGGTGGATGCCCAGTCGTTGCAAGCGTCGGGTTCAATTGCTTACAGGGAAGTCAAGCAATTCAAGAAATGGATCTCTTGGTTAATTCCGTCATTTGTTATAGCCAATATTGTTATGTTCATTATCACCATGTATGTTAATAATTGCCCTAAGAATTCAGTCACTTGTATTGCTCGATTCTTGGGTAGATTCTCTTTCCAGCCCCTAAAAGAAAATCCTCTGCTTGGACCTTCATCTTTAACGTAAGTTGGTTCCACTGCGTTCTCATATTTTTTTTCTTCCGGAATTCTGTGTGTCAATTACATCTTGAATTTTTCGTCGTTCAAGTGAACTATGCATTGTCCACTGAACCAATTATTGCTTGTGTTTCAGGCTACGGAGTATGGGTGCATTAGAAGTTAATAAAGTGGTTCATGGAGACCAACTGTGGCGTCTCGTCACGTGTAATTGGTTACATGCCGGTGTTTTTCATTTATTGGCGAATATGTTGAGTCTCTTAGTCATTGGGATTCGTCTTGAACAAGAATTTGGATTTAGTACGTACCTTTGATCATTCTTTCCTTTTCTTTTCTGGTGTTGGTAACAGAATTATTCCCTGAAATGCCTATTTAAGAGGCGACCTTTGATTGTTGGCCACTTTATTAAGAGTTCTGTTGTTTTCCTAGACATGGATTATTCTATGTTTATATACAGTTGATTCACTGGCCTTCCACCCTTAACCAACTCTTTTGTGAATGTCTTGCAGTACGGATCGGCTTGCTATATGTTATATCCGGATTTGGTGGGAGTCTGTTGTCTGCTCTGTTCATCCAGTCAAACATCTCTGTCGGGGCTTCTGGTGCCTTGTTTGGGTTGCTCGGAGGAATGCTTTCTGAACTCATCACTAACTGGACGATATATTCTAATAAGGTACTCTTCAAGCCGCATTTGTATTGAAATTTTCTGATGAATCCTGACACTTAGCTTGGTTGCATTTTCTGGTCTCTTTGCCCCTTCAGGTACCAGCTCTTCTTACTCTGTTGGTCATTATAGCGATCAACTTGGCAGTAGGAATTCTTCCTCATGTTGATAATTTTGCTCATATCGGAGGATTTATTTCTGGATTTCTTCTGGGGTTTGTATTTCTCATTCGCCCGCAGTTTGGATGGGTTAGCCGAAGATATACTTCTATAACAGATTCTTCCATCCCCGTCGAACATAAATTCAAGATATATCAATGCGTATTATGGATCATTTCGCTAATACTTCTGATTGCCGGGTAAGCAATTCACATATATTTGTGCTGCCTTTATCCAATTGTATTGAGAGAGCATACAAAATTAGAAAGTGGAATCACAAGGTATAGGAGTTTTTATTTTTTATTTTATTTTTTTTAACCCAAGATATCTCAAGAAACCATTAACTTGATGTCAAAATATGCTTATAAAATCTTGTTTTGATGGTTAAACAATATTTCAGCGTCCCATGGAACTTCTTTAGTTATAAAAAAACGAAAATAATCTTCAGAAATGTTAAGTTATTGGCTGTCAACTAGAGGAATACACCTTCACTCTATGATCTGAGTACTTAATTCCAAAGTCATTGCATAGTTGAATCTTCATGTTTCAGAAAGATTAGTTTGATGAAGTTAGAATGTGTATAATACAACTTCAGATTCAATGTTGGATGTAGATTTTTACTTCCAGGTTTCTTATTGATAGTAGAAGTAAAAGATTCTTTCTTTCAAAGAAGTGAAGCGACTGAGATTATACCCATCTTGTTGACCTATTTTGGCAAGATGATTTAATTTTGAAACTGATCTAAGACGTTATTTTCCAGGTTCACCGTTGGCCTGGTTTTACTTCGTCGAGGATTTGATGCAAACCGTCATTGCTCTTGGTGCCATTATTTGTCTTGCGTTCCTACTTCGAAATGGAGCTGCAATTCAGAACCTACATACTGTTTGGTAATCTTTCCTTCTGCATTCTCATTTCTCCTTGGTTTTTCCTTACAACAGAGGATTTTCTAAAACATTTCATACCTCACCCTAATTAACAATTATTTAAGGCCTACTTTATAGTCATTTTGTTCCCTTAAAAAAAAAAAAAAAGTTTTCTCATAGATTCTTTACTTAATAATCTAGTTATTAATCGGGATTTTAAGAGCCCTAAAACAAAGATTTTCAAGATTTATTTTTATTTTTGAACTTTAGTTAGGAATTCGAGTATATTTAGCAAGGTGAAAAAAAAAAGAAAAAGAAATCATAAGTGGGTTTTAACTTTCAAAAACATAAAACTATAAATTATTATCAAATAGCCATGGGCATTCCAAAATTGTCAGGTGCTTGAATTTATATGAAGATAATTTTAAACATTGATAACAGTGGGCAAGTCTAAGACATTATGTTGGTACAAGTTAATAAAAAAAAAAAAAAAAAAAAGAAATATACCAATTTTATTTTTTGATTAAGAAAACCACTAAATTGAACTTTGAGGAGCTTTTGAAATTTGAGAATTAAATAGTGAATACCTGGATTTACTAGCTCAATTCTGTTGACATGCGGAAATTCACCTATAAATTTATCTCAAGANAATGAATGTAAAAGAGAAAAAAAAAAAAAAAAGAAAAAGAAAAGCGTAGTGCCCATCTTTGTATGAGATAAAAACTCAAAATCTAAGAAATCATAAAAGTAATATATATTTTGTTTTGATTATTGAATTGATTCTGAAATGAAATTTTAGGTTTATACCAACTCCTTTCATCTAAACTTTTTCCAAATTTCCATCTTTGGTTTTCAGTCACATCAGGTAGGTAACCAGTTGAATCTGACGTGCTCGAGCAACGGCAAATCCGGGACGTATATTCTCCCAAATGCGTCAAACTCTGAGATACAAGGTTTGTGTTCTGGGCTTTGTAACTGATTGAATGAAAACCCACACCACTTCAGGAAAATCATCATCCCCTTGGACCACATGTTTCATCCTGCAAATACGCCTCTCTTCTTTCTGTATATGCTGTATTTTCCCCTCCACAGCCGTGTGTGAAGTCATTTTATCAGGTTTCATGAATGCAGGCTTCAAACACACATTTTAGTCATCAGGGCTCAGAACTAAATGAAAAATGGCTTTGCCGCATTTTTTGTGTGGAAAAACAAAATATATATATATATCATTTTAGTTTTTTAACCCCACTTTTTGCGTTTAAATGTTCATATGGTACAACTTTACTGCAGATGTTTACAATACTTTTTATTTCTTGGCAGAGGATACTAAGTACAATGTTATTGCAAATTTTTTAACAATATGCATATATTTTTATTAATTGTGATATTAATACTTTTAATTAGATGCTTTGATTTAACATTTCAGTTTTCTTCCGTACGTAAATTTTTATTTCAGATAAATTTATACACATTTTTTAAAACGCCGTTAAAACGCCGTTAAGTATAAATAAAAAGAGAAGGAAATAAAAACAAAGGATCTCCAACCGGATTTTGTTTCTTGACCCTATCGATACTTCCAATGGGAGTTCTTAAAGTGGGTGGTGGGGACTTTTTAAAACCAAACATCCCCCCCCACCCCCCCCACAAATTCCACGTGTTCACACCAAACCGCAACTAGGGTGGGGCTGGGGCTCGTCTAGAACACCCTATCTCTAGGCCTTATTCTCAGTTATAGCACAAATACCAATTCTATATTTTTTTCTATTAAAAAACGTCGTCTGTGGGAATCGAACCCACGACCACGTGGCTTACGTGATTAAAAGCCACGTGTCTACCGGCTGAGCTAAGACGGCTTGACTGTAATGCGGTAAAACAAAATATTAAAACATGCTTTAATAATGGTGGCCGGCGGTGGCGGTTTCCCGGCGGACATAGGCGGATGTGAGTGACCGTTTCGAGAACGCAGGCAATGTTGAAGGTGGTAATGGTTCAGTGTTAAGTCGGCTTTTGCAGACTGAGAGTGATTTTGGGTTAAAGAAGAGGATCCCCCTCAATTTCACGGCAGCTTTGAAACATCAAATCCCACTCTCCTTTATTATTATTTTATTTTTTCTTCTTTTTTTTTAAAAAAAAAAAAGAAAAAAAAAACGAAACCTTTTATTCTCTATTTTGTTATATAATAAGCAGCTTTTTTTCACCGTTTAGCTTTCGTATCAGTAAAATAGGATGGGACATGAGTGCTTTTTTGAGGCGACAATAAAGTGATGAAGAAATTGCATGGGGGATTAGATATAGAAAGTGATGAAGAAATTGTGAAAAAGAACAAGTTTTCATTAGAGGTTTAGATGGAAAGATATGGAAAGATAAAAGAGACGTAACGCATCACTGACAAAAGGAGGAGGAGGAGTAGCAGAGAAGAAAGGTTGAGTGTCCATCAAAGTCCGTCGCCTCGGGCCGCGAAACCCGGACTACAGTCCACCCTCTTAATTCCAATTCCAATTTCATTTTCTGGGGTTTGTTTTGCTGACGTCAGAGCTTCAGAATTCCCCTTCTCGGCGGGGCCACCGCAAGGATTCCGCGATCCTCACTCTGACTCTCGGACCCGGTGGACGCTCTCTGCTCTTCTTTTGCCTTATTCGCCGCCTTCAGAATTCCCATTCGCTTCCTTATCCTCCATTTCTCTCTCTTTGTCTCTCTTTGATTACTATTACGAATGAAAAGTAATTACATTTGAAACTAAACCCTTGATGAGAATTTTGATAGGGACAGAAGTGAATGAGTGGAATGGAGGGTGGCGCAGGTTAAGCGCTTAAACCAAGCTTAAAGCTTTCTGCACCATTAAATGCCAAGCAACACCCACTCCCTTCCCCCCCCTCCCTTTCTCTTTCTGGCGCTGCAGCAGCTCTGATCCTCAGCTGTTTCGCTCTGTCTCAATCGTCCCCTCTGCCTTTATACATATATTATAATCCAACAGTGACTAAACCAAAGTTAATGCCTGCTGTGGCTGTGGCTGTGGCTTTCCCACCCCCTTCTCTATCACTCTCTTCCATATATTTACCTCTTTTCTTCCCTCTCCTTCAGCACAGCACAGCACACCCACGCCCTTCACTTCTCTCACCTTTTGGGGGCTTTTACAGAATTGGGTTTCTTTTTCTCTGTTTGTTTCCACTGAATTGGGCTCTGTTTGGCTGGGGAACCTTGTACTTATCACTACCAGTGTATGCACTCATCTCCCTTTCACCTTTCATCTTTTTATGTTTCTTTTCTGGTTTCCATGTGTTTTTATGCACAATTCTCTTGGATTTAGCACAATTTTTGGTGATACTCTAATGGGTTCTTCCTGTTTCTATCACTGCTTATCTCTGCTTTGTTCTTCATTACTTCATTACTTCAGCTTCTGATCTGAAATGTAAAATGGGTCGAGCTTTGATTGCTGTGTTAGTCTGTCTTTTCCCTGAAATTTGTTTCAGTTTTGTCATCTTCTTATCATAAGTTCTTGATGTTCATCCTTTCTTAGATGCTGTGAAGAGGAAGGCTGTGGGGGAACTAATAAATGTGGAGCCTTCAACTCAGCTGTGAGTGTACGTTTGTAAGGCAATTCAGTTAAAATTATCTCATGGCCACTTCCAATGGGGGATTTCTTCAAACGGATTCATCCACTCCGCCACCGTCTCTTCCTCCTTGGCTTTCCAACTCCAACGGCGGTTCTTTGCTCCGACCGCCTTCCCCGTCGGTTACCTTAACGCTCTCTTCCCCCACAGTTCCAGCCTACTCTCCCATCCCCTGGCTGCAACAGCCAGAGAGAATCCCAGAAAACATGCCTCTTGTGTTGGGCAATTTGGCACCTCATATGTCAATGGCATCATGTGGTGGAAGCCTGTTTGCTTCGGAGCTTGTGGAATGCTGCCGAGAGCTGGATGAAGGGCACCGTGCTTGGGCAGCGCACAAGAAGGAAACGGCGTGGAGGTTAAGACGACAAGAGTTGCAATTGGAGTCGGAGAAGGCGTCCCGGATTCGTCAAAAGATGGAGGAGGTTGAAGGGAAAGTGAAGGCTCTTAGAGAAGAAGAGAAGAGTGGTTTGGAGCGGATTGAAGCAGAGTATAAGGAACAATTGGCAGGGTTGAGAAAGGATGCAGAGGCCAAAGAACAAAAGTTGGCTGACCAATGGGCTGCTAAACACTTGAGCCTCACTAAGTTTCTTGAGCATATGGGTTGCAGGACTAGAATTGCTGATTCCAGTGGTAGGTGAGTTCAAGTTTGGTGATTGCCTCTCAAGTTCTTCATGGAAAACCCTTCCTTTTTAGGTACTCTTTTTGTATTTTTACTTCCATTTTGTATCCATTGACATCTGAAATTATGCATCAATGTCCTCCTACACTTGCCTCGTATTCATATATGGTGTACAAACATCTTCTTAACAGACGTATTTTTAAAACGTGAGTTTGTCGACTATACGTAATGGGCCAAAGTGGATAATACATGATAGTGGTAGGTTTGAGTTGTTACAAATGGTTTCATAGCTGACACCATGATATTGGGCCCCAAGGGGAGAATTGTGAGATCACAGGTCAATTGTATAGGGCGAAACATTTCTTATAAGCGTGTGGAAACCTCTCTCTAATAAACACGTTTTAAAATTGTGAGGCTGACAACGATAAATCGAACAATATCGGCTAGTGATTGGCTTAAGCTGTTACAAATGATATTAGAGTCAAATACCAGACAATGTGCCAACGAGAATGTTGGCCTCTAAGAGTGGGTGGATCGTGAGATCCCACATCGGTTTTGCCGGTGAGGATGTTGGCCTCTAAGAGGGGGTGATCGTGAGATCCCACATTGGTTGTGCCAGCAAAAATGTTTGGCTCTTAGAGTGGATCGTAAGATCTCACATGGGTGTAGAAATCTCTCACTAACATTGCGTTTTAACACCTATTATTACAATAAATATTATATTATATATATATATCGATGGAACTCTCACTAACATTGCGTTTTAACACCTATTATTACAATAAATATTATATTATATATATATCGATGGAACTCTCACTAACATTGCGTTTTAACACCTATTATTACAATAAATATTATAAAAAAATTAATAAAATAACAAATGTATGAACACCAATTAGTTTACCATTACATCCACTCTCATTATATTATTTAAAATTTATATGTATTTTAGGAGTGGCTTGTCATATTGTGGCAATAATTCATACAATATAATAATTTTAATGTTATAACATTCAATGTATTCCATGATTGACTATACATTTAATTTTTTATTATTTTATTGAGTTAATTTTATCTAATAAAGAAAAAAATTTTGAAATTAAAAATAAGGTGGAGCTTGATTTAATTATGGGATTAAGATATTATTAATCTTTGTTCTTCCAATTGGTGAAGAAAGCAATAATTTGAAAAAGAAACGCTTAATATTAATATTGTTTAATAATGTTGAAACGAAGAGGGGAGGGGGAGAGTGTGTGGCGGCCCAGACAGGCGCACATGTGAAATGGGCCTGGGCTGTTTCCGACAACAGCATTTTATTACATTTCACCGACTTAAGCATTGCGTGAGACAAAATATGGACTTTACTTATTTATTTTTAATTAAAAAAAGGAAAAATAGTTACGCAATCGAAGAAAGATACGATCAAGATCAACCATTTCCTTCGAAGGGTTTCTGCATTTCCGTTTGTAATTTCAACAACTTTGGACGAAATTTCTTACTTATACTTACCTTCCGCGATGAACTTTTTTGTGGACGATGTTCGATTTTCTATACGCTGATCGCGGTTCTGAAATTTGGTGAAACAGTCCACTATTGGGAGCGCAGAGGGATCAAGAAGATAATCTCAGTGTTGAAATTCACTGCTCCTGTATTGAATGATCGAGACGGGACCAATTAGAGGATTGAATTTTAGGTTTCGGATTTCTTGTCGAGTAGTTGTTGGTTGGAGTTGAAACCTGGGGAGTGCAACCTCTCGGCTACGGCGCTGTTTGTGTTGCGCTGACTGTTTTGTGCCATATTGGCGCTCCCGGAGAATGGACGACATGGATATTGGTTCCCCTTCTGAATCTGCGCCACTTAAGCCGCGTGATCGAATTCTGCGGGTATGCGATTCTCTTTTCCCGTTTCCTATTTGTACATTTCATTTCAAATTCGGTGTTGATTCAGGTAAGGATGTTCTTTCTAATCCCACATACTTTGCTGCCCATCTTGCAATCAGTTGCTGTTAGTGTTCTTGTTCATGGAGGAAATGGGTGTATTTGTCTGTCGTTGTCTTTACTTTGTAGATGCGTTTATCCTATTCTGTTATTGAATTTTCTGTTCAATTTCGACTTGGAACTGAGATAGTGTGTTGCCTCGATCAAACTCTGATTATCATCGGTTTACTTGTTTATAACTCTGATTCCCTTGTTTGTCAGCGACTAGCTGTATTTGGAGTTCCTGATGAGCTATTGGATCAACTTTTTTGTGGTTTAGTTTCTTTTGTCAAGGACAACAAGTTTCTGATACCGCAGCTGGTGTCTGCAATTTTGCCTACTGATGTTGAAGTGGTAGAATTTATACGAGATGCTAAAGCAGGGTCTAAAAAATCTCTGACGGGCCCAACTATGAAAACTCAATTCCGTGAAAGCATGATGTGGTTACAGTGGTTGATGTTTGAAGGTGAACCAGCCTATGCTCTGAAGAATCTGTCAAAAATGAGTATTGGCCAGCGTGGTGTATGTGGTGCTGTTTGGGGCCACAATGATATAGCTTATAGGTGCCGCACTTGTGAACATGACCCAACTTGTGCAATTTGTGTCCCTTGCTTTCAGAGTGGAAACCACCAGGACCACGATTACTCCATAATTTATACAGGTGGCGGTTGCTGTGATTGTGGTGATGCAACAGCATGGAAGCGGGAAGGGTTTTGCTCAAAGCATAAAGGTGCAGAACAGATACAACCTCTTCCAGAGGAATTTGTTAAATCCGTAGGGCCTATACTTGATGCACTCTTCACTTCTTGGAAAAACAAACTCTTATCTGCCGAAGATATTAGCGTGGAAGACCCTAAATTGAGTGACCGTGTTACAGAGCATAAAAAGGTTGCAAATGAGTTAACATTTGCCGTTGTTGAGATGCTTTTGGACTTTTGCAAATACAGTGAAAGTTTACTCAGCTTTGTTTCGAAGAGGGTGATTTCTTCGGCTGGCTTATTGGATATTTTGGTGAGGTTAGAGAGGCTTTTAACTGATAGTGTAGTGAAGAAAGTCCACGAGTTACTTCTAAAATTGCTGGGAGAACCTATATTTAAATACGAATTTGCAAAAGTATTTTTGAATTATTATCCTACTGTTATCAGTGAAGCGATAGAAGACAGCAGTGACCACGCTCTTAAGAAGTATCCACTATTGCCAACTTTCTCAGTTCAAATATTCACAGTTCCAACACTTACTCCTCGTTTGGTGGAGGAAATGAACTTATTGTCCATCCTCTTGGGATGCTTAGAAGATATTTTCATTTCCTGCGTAAGTGAAGATGGTCGCCTGCAGGTAAAGCATCCTTTCTTATTTTCATTTCTGCGCACTTGGTCAATTGTTATGCTGTTCTTCATTCATTAAATGTGTTCTTAGTAGAAGATAGAAACGTGTAATGTTCACACATATAGACACAGGCAATGAAATACAAATGACCTCTGTAATGTTATAATGAAGTCATTGACAAATATCCCCCTTAAAGGCTTCATGCGTTCATAATAATAATTTTCAATTAGTACTCTTTTTGGCATAGTTCTGCTTATTTGCTTTCTTCTGATTTTTATTTTCTCATTTATAGGTTATAAAGTGGAGTAATTTGTATGAAACCACCATTCGTGTAGTTGAAGATGTTAGATTTGTTATGAGCCATGCTGTAGTGCCCAGATATGTAATCTATGAGCAGCAGGATATCCTAAGAACTTGGTTGAGACTGCTGACTTTTGTGCAAGGAATGGATCCTCAGAAGAGAGAAACAGGCCTCCACATAGAAGAAGAAAATGAAAATGTCCATTTACCTTTTGGTTTAGATCACTCTGTTGCTAACATTCATTCTCTATTAGTGAAGGAAGCATTTTCTCCTGCTAATTGTAGTAGTCGTGAAGATACAGCTGATGCAATGTCCTTCCAAACGTACAAGCAGAATGTGGATGATATAGATAATGTCAGGCACGCTAAAGTAGGACGTTTATCACAGGAAACTGCTGCATGTAATGTATTGGGAAAGGGTAGTAGATCCACATCTGCATCAAGAGTTGATGAAGTTTGTCTAGATAAAATTTCACCAACTATTATGTGGCTGACTTACGAGTGCTTGAAGATTATTGATAGTTGGTTGGCAACTGAAAGTACTTACGGAAGCATTCCAAATATGCTTGATGATAGCATCAGCCTGTCTCCTAGTTGCAAATCTTATTCATTGAGAAAAACATCTGCCCCATCCAAGATGGAGAAGGGTAAATTTATTTTTGAGAAGCTTGCTAAAAGAAGCAAATACCATATTAGGCAATATTCCTCACGTATGTACAGTGGCCTTCAAATGAGTATTGACAATGAGCATGGTATAAGTTGTGGGGAGGACAGCCAATTGATGGATGTGACCAATGATACAGTTACTGATGAGGACTATGCCATGGAGGTTGATGCACTACATTTTCTAAGCTCATCTGCATGGCCAAACATTGTTTATGATGTTAGTTCCCAGGACATATCTATTCACGTTCCATTACATCGGCTGCTTTCCCTGCTTTTACAGAAGGCATTGGGAAGCTGTTTTAGTGAATCTGTGGTGCCAAGTGCAACAGGTGCTAGTTCCTCAAATTTGTCATCTGAATATGTGGACTTCTTTAAAAGTGTTCTTACAGACTGTCACCCGTACGGTTTTTCTTCATTTGTTATGGAGCATCCTCTACGCATTAAAGTTTTTTGTGCTGAGGTTAATGCTGGAATGTGGCGGAGGAACGGAGATGCAGCACTATTGTCTTGTGAGTTGTATCGATCGATCCGCTGGTAAGTTAACTTTTGGGAAACAAAGGACTTGTGTTCTATCTTCTTATTTTGGTATGCTATATGGAAACTTGCTGCTATTTTAATGGCTTTGTAACAGGTCAGAACAATGTCTGGAGCTTGATCTCTTTCTGCTGCAGTGTTGTGCGGCTATGGCTCCACCTGATCTTTATGTCAGTAGAATTATAGAACGCTTCCGGCTGTCAGACTATATTTCCCTAAATGTTGAACGCCCTAGTGAGTATGTACTCATCTATTACTTTGACTTGGAACTTATTGTTCTTTTAAAATAGGGTGCTACTTAAACCCTTGTTTAATGCAGCTTGGAAACATTCATTATAGTATCTATATAAAATATATATATTTTGTAAAGAAACCAAATTTTTTGTTGAATCATTGAAAAGTTACAATAAACATGAATTCAAATGAAACCTTAGTATATTCGAGGATACGAAAATAGGACCCTCCTTTTCCTAATTTCACACTCTACACTGACATCCCTTTATATCGTTCATTTGGATTCTTTTGCAAGTATCTTTCTTTTGGATTGGAGTCCTTTATTATAGTTGAAATCTCCTTTGTTGGACTTAGTTGTTTTTGTGTTTAAAAAAACTCCATTTATAAAGCTGACATTTAGGCAGATTATAATACATTTGACAAGAATCAGTTACCATAGATGTGATAATTATTTGAGACAGCACAACACATCACGAAAGTGTTAAAGAAAAAGATGGGGTAATTTTTACTGTTTGACAAATTATGCAGGTATTGATAATTATATTTGAAACAAATATATTTAATGGTTGGGAGAGAGCTTGCAACCACGTTTAACTACATATACTATACAATTACCCCTTTCATAAAGAATTGTTTTGTTTTTAAAATTTTCATACGAAATATAAAACACTGTTCTGCAGGTATGAGCCTACTTTAGTGCAAGAGATGCTCACATTGATCATTCAAATAGTCAATGAAAGGAGGTTTTGCGGACTTACAGTAGCAGAAAGCTTGAAGAGAGAGTTGATTTACAAGTTAGCAATCGGAGATGCTACTCATAGTCAACTGGTTAAAGCACTCCCTCGTGATCTTTCCAAGTGTCATCAGCTGCAGGAAATTTTGGATACAATTGCTGTCTATTCCAATCCCTCTGGATTTAATCAGGTTATGCCCCTTACCAGTTTGGGTTATCTGTTGCGTACATATTTTTGTTCATTATTATTTCCTAAGACCTAAATATGTTTCAGGGAATGTATTCCTTACATTGGAAGTATTGGAAAGAATTGGATCTGTACCACCCTCGTTGGAGTTTACGAGATCTGCAGGTTGCTGAAGAACGATATTTGAGGTCATGTAGTGTCTCTGCTTTGACCTCACAGCTGCCTAAATGGACTAAAACATATCCCCCTTTTAAAGGATTGGCTAGAATAGCTACTTGTAAAACAGTCCTTCAATTTGTTCGCGCTGTGCTGTTTTATTCTGTTTTTACTGAGAAATCAACTAAATCACGGGCTCCAGATAGTGTCCTGTTAAGTGCTCTGCACTTGCTAGCATTGGCATTGGATATTTGCTTTCAGCAAAAGGAATCGAGTGATCAATCATTTTATGGTCCAGATTCTATTCCCTTGCTTCTTTTTGCTGCTGAAGAAATTGATGAGGGTTTGGCATATGGTTTCGGCAGACAAAGCTTGTTATCTCTTCTTATTCTATTAATGAAAATGCACAAGAAGGAAGGGCGAGAAAACTTTTTGGAGGCTGGAAGTTGCAACCTATCCTCTCTGGTTGAAAGCTTGTTGAAGAAATTTTCAGAGGTTGATTCTCATTGTATGGGCAAAGTACAGCAACTTGCGCCTGAAATTCTTGGTTACTTGTCAGAATCTTTGCCTAGTAGTAATACTAATAGACCGAGCAGAAGTTCTGATAGTGAGAAGCGGAAGGCAAAGGCTCGAGAGAGACAGGCCGCCATATTAGTAAGATGTCTTCTTTTTGAGCAAGTACCTTTTTTTGTTTATTTCTATCATTTTCTTCCAAGGAAGAATATTGTTTTCCATTTGATAGATAACTCTTTTGCATTTGGAAGGCTTTCTTTTTATTCTGATCTTGTAAGGGTTAGATTGAAGTTAAAGTTCCTACGTATATTGTAAATTCATTGGGCTTTTATGGTATAAGAGGTGTTATCTACCTTGGTAAACTTTGGCTGCATTCACACATGGCAATGATGTTTATTCTACCTTTGTTACTATGAACTTCGGCTTAATACTCACTTTCCTGGGTGGTTGTCTGTAGGAAAAAATGAGAGCCGAGCAATCAAAATTTTTGGCCAGTGTTGATGCTTCTGTGGATGATGATGATCCAGAATTTGGGCAAGAGTCTGAGAAGCCCGACGTCAGTGTTAGTGCTGAACAGTCTGAAACTGTTTGCTCGCTTTGCCATGATTCGAGTTCCAGCGTGCCTATTTCTTTTCTGACTCTTTTGCAGGTATGTGATCGGCTGTTTGCATTTTCTATTAACTTCATTTTATTTCTCCATTTTGGTTTATTTTGTGTAATAGAATTCATCCTTTACAGATTCCTGGTTCTGATTTTAAAATTTGTCCTTCTTAAACTAGAAATCAAAGCTTGTGAGTTTAATTGATCGAGGTGTCGTGTCATGGGATCAACCTTACTGGAGAGATGAACATGCCTCAACAATGTCAAAAAGAAACCTTGATCAATCAGGACTAAGCACGTCTTCTGCAAGTTCAGGAGGGATTTCGTCTCTGCAGTTAACAGAGCTCATTCAGAATGCAGTAAAAGAATATGCCAATCATGGACTTCCTGGGGAAGTTGGCGCTTTTCTGGATTTTGTCAAGTCTCATTTTCCTCCTTTACGAAACAGTCAAGTGCCTGGTACATCAAATGATAAAGGAGAAAAGATAATATTCAGCTTTGATACATTGGAAGAAGATATTTATTTGTCTGTTCAAAAAGAAATGCACGATAGTCTGCATTCTAAATTCTACGAGGATGAAAATTTTTCTAAAGCTGTAAGAGGAGAAGATTCCATGTCTGTGCTGCATGTGAAATATATAGCTGCTCTATCAAGAGAGCTGGCAGAAAATCATGCAACTTCTGTAAGCGCTCATAATGTTGACACGCTGGTAGAACATTTGCAGCCTACTGCATTTAATGAAATTGGTCCTACAGACTGTGATGGAATTTATCTTTCTTCTTGTGGGCATGCTGTGCATCAAGGATGTCTTGATCGATACTTATCTTCACTGAAGGAAAGGTATCCTTTCTACATTAATTCATTTTTGTTCTTCATTCATCATTGAAATTCCTTTTTTTTTCTTCAAAAAAAAAAAAAAAAAAAAAAAAAAAACAGAAAAAATCACTTTTGCTCACAACAGATCGTCTTTTTTATTGTGATTATCTTTCGTTGCAGTTTATGGATTTAGAAAATCGTTTTATTGTGTGTGGCCAACCTTTAATACTATATAATCTGATGTTTTTTTTAATTATTTGTTTACCCTATCCCAGGATTTTATTCTTTAGAGCTTTAGTTTCAATTTATAAATCTGATTTTTTGTCGCATTATAGAGCAGAGGTGCAGAAGTAGGAAAAGCTAGTAGTAAGAAAAGGGAACTTGTGGCAATTTGTGAATTCCTGTCTGTGGGAAGATGGAAGTGATAGTTAAAGTTAAATGGATTGAGAATTGAATTATCCTCGAGGTAGACCATGGTACACCCTGGTTGTATATGGTTGTGTTTGGTCATCCCCTAGGGTTTGGTATTGAGAGGATTGTATTACCAAATATGGCATCTACTTGAAGTTCTAGAATAGTGATAGCTGATAACAGTGTTTTAGTACATTTGTTTTTTTTTTCTTTTATTTCTAGAGACTGGGGGTATTGCTTACAATGGCAAAGAGGCCTCTGTCTGATGTAGTTCACTGTGTTTTTGTGTTAGGCCCTCTATTGTTAATACTTATGCTAGAAGGGGCAATAAGGGAATTAACCAGGGGGCCAACTGTTAGTGAGACGTGGGGAGTTCGTTAGTACATCTGTTAGGGCCAGGGTATTAGTAGTATAGTATATGTTGCCTGTGTCTGTTTACTTTTTATTTTTATTTTTTTTATAAGAGGGTCTGTTTACTTTTTCTTATCACGTAGTTTTAATAGAACAGTAGTTCTAGGGCTTGGGAGAGTTTACCGGCTCTCTCGAACTTGCTGGGTGTTATTGTTCACATTTTGATGTTGTAATCATGATATTGTAACTTTTTGTGAGTCAAATTAAATGCAAGGAAACATCCGTACATTTTGCTGTCTTTATTTACTATTGCTCGGGAGTTATTAAGGCAAGGTTTGAAGGAGGACTTTGTCATACTCTTCCACTGATATATAGTTAGAAATAGGGCATTGTAATGGCGTTACTTGAACAGGATCCGTTCTATAGGTTGTACTTCTCTATCCCCAAGTTGAATTAAGACATCGTTAGTTGTATGTGTAAGTGCAAGATGTACCTATTTTCTTAGACTGCTTGTTGGTACACTTTGCTTCTTTATGTTCCAATATGTTTTAATGCCAAACATATGTTCTTTTCTTGTGCTTTCAGGTTTGCTCGAAGAATTGTATTTGAAGGAGGGCATATAGTTGATCCTGAGCAGGTATATGTATCTCTCCTATAGTTCTTCATTCCGCGTTTTCTTAGAATAAAGAACCATAAAGTTTAATTAACATAATCATAGGATCAATCATCTTAATCAGAAGTTCAATGCCCCAGCTTAATCCAAAACTTGATACTTCAATCACTTGACCAGAGAATCATCTCAATCAAAACTCAGGAATTTTGTGGTTTATATATATATATATTCTATATATGTGTGCTAATTTAGGAAAATTTGTTTCACGTAACAGGGAGAATTCTTGTGCCCAGTGTGTAGACGTCTTGCAAATTGCACTTTGCCTGCATATCCTAGGGAATCTCAAAATATTTGGAACCCGGCGACGAGTTCAGTTGGGAGTTTGTCACGGGTTTCAGGTCATCTTAACAAATCAACTGAAAGAGGGAATCCACTTTATATTCAGCAAGCAGTGGCTCTCCTGCAATCTGCGGCTAAGGCTGTTGGGAGGAATAAAGTGCTTAAAGATATTTCTGTACATGGACATAGGAAAGTGAGTCATGATCTTGAAGTTGTATCCCTTGTTCTGTCTAAGATGTATTTTTCTGAGAAACAGGATAAGTTAATAAGCTCCTCGAGGATTAATCCATCAATTCTTATGTGGGACATGCTCAAGTATTCCCTCATATCAATGGAAATTGCTGCCCGTAGTAAGACTGATATGAACCCCAATATTGGCCTGAATACGTTGTATAAGGAGCTTAAAACTTCTGGTGGTTTTGTATTGTCTTTATTGCTAAAAGTGATACAACGCGTTAAATGTGAGGATTCTCTCCTTTTGCTTCAAAGATTTTGCGGTATTCAAAGGTTTGCAGATTCTATCTGCTCTGGGATGTCCAATGAAAATGCTAGCGACTCATGTGGACGAGGTACAACTCAGGGGCTTAGAAGTATCTTTATCTTTTTGGGTTATTTTTGGCACTCCTTTATTGGATTTTATTGTATCACTGTCTTTGACTTCGTTTTCTGTAGTGTGCACTTCAGGGACAGAGTTGAATGGACACTTAGAATCTTGTTGAATTTTTCCAAATGTCCATCCATGTTCTGTTTAGGACAATTTTTTTATGAACTAATTGTCGAGGATATTAGATATGATGCCTCTTTATTCACGGGCATGAGCTTTCAATAAATGCTAAGATAGATTCCCATCTGAAATTCTTTCGTGGAGTTTTTCTAGATATATCTTCCACTCTTCAACTTATAGTTTTCTGATTGATGCTATTGCAGGTATCCTCCACATCTTGACCAGCCTTCGTGTGGAATTGCCACAATTTGATATCCAGTTCTTGAGCCGAGGATCTGATCCTGTTCTTGCCCATGACCCATTTGCATCGTTGATGTGGGTTCTCTTTTGTCTTCCTTTCCCCTTTTTATCGTGTAGGGAATCCTTGCTTTCCCTTGTGCATATCTTCTACCTAGTTTCTGTGGCCCAGGTATGTTTGAAGCATTTAAAGTTTCAATGTTGATTATGTTCTGCCAAATCTAGATTTGTAATTTTGAAATATTCATTACAGGCTATAATCTCATCTTTCATCAAGTCTCAATACAAGGTAGATGAGTTGGGCTTTAGCGATTCCTTGGTTGCTGATATTTGCAAAATTATGGAAGAATCTGAACATGCGCGACAGTATTTTGTTTCAAATTACACAGAGCCGTCTTGTAATGTTAAGGACATGATACGTAGCTGGACTTTCCCTTATCTTCGGAGATGTGCACTACTTCTAAAACTACTAAATTCCTGTGCACTAGTGCCAATTTTTGATGGAGAGACTGCTTTAGAAACATATCTTGCCGGTAACAATATGATTGACAACAACACACTGGAACTCAACGAAAATGAGAAGCTTGAGAAAATTTTCGAAATTCTTCCATTGGATATTGTTTTTAAGGATGGAACCTCACGGGCACTTGTTTCGAAGTGGTTTTGTCATTTTAATAAAGAATTTGAGTTTCAGAGGTCTAAAAACATAAAGCACTGCACACCTGCAGTACCTTTTCAATTAATTCGTCTGCCTCATGTTTACCACGATTTATTGCAGAGGTGTGTTCGACTTTCTATTCAATTTCTCTCTTTTATTTATTCTGTTGTTATATTGAAGTGGGAATGATCGAATTTTCTGCTTCGACAGGTACATAAAAAAGCGATGCCCTGACTGCAAACACGTTATTGATGATCCTGCATTATGCCTGCTATGTGGTAGACTGTGCTCCCCAAGCTGGAAATCCTGTTGCAGGTCTTTTTGCCTTTTAAAAATAGTTTTACTTTCAAAATTGGCTTATAAGGATCGATGTTTATTTTCATAAGAAAAAGAATTATTCTGTGCTTTTACTGTTAGCTATGAAGTTTTGAAAGTTAATTATGTTTGTCTCAAGGGAAAGTGGATGCCAAGCTCATGCAAATATCTGTGCTGCTGGCACTGGTGTGTTTTTGCTGATTAGGGTGCGTCATCCTTTAACCTTGTGTTCAGGGATCCTTCTGTTTTACATATTTCTTACTCGACAATGGGATCAACTAAATGAGATTCCGCTTTATTTTTACAGAGGACCACGATTTTACTGCAGAGATCTGCACGTCAGGCTCCTTGGCCATCTCCTTATTTGGATGCTTTTGGTGAGGAGGTATATTGTCATCTTTATCAATTGTAAATTATGATGGGTTGTTGATGAAATTTCTCCTTTGTCATTTTAAATAAGTATTGTATAGCATTCTTTTTGGTCATATTCATATTCCGCTGTAACCTCTTGTTTCCTTCCTTGCTGCAGGATATTGAAATGCGTCGGGGAAAACCATTGTATTTGAATGAAGAGCGTTATGCTGCCCTTTCATATATGGTGAAGAAAACAAACTTTCTTTATGTTTTCCCCCTGCCATGACATTTGTTCCCTCCCTCGTTTTAAGTGACGAAGTTTTCTCTTCTTTGAATATTTGAAGTGAGGCCTCTGATAAATTATAAAAATTTGCTATTGACCCCTAAAGACATAGCCACCTATCTATGTGAGAGACCAGTTCTATGACATTTCCATTTTTGGTTTTTCGTTTCTCGGTTCTCGTAACTATTTCTTGTTTACTTTTGTTCAATGAGATACAAGAACTAAAACATATCTCGTTATTTTTACCTTGTAGTTCACTTTTTCATTTGATAGTGTTCCTTTGACTTCAAACTTAGTGAACTTGTGGAGCAGATAGTTTCTATATTTAATTAAAATTAGAATCGCAACCATAGAGAATTGAGTATTGAATAAAAATGCTTGAATGATTCTTCTTCGTAGATTAACTTCTTTTGTTTTTTTAGGTTGCTTGTCATGGCCTTGATCGAAGTTCAAAGGTTCTAGGCCAGACTACAATTGGGTCCATCTTCATGATTTAATCTGGAGTATACTTTGAGGCGATTCCTTCGGCCACTAACCACGGTTCAGATTTTGCACTTACCTGTTATAGTTCATGCTGAGTTCCTTGTCCTAGTTTGCCTAGCAGCGAAGTATTCTACACCATGGAGGCATTGATAGGGATGTCGAATACAGGTATGATGAACATGGAAACCCCTATATACCTCTGATGTAGAATAAATATCTATTTGTATAGAATTTTAGTTGTATATGTTGTATAGCCTTTCTGGTTTTCATGAATCACCATTGTGTACTTTAATCTTTATTTTGAAATATGATATTTATCTATTCTTTTTAACAATTTCTCTGTTGTTTGTTATCAATTAACATATAAAAATCCATCTCCGTGTACCAATGTCTACGCCTATCCTATTTGTCACAGTTTTCATATCAATTCTAGAAGGGCTGTAAAGGAGGGATTAATGAGCTTTTTAAGTTCAGGCATGAGGAGTTAGCCTTTTGACGTTCCAATGTAAATTCTCTGCTACAATGTTGACAGTGTTGCTATGCTGCTCTGCTCTGTCATCAATTCCGACATGTCTTCTTTTCATTCGAGAGATTTTTCTTCTAAAACAGTATTATTCTGGACATGTATTCATGTTTTTGGTTGTGTAGTTATTGGTTTTCAAGAATCCGTACTCCTACGGAACGAATTCTCGTGCACAAGTCTTTTCAGAGGTGAGAAATGGCCCTTTATTTTCATTTGTTGGAGTCGGTAGCCAGTGGCCCAGAGGATCAAAGATGCATCATCCACCTTTCAATGTGCAGTGTGTTGGAAGTATTTCTGAAGTTGACGTGTGTAAAGTGCGCTTGTACATAGGGAGGTTGCTCGGTATGGTAATTTAGTGGCAAAGCATTGTTTTGGAGTTGCCTTCATTTCTGAATCAAGGCCATTGGCATCTTTCTATTTGGGGGGTGGAGATGGGAGTGGTGGCCATTTTGTTCTGTCAAATCTGGCCGTATGAATTTGCAATCAGTTTGTGCAATTATAATGGAAAGGTTTAGATCCCCAAAAAGGAAAAAACTGAATTGTTCTGCCTATTTTTACATGTAGTTTGAAGTTCAAACCCATCGTTAGAAATCAGCACAATGAATCTTCTTTTAAGTACATAGGGAAAGTAGAAGGGGAGCTTATTGTGCATTTCTAGTCCACTCAATTTTTTATTTGTTAAATCTTCATTGTAAAATATCAATATTCACTCTTATATTTTTCCTTTCTTTGAACTCTTTATCACATTTCTCCAACTCGATCATCTTTTCCCAATGTCTTCCGTGTCATCCTCCTCTTTCATTGGAGAATGGGTTTCTTTGAACCATTGATTTTTTTACGCTCAGAGAAAACAGTGTGTAAGAGTGGAGATTTAATTCTCCGATCTTTTACTCTGACAATTGATTTCTTTCACTAAGTATACTACAAAATATGTAATCTTAGTTGGTGAAAGACTCCACAATCAAAACAAAGAATAGCTTTAGGTTTTGCAGGTTTCAATGGCTCAAAACTACATTTGTTACGATTTTATTTTTGCAAGAAATGATTTGATTGGTGTTATGAAATTACAAAAGGTAGAGAATCTCATGTGGTTCGCAGAAGATATTTTTTTGCAATCCTCTAATCTAAAGCAGTGTAATGGGGTTTTTAAGTCATAGGAAATTATATTTCCATCCTCATTCTAACAATAGGCTTCTACTGATCTAGCTTCGTACATAATAATCATGATGTTTTTTACGTCGTCATTAGACTCTTAACATGATAGCGATACCTCTAAGATAATCAAATCCAAACTTAACATGATAGCAATACCTCTATAAATAAGATAATCAGATCCAAACATACAGCACTGCAGAACTGTAGAATTTGGTTCTTCATTGAAATGTGAATTTTTACAGTTAGAAAAATCAAATTTTATTTCGTAAGTATCAGAATCCTAACCATTCAAATCTTGCCTAGTGTACAATGAAACATGTTTTCGTGAACACTAAAATAGAAAACCGTTAGGCCTATCTGCAACTGTAAAACAAATAAATTCAAAATAATATGTACGAAGGAACTAAAGCGAATCATCTTTTTTCAAGACCAATTGCAGCTTCAAGAAACAGTGAAACAGCATTTTGGCGATATTGACTTGCCGGAACTTTTGACGGACCAGCCCTTTTTTATGCGCTGCTTTACCCTGAACTCCGTTGCTCTGTCAAAGATGGAACCGTGTCAGTAAATTTACAGAAAGTATCTCTAATAGTATACTCATGCTTATTTACAATGTAGTAGTTGCACATTTTGAAGAATGGGGCCAACCTAACAGTGTTATAAAAAAGCAGATCGAGTGTTTAAAGATCCTTAAAATTCAGGTGAAAAACTAATTCTGGTTAAGTATCTCGATCCAAACCAGTACTATACTGTGGTGTCAAATAACTTAGATAATGCATAGAAAGAGTAGGATTGAACTTGATAATAATAGTAGGATCCAAAAGTTATCAAAACCCCACCCAAGATCTTTCCTTACTCTGAAGGTTGATGCACACAAAAAGAGATTCGCAAAGCAGATTAATAACTTATCAAGGATATCCCTAATTAAATCAACAAAAAAGAACGAGATGACATTATTAATATCCGTGTTACAAGTTTCAAAAGAAAATGAGCATATTACTAACAGATGAAAGAGGCTCAATAACTTACAGTTCAGAATTTGCCATCTTATTGTGTATGCTAAAGAATCCTTTATCTGGAAGAGATTCCATTTGATTCTACTGACTGGACAGCATGGTTGTTCTTCTCCTTGTCAAATGCGAACTCAAGTTGCTTTTCCACAGATTTTAAGATGGCCGTTCGCTTGGATGTTAACCGGTATGGAGGAGATGCATTGAAAGCCTTACTGCTTGACCTGCTGGGGCCATGATCATTACTAGGAGTCTCGCATAAGCTTCCAATTGGTGAACCCATCATGCTGTCACCATTATTAAGTGTTTCTTCTTGACCAGATTCTCGGGAGATGACTGTTTCTGTCTCCCCATCCTGCGTCTGTTTAGGAGGGAGACAAGTTTGAGTTTCTGTCTTTCTCTTCCGTAATATTGAAGGAGTTGTGGGGAAACTTCGAGCCGCAATTCTCAATATTGACTCTGGGCTGTGTATACTCAAGTCTCTAGTCTTCACACAAGGAGGAGTGAAGATACCGATAGGCGAACTGATTGAACTATTATTTGTCTCATACACGTACATGCTTAAAAATTCAGAATCTACTGGAATACAACTTTCTAGTTGGGGTGGCTCATAGTACAGTGAACCATACTTCGGAGATTCAAATCTTGAAGGTGTTTGTGTAATTTTATCTTCATCTAATTTGCTAATCTCCTTCCCCAGTTCACCAGGAGTCGTAGTGCCATTCTTTCGTGCTGACCCAGATATTCTGCATCTCGGATCCGTGATATTTGAAGATCCTGGCCAGCAATTGGCGTGTCTGGAATCAGCAGACTCATTCAAAACCCCACTTGTTGAAGCAACCATATCTTCATCAGGAGGCGTTGACGACTCTACCTGGTCCTTACTGCTTTCCTCCAATTTGTACATGTCGGTGTTACCCGACGATGTTTGGGCAGTTGAGTCTGAT
The DNA here is from genome assembly GCF_002738345.1 of Cucurbita maxima. Classification (NCBI taxonomy): domain Eukaryota; kingdom Viridiplantae; phylum Streptophyta; class Magnoliopsida; order Cucurbitales; family Cucurbitaceae; genus Cucurbita; species Cucurbita maxima. Next base: position 614,993 of record NW_019272023.1, read on the forward strand.
CCTTTACTTGAGTAAAGAGGAAGGTTTTTAGTAGGTGGAGTCCTAGTAGTATCTCTAGCACCATTCTGGGAACTATTTTTGGCAACTGGTGGAAGCTTCCCAGTCGCCAAATAGAAATCTAGCTTTTTCTTCAAGGAACTATTCCAATGATTTTTTATTGCATTGTCAGTCCTGAATATAGAAGGAATACGCCATATCATTTTAACCAAGTCAAGCAGACAAAAATTCCAAAGCAAAGACATTTCTTTTCCAATGCGTGATAAATAATACTCTTTTTCGTGTTTGTTATGTCCTAGTTTATATAACACATATTTCCACATTTTTCTACCATTCATTCAGCATAATAATAAAATCTTAAAATAAGAGATGACATAACCAATCAAGGGTTACTTCTAAATGACTATTGAGAAGAATGTAAAGATCATATCAGTGATACTTTATAAATTAATTAGAAATTAGACGGGACTGGACAGGCAGCTGAACACATGGTCTACACGTACTCGTTCGACCTATCTATGTACATTTATATCTCTGTTGATCTCTTTTTCCCTTCTTTTTTATTTTCATTGAGGTATGAAAGTTTACGGAAACAAGAATGAGTACCTTCCAGGTAAAACCCTGGCTATTTCAGCCCATTTGTTCCCATGTAACCGATGTGCATTCATCAGGGCCAATTCTTCTTCTAATGTCCAAGCATCCTTCTTTATATCTGGATTCAAATGATTGTGCCACCTAAAAATAATAGAATATTACTTTACAACAGATACAAAAACTCACGTCCCTTCAATATTCAGAAAGAGCAAAACATGAAGACAGAAAATGCTAAAGGTTCGGAAATCATGACTCGGTAAGTAACTCTTATTGTCTTTAGGTAAGAAAAAAAGGAAACACACAATCATTCAACAGGGCAATCGACCAAGCATTAAGGGAAAAAAAGCATAGTAAACTTCCCAGAAACACGCAGATTACATTTAGAATTTTAAAATCAAGACTCCAGCTCACAGCTAATCACAATAATTTCACAGGAGATACCTCTCTCGGCATTGTTTCCCTATGCGACCTGGCAAAGATTTCGCTATCAAAGACCATTTTGTAGGCCCATACTTCGATACCAGTTCAATAATTTTATCGTCTTCCTATAAGAAAGAAAAACAAAATGATAAATTTTCACTATACGTGCAAGAGAAGAAAGCCTCCAAGGAAAAAGACGACGAGTAACAACCTCCTGAGTCCATGGTCCTTTGACAAGATCTGGATTGAGAACCTTCTGCCATCTGTGCAGACACTGAACTTCTGATCTATCATGGAAGTACTCAGCTGCACACAAATTTTATTTGATAAGGCTAATCAACCTAACAGATTTGCATATAAAAACTTTACCATTTTGATAATTGATACATTTAAAGTTATGGTCAGGGTGTTGAAATAAGTGATGGTAATTACTAATCAGGCAACCCACTCATCATAGGTAAAATTTATAATGATACTAAAAAATGACTGTGAAAGTTGAATTAGCAATATATGCATACAAAGTAATTATCAGCCCAATTGGGCCAAGTAACCATGTTTTCCCATAACTTTCAGCTGTAGCTTATAAAATTCAAACACGCAAGATGTAAGAAGAGTACAATTGCATACTAATACTAACGAGATCATCATCCAAGGTATAAAGCTTAGAATGCCTTCCCTATGGCCACAAATTTAAAAACGGTCAAAATATTTAACATAATTTTTTTATTAGTTAAGTGAACGTGTAAAATGCTTCAAGACTATCTTAACAGTAGAACACATTCAATTCGTCAGATAAAATAAAGAAATCAACTAAAACCAAAGGTTAAAATTCTAAAATCATTTAAAAAAAAAAAGAGTTCTATAGCAACAAAAATAGAGAGAAACCTATTTTCTTCCAATTCTTCCCCTTAAAAGCTGCAACGGCATTTCTCAACGTTTCATCCTGAAGAAAAAAAAAATCATCATTTCAAGTCAAGAAACGTGCTCCCTATTATATGAGTGATCTTATCAGTCAGAATTTTGGAAATTGAATCTTCTTTATCCATTGAAAAATATAGTTTTTCTAGGCCTGGCAGGCGTCTGAAAAACATGGTATATGTCAATGACCATCATAATTAAGAAGTAAGAACTATGCAACACGAGCAACTAAAAGAGGGGGCGATCAATGCTTACCTCTTGAGGAGTCCAACCACCCTTAGCTCGACGAATAGGGCCACTGGTTCTCCTGCCAAGTCAAATTACACATTAAGCATAAACGTCTGAGTTCTTTGAACTGGTCATAAGCAGGGTAGAGTCATTGCATTTTTCAATTACTTTGGCAGCCAATAATATCATACACCTAGCTGCCTTATTAATAGAGTGTGCAAGAAACAATGACAAAATCTTAGCGAGAGCTACAACTTTGTGAAATTACCGATGGGAAGGAGATGTTGGTGCTGGACTACACATCCCAGGAGACTTGGCAGCTGCGCAGCCACTACCTTCAGAGACAGAGGAACTCGTAGCAGCCGTAGATTGTTTATTTTCGAGACAAAACTCTTCTTGTTTCGCCTCTTCCATCTACTCCTAGAACCATCTCCAAAATTCAAAATCCTAATAACAGAATAAATTTCACCTCAAATTGTAACCGAAAATCCAAACAGAAAACCACCGAAGAACCAATTCAAAAACCCCAACTCGTGTCAAGTTCTCGAAAACCCACCACCTAAACTGGAAAACGAAAAGCAACGAAAGAACTCAGATCTTAATCCCCGCAATCAGATCGAAAACGCAGAGGAGAATCACTGTAGGGTTTTAGAGACGAAAAGGGGGAAAACTCAAACAATCTTGCCCCAATCAGAGCAAGGTTGAGACGAATACGAAAACAACACATGATCAAACAGTCGACAAGATTGAAGGAAAATCAAGTGAATTAGAAAACAAATTCCAAACATCTGAGAGGATAGAAAGATACCTCTGCTGGAAAAGAAGTGGCGGGAATCGAAGTGGAGCTGAAGGAAGCGATGAAATTAGTTCGACAACGAAGGAACCGTTCCCTCAGAAACAAAGAGTTTCCTTTTGGTTTCGAAAATCTTCGCCCGTTGAAACAAAAGTAGAGGCCAAACAGTGTGAGAAAAAAAAATTATATATATATATATAATATAATATAAAATAAAATTATAAAATTATAAAAATCCCAATATTTGCAATATTTATACATAACGAATATATCCATATCACCACCGACGTCTCCGTTAATTACCGTTATAGAAGGATACAGATTTTCTGATTTTTTTTTAAATAAAATAAAGTAGAAGTGAAACCCTATAGGCTAACGGTCAATTAACGATTATAGTGCGAAGGCGTTAGAACAGACAGCCCCTAACATTTTTTGGGATCGAATTCGAGGGCAATTCTGGACCGTCTGATTCGGAATAAATGACCAGGATTTGAGCGGATTCTTGTGAAGAGATATCGGGCGTTAAAAAATATTAAAATTAATCTTATAGAAACTAGAAAATTGATTTTCTTAAAAAAAAAAAAAAAAAACAATAAAAGCATTAATACGTTACATTGTTTTTTTTTTCTCACATTGCTCAAACAAGTAGTGTTTACTTCGGTCAATATTTGCCTAAATCCGATGATATTTATATAATAAAAAAATTATATACCATACATTTTTCTTATTCAAGCTTAGGAGTGATCGTTAGAAACTATAATGAGTCAATTTTTTGTGACATGAAAAGTTAGAAACTATAATAAGTCAATTTTTTGTGACATGAAAAGTGCATAAACTAATGCATGATATATAAGAGTTAAATTTATCGATTCAATTGTAGTGTTAGTGTCACAATCTGCAATGGGTCTTACTTTTTCAACCGTGCAACATTGTGATCTCGCTCACGACCAGCTTTGATTGTAAAAGTACGACCGTAACAGCTAGCACTAACATGGGTTAGTGGGTTTAGGCATCTTTCACCCCTTAGCAAGAATTTCAAGTACTTGGCTTAATAAGCAAATTAAAAAATAAATAACTAAAGTGGCTACAGCATCTCTATCTCCCTTAAAAAAATCCTAGCATCTAACCTTTACTCAAGCAGATGGAATAATCTCAAAAAACAAAGGAAAAAATAAAACATTGGCTTACCCAAGCATGAGATGCTTAGATTAGATGAAGAATGAAGTGCGTTCATCAGAAGGCTCTACCAAACAAACCCAACCAATCGCAGTTCATCTAACTGTTGAAGATTTGATCTCCAATCATTTTTCTATCAAATTGGTTATGAAGTTGAAGAAAAGGCCATATTACCAGCAATAAGCAAAAAACTAAGTTAAACCATCCTAATGGATATCAAATCTCAAACATTTATTGAAAGTCTGCTACTAAAACTTTTAATATATAAGTCAAATCAAATCACCACTTAATCCCAGTTGCACCATATATGGAAGCCTGTGCTATAAATTCAGAGGTGAAAGCACTGAAGGTTTCAAGAATATGGAAGAAACATACTATAATTCCAGAGGTGAAAGAACTGAAGGTCTCGAGAATATGTCTGGGTGTCCTCTGATGCGACATTAATCTGAGGTAGCGGCTCCTTGGTTGAGCTCAGCAAATCTCATTCCAACGCGCATTGAGTGCTTCAAGAACTTCTCGGCACACCTACGTACACATGTTTCCTCTTGCTTCGTTAGGGATTTTCGCTGAAAGTTGTCTATGCAATCCGCAAAGCATCTCTCGACCAATGAGTTGTACATTCTCAGACTGCAATTTATTAGAAGGCAAACAGTTATCACTCTGAATGTGTTATGATATTATTGTGGTCATCATAAATTGGATGCTAACATAAATTAAAATGGAGCAAAAGAGCAGCAGTACTGTACTGTAGTCTTGTGCAGTCTTCTTTTCAATATAAATTATATGGCATCTTACTTCAGCTTCCAAAGATATATTAATCCAAGATCAAATCAATATCACTCCCTAGAACTCCATCAGTTCCCTTTTTTGGAGTATATTCAGAAGGAAATCGTAGTTCAGATGAGATTTCAGAATATTGAAACTAGTCACACAAAAAAAGGAAAAGCCCTGAATCTCTGTTGGTTAATTTGGGGTACTAGGAGGTACGAACTTTGAGCTCCTGTGGCCACTGGCCAGGGTGCATGGTCGCTGGATAGAATAACTGTGAAATCCTACCTCGGTTGGAGAGGGGAAAGGGTGACAGCGAGGACGCTAAGCTCCGAAGGGGGTGAATTGTGAGATCTCACATCAGTTGGAGAGGGGAACGAAGCATTCTTTATAAGGGTGTAAAAATCTCTCTCTAGCAGATGCGTTTTAAAACCGTAAGGCTGACGACGATACATAACGGGCCAAAGCGGACAATATCTGTTTAGCTGTAGGCTTGGGCTGTTACACTAATGGCGCAGGAGTCAATACCAAGATTATTTAGAAAGTAAATAAATAAGTGAAACTATCATAAGGTGAACTTTTCAAATATACATACATATATATATATATATACATCTCACCCTACCTTGTGTTCACCTTAACTATTCTCAAAGGCTGATTTTCTCCCCCAAACACATTTGGTTGTCTCATTTGTTTGCCAGGACAATTGAACGGATATTAAATTCCTAGGAGATCAACATGATTTGGGCTCATTCTTGGTAAGTGATTTACCATTTACATTTACTCTTATTGACCCCTAAATCAATCCAGGTGAATCTCTAAAAGGTGGTCTCAAAACCTCAGAAAAAATATAATCAAATTATACAAACAAAACAGAAGCAGGATACAGTAAAACAAGCCCCCAAAATGTGGTAGAGGAAATTTAACTAGCTAGATCTTTCTCAGCGCATGTCATGCAAGTTTCAAGCTGTGGTACCGCGCTAGAAGCTCTTATTCTGGCTGCATCATAATCACAAAAACCCCAAAACCAAATTTCTATATCGCCCCCCACAAATTGACCAGTATCTAGAACACTTCCAATCCTTCATCGGCTCATTCAAAGACGTCCAAGCGCATTCCAAAAATTTCCAACAACCAAACGAAGGCAATTTGTGAAATGCGCTTGGACATTCATAAAAGTCATCAGTTGAAGAGAGACAAACAAAGCCAGATTTTCTACCATATTAATCCCAGATCATATTGCCACCCACAAAAAAAAGCAGTTGTCGGAGACAAATTCCAGATGGAGAAAGAAAGAAACAACACGTGGAGAAAGAAACAACATTCATAACAAGAGAATGATTCAATAAATTAGTTCCTCTTCAAAACTCGAAGTTTTTAGATAAATAAATAGAACCTGTCTCGAATCTGGAGCTGGTCGATCATGGTGGCCATTTTGAGCTTGTCTTCTTCAGGAAGACCCTCCAAATCAGCAAGCATGTTCTTGTCCATCTTCGATTCCAAAGAAAGCAAAGGGTTTAGGGTTCAACTTCTCTGGTTTCTTCTCCCTTCTCTGTATCGCCGCTATCAGCTCAGCTAGGTTGGAATTATAAGTTGGAGAAAGCGTAAAAATTTTATTGCTAAATGGTCCTTCAATGTTCGTATATTCTCCCATTTAAGCCCCTATATTTTTGAGTTATTCTTTTAAACTCCAAATACTATTCCGTCTAAACTTTCATTCCGTACATTTAAATAGTGTAAATCCATAGGTATGTGAAAGTAAAAAAGAAAAATGATGGATTGTTACTATATAAATTTAACCTGTGGTTAATGGATGCTTAAGATTTTTTACATTTATTATTATTTGAAGTCGAATAGTGGGCCTCATATTACTTATAACTGAGAGGCCCAATTACGGAATTTTTTTAGGCTACTGAGCCCAATAGGCCCATGAATCCTGGCCCAGGATAATTCAAACGAAGATTTGAATTTAGTTCAAATAAAGAAGAGATTCGCAAAAGAAAAAAGAAAATTTAAAACTAATAAGACTCTGCCACCAACGTCTTGATTTTCAAATTCACCTCCCTCGTCCCTCCCTTCGCTTGGAGACTCTGCCACTGCCGACGCGAACCATACTTCCAGTTCAATGGCTGCTGAAAATTTTGAACTTCTTGCACCTGCTACATCCTGTGCAATCTCCAAGGTCAGAGTCGTTGCTAGGGTTCGTCCATTTCTCTCCCAAGAAATTTCAGTCAAAAGTTCTAGGGTTCCAGTTTCATGCATTTCTGTCGTGGATCAAGGGCGTATCTCTCCCGAGGAGGTTACTGTTAATCTCAAAGATCCGGAAACCAGGTACTTTGTTTTTTATTTTTTCTCTGTATAGTGTTTTTCTGCCGTGGTAGAAGAATATTTTGGTTTGATTGATTATGGTTGGTGGATCTTCTGTAGTCGAAACGAGTGCTATCAGTTGGACTCATTTTTTGGCCAAGAAGATCACACGGTGAGGCAGATATTCGATAAAGAAGTAAATCCTTTGATTCCTGGACTCTTCCAAGGATGTAATGCTACTGTGTTTGCTTACGGGGCTACTGGCAGTGGAAAGTCCTACACTATGCAGGTTATCTTTAATTAGTGGGAGATTTGTCATCTGTTGCATTTAGCTTGAAATCAACAGAAGAATCATTAGCTTTCGTTCATAAAAGATTTAGCTTTCCTGAAATTGATATGAAATAATTCAACTACAGAAATGACTCGCACTCTGAATTGTGTCGATTTGGTTGAGGATGCAGGGTACTGAAGAAGAACCAGGTCTAATGCCACTAGCCATGTCTAGAGTTTTATCACTTTGTGAGGAAACTGGGTGTAGAGCAGAAATGTCGTACTATGAAGTCTACTTGGAAAGGTGTCATGATCTTCTGGAACCCAAAGCTAAAGAAATTGTAATTATGGATGATAAAGAAGGGCAAATTCATCTCAGAGGTTTATCTAAGGTTGCTGTAAATTCCATGTCCGAATTCCGGGAGACATTGGCTCTTGGAGTTCAAAGGCGGAAAGTTGCTGATACTGATCTTAACGATGTCTCAAGTAGAAGTCATGGGGTTCTTGTTATTACAGTTTCATCGCCCGTATGTGGTGATTCGGCGGCTTCTGTTACCGGAAAGCTCAACCTCATAGACTTGGCAGGTATGTTTCTTAAGCTTAATATAGAAACCTAGCCTTAACCATCAAATAAGATCTGTGCACTGCTCAAGAAGTTGTTCGTGTTGCTAATTTAGTTAATACTTGTGCATAACCATCCATCACAGGCAATGAAGATAACAGGAGGACTGGCAATGAAGGGATTCGCCTTCAAGAGAGCGCGAAAATCAACCAGTCGTTGTTCGCGCTTTCAAATGTGATATATGCATTAAACAAGAACCTTGCCCGAGTACCTTACAGAGAAAGCAAATTGACCCGCATACTGCAAGATTCTCTCGGTGGAACAAGCCGTGCCTTAATGATTGCTTGCCTGGTAAATTGATGCAGGTTAAACATCTTTTGTAATCTAAGAATTGCACTTGCTCAAATTTCCTTCTGATTTGATAACAGAATCCAGGAGCATATCAGGAGTCTGTCCATACAGTCAGCTTGGCAGCTAGATCGCGTCAAATTTCGAATTTTGTTGTTCCGATCCATAAACAGGGGACTCCACAAGCTAAAGTTGACATGGAATCGAAGCTGCGAGCTTGGCTTGAATCCAAAGGCAAGACCAAAAGTGCGCAAAGAATCGGAGGGATTGGTTCTCCATTTTCTAGCAAAACTCCTTGTTCTACTGCATCAAAAGTGAGAAAACCTCTCTTCAATAGTTCTGCCAAAGTTAAGAAAACGGCCAACCAGAGTGACTGTAAACGAGAAAAAGAAAGGTCTGGCAATCATTTGTTGCTTTATCAACTTTTAGTACCTTCTACTAATTCTTTTAACAATACTGGATTGATGATCTTCAGGACTGTAGCCGTAGCTTTCGGAAACTTGGTTGAAAATAAAGATATAGCTAATTCTATCGCAACCAAAGATCATGGTATTTTCTATCACAGCTGCCTCGTTCATTCTGCCACATTGTGTTTGGATATGATTGAATCTTCATGTTTATATGCAGTAGAAAAGGTGAAATTCAATAGTCCAAGAAAGGCTCTATCACCAATCCACAACACTAATGGAATCCAAAAGGCTGTGCTGGAAATCTCGTTTACAGATCAATTACCAGCAAGGACTCCAAAAACACCATTCCCAGCAAATGAGGAATTCAAATCTTTTGGGACCCCATTAGATAAGTTTGATGCCCAAGTATCAACCCTCAAGGTACTCAAAAAGCCTTTTTAAAATTTCATTATCTCTTTATGTCTCGATGCTGTTTGGATTTCAATAATTCTGGTTTTTCTTGTCATTCTAACCAATCAGAGTTGCGTTGCACAAGAATATGTGGATTTCTTGAATACAGCAAGCAGGTAGGTCCATAATCATATACAATATTTAGCATTTTGTGCACAAGAATATGTGGATTTCTTGTTCCAGTACCCAACTTTTCAATTTGAAATAGTGAAAGTTTAATCAATTATTAATTGGCTTTCTTTGTTTTGCAGAGAGGAACTAGTAGAATTGAAGGTATTTTCTAGACTTCGACCAGGAAAAACATTAACATCTTCCCTTTAAGTTTCCTCATTCTCTTTTCCCTTTCAATTCCCAGGGCATTGGAGTGAAAATGGCAGAGTACATTCTGGATCTCAGAGAAACTAGTCCATTGAAATCGGTAAGACGATAACCACGAGATATATGTTTGATGTATTTCTCTCATATGTTCAATGGTGCGTGGTGGTTTCATCCAAAATTTTCTTATAGTGGACATTCATGGTTACCAAGTCCATCTTCTCATGTCATATGCACTTGGGACCTAACCTTATCCCTTTTCTCTCCTAGTCCAATCTGTGTTCTCTAAATTCTTCATTTTGGTGTCTAAAAGTTTGCCAAGCACGAGAGACCTCTATCATTCGCAAATACAATCCAACCCCACACACACATAGTTTTGTCATTTCTGATAGTCACTCAACATGTAAAAACATCGCATGTAAACTTACAAAAACACGTCGATAAAGCAACACTATCCAACTTCTTTCCTGAATATAATGAACTTTTTCTTCCCCTTGCTGTGTTTACATAGCTTGCTGACCTGAAGAAACTAGGACTCTCATCCAAGCAGGTAATGCTTCAACAAACACAATAACTTACCAAATTTACCATTTTGGTTCACTCCTGGAAAAATCAGGCTCCCCTAAATATGGATTCTTTTTCTTCTGCAGATCCATAACTTATTCAGCAAAGCTGCAATGGGGATATTTGGTAGAATAGAAGATTTGGCTGCTGTCCCTTGCCCTGAAACTTCATTATCCAACCAATAATGAAGGTAGAAGAAGATATAGTGATGTATTGGGAAGTGTGCCATAGCAACATCCTCCAAGTTGCTGTATGTTAACATATTGTAACAGTAGAGAAGAGAACTGTCCGACTAAAGATTTTGCGTGGTCGGCGTGATGGGCTTCCTTCATGTTCTCTGTAAGCCCTATCTGTATTATTCATTAACCAAATTATCTATTTGTATTACTATGAACTTGTGGCTATTGTAATCTAAATATGATGATCCAGAGTGATGCTGATTTGTCGCTATTTTTATGGCTTATATGGAACCAGAGCAGATATTTAATTTAAACAAAATAAAGTATACCCTTTTCACGTAATAAAAGAGTGAAATTTTAAATATTTTACAATTTTTGTTGCGACTTTTCTATAGCTTGCAAAAAAAAAAAAAAAAAAAAGAATTGTTTTTTTCTCCCAAAAAATAATAAAGGTGTCCTTTGTCAAAATTAGTTTTGAGTCATCAGAAAAAGTTTTTTTTAACATTCGATGTATTTATTTAAAAATTATTGAAGATTCTTCCATTTTTCTAATGGAACAAATTCAAAATTATACAGCATTTAATGAGGTGGGGTAATAATTTGCATTATTTTGAAAATTAAATTAATTATGTAACTGTTTTGAAGGAAAGAGATGGTTGGAACATATGGGAGTAATGGATTAATGAAGTGAATTCCAGTAGAATAATTGAAATATGAGGATTAAAAAAGTATATGCACATTGAAAATTTACCTCGAAATATAGTTGCGTACCATTAAAATCATTAATGTAAAATATGATTAAAATAGTATATATATTATTATTTATTTCTATATTTCTATAATTTCCAACACTAAAAAATAAAATTTCAAAATATATATTAGCTTTAAATTTTAATTGAATTTATTGATTTCGTTTTATTTTGTTTTCTTCCTCAACGTTGAAACCACAAGTTTTTCTAAAAAGAAAAAACCACTTTAATCTTCAAAAGGCAACCGATCCTTAAGAAGAAAGGATGCGCTAACAGATCATTACAAGCAAGAGGACAAAAAAGACCAAGGAAAAGTGAATCAATTTCCAAGCTATTTGCCATTACAAGTTTGGCTATTACAGGAAAGATTAAGCAGGAACACGTAAATGGGCATTTAATTTTGGACATCGATTGAGAATGAATGTTTAACTATTCAATCGGCCCCACTGAAACCGCGAGAACTTTTGCATATCGAATATTAAAATTATGGATATTGTTTGCAATCGAGGCATGGAGATATTTATCACGTCAAGCTCTTGGACAGGATTCAAACTCTGTTCTTCAGTTTCAACCACAGATACGGATAAACACTAAACAGGCATATGGATAAACACAAGAAATCTTAAACAAACAAGATCACTGAACCATAATGAACGCGACAATTTAAGGACGCAACGAAAGAAGGAAAACGCTTGGAGATTTGATAATTATTATTACGATGCATACTATTAGTGGTCGAACACAATCTCCACTCGAGAGGATTCGAGCTGCTGCTCATTTGCAGTTGCATGGATCGCAAGTACAGTTGTCACCGCACTTGCAGCCGTTTTCGGCTCCCATCTCTGACGCCTCGAAGGACCTGATATGGAAAACGCTGGTATCGTTAATTAAAGACTAAGTTTCTCTTGAAGGATTAGGTTTAATTTCAGGAACTTACATCTTCTGAGGAGCGAGACCGACGACGAAGATCTCGATGGTAGCAGTGGTCTCTGAGAAGCTCATGTCAGGGAACATCTTGCATCTGCAGAACATAAAATCAAAAACGTCAGAATCATCGCAATTATCCTCTGAAAATGAAAATTGCAGTCCTGTTAGACGAATATCCGCCTTAATCGCGCGATCTTTCTCATCTCCAGAGCTCAATAAAAAGAACCGGCACATGATCAGATCGCCATCGAGCGAGGAACAAAGACATAGAGAAGACAAAGAAGTCGAAAGCAACATACAAGAAAACGGAAGATCAGATACTCGAGAGATAATCTTCCACAGAATCAAATCAACAAAAATAAATTTACGCGATCGAATCCTAAGGAGATAAATAGCGCTTACTCACCCTCCACAGCCATTTCCGCACTTACAGGCAGAGCCGCATCCACAGTTTCCACCACAGCACGACATTTTCGACGATGAACAACGACGAACGAAGAGGTTGGAAGGTTGTTTATGAAATTAAAATATAACCTATCGCGATTGAACGACTTGAGAGGAGTGAAGGATGAGTTACTTAAATATAGGCGGGGAAGGGGAGAGAGAATAGTATCACCGTCCACGTGTCAAAACCATCTCGTATAGTCCCAACAAAGCTGCATCCATTATCTTCCACGCATCTCTCGCGCTAATCGCCTTATGGATGTAGTTGAATGGCTTTCGTGGGGTCCGCAACAGACAATCAGGTAAATCGACGGTCCACATTTGATCTAATAAAAGATAAATAAACGGTTGGTATTAAACAATGAAGAAATTACCAAATATATTTTAAATCAGTCAAAAATGTATTTTTCTAAAACAAAACAAGCGTATTAAATGATAATTAAGGTGTGCTAATTTCAAACTTAGATACAATTAATTTTCTTAATATGCAAATCATTATTTATATTTTGAAAACATTTCTTATTAACACTTAACATTTAATATTTTTTCATGAAACCTTAATTTTAAAAAGTTACATTTTAAACATTTCAAATTCTACCAATATACATCCATTTGGTAGCATTCCTTCGTTTAGATGATGCGATAAATACATTTTTTTATTAATATATATATATATATACATATATATATTTTTTCAACAAAATAACAAAATTTCCCACATAAATATCTCTCATATTTGTTTTATTCAAAATATATTTAAGATTCTATTTCAAAATAAAATAGAAGTATACTAATTGTTCCAAAAACAAATCTCAAAATCAGACATGTACTACAAATGTGTCAGTTAATTTGTAGTACATTTGCGCATGTTAGCATAGTAAACGCAGTACACTATTCAGCAGCCTAGTAAGTGCACTACTTATTCTTAAAGTCATTTTGCAATGATTTCTTTATATTTAAAAAAATAATAACAGTAAATTGAATTACACTTTTTTTTTTTTCTTTCAAAATATTATTTTTGTCGGTCGATGAGAAGTTAAAAAGACTATTTATTTAATCTATTAGAATCCAAATGACGTAATGAGACACGTTTTTTTTAATATAGGGTATCTTTTAACTTGTTTTTATTTATTAAAATGTGACATAAAATTGTCCACGAACGTCATTTTTTCAAGAGACAATAGACTTGCACTTGAAGTGGAGCTAGTTTCAAAACTTTAATAATAACTTTTTTAGAAAAATAGTATATATATATAAATAACTACGCCTTTGTTTAGGCAAAGGATAGCACATGGGTCATTCATTGTGGGCGGGACCCACAAAATTCGACCTCATTTACCATTTTACCTTTTCCCAACGAGGGCATTTTCCACCAACCCAACATAGAAATGGGCCCACGTTGTCAATCCTAACTAATGGGCCCACTCGGAAATCTGTCCAAAATAAGCCGCGTGTCCCAAAATTTGCTGTGATGCCTACCTGTTTCTTTTCGGTCTTCAGGAATCTATTTTTCCCTTTCTACGTTATTATTGTTGATTTTAGCTTATAATTTAATTTTAATCCTTAAATATTAAAGCTCCTTTTGGGGACCGAAAATTCCTTTGTTAATCATTTAATCAGCTAAAATTTTAAAATAATGGACCAACAATATTTGTTTGGTTCTTTTTTAAAAATATTATAATATTTTACTACTATTTTATCATTTTTCATAAAAATTACGGTTTATTTATACCGTTTAGGAAATTTGACAATCACTTCCCCTTTCTGCTAACTGCTAACTATAATGGGCCATATCATTGGTATCATGGGCTTACCTTCGTCCGTATAAGGTTGGCCCAATAATATTGCAGGCCCACCACCGTGGATGGGGGCTTCCGTATCGTCTTCCCTTTCAAACGACGACGTTTTATTTGTGTCTTTCAGAATTCAAATATTCAATTCCCGCTAATTTTTTTTTTTTTTCCTCCGGGCAGTGGTCGCTTCAGATACCTCAGATGGAGCCGGAGATGGCGAATGAGCCTTCTCCGATGGCTTCAGCGTTTTGATTTCTGTAGCTTTTGTTCAATCTTTGATTAGCGAGTTTTTCATTGAAGTGGCAGTTCTGAAGTTCAGAATTTCACTACAATGGCGCCCCCAATCACGTACTCTGCAATCGACGACAAAGATTTCGATGATGCGGCTTTGTGGGCTGTAATCGACTCTGCTGCTGCTGCTGCGACTTCTTCCTCCTCCTCGTCTACATCTCGTAAATCTCTAGCACTTAATTGCGTCAATAAATCAAACCCTTCCCCGCCGCCAAAATTCCCAAAAAGCCCTAGAACTCCATTCCAGGCGCAGAAAAATTCCAGGGTTTTTGTAGAGGGTCAAGTGGTGCATGAGCCTTGGGTGTTTCAACCTCCTCGGAAAATTGCAAGGACATGTGCATCTGAAATGAGTGAGAGAAGTCCTCTAGCGGTTGTCTGTAACAATGCGCTACGGAATCCGCCCGCGCCGGTATATTTGTCTCCCGAAGCGTATTTGTCGCCGCAGATTGCTTCTAGATCTGAAGGCTCACCAGCTTTTAGTGGAAGTGGGCTGACCGAGGAAAGGGAAGTTGCAAGGCATAGCCTCTCTGGGCAGTTCCCTTCAGTGTCTCTCTTTAAGGAGTATCAAAATGCGGCAATGGCGGTATTTTCGATATCCATTAATTCCACCTTTAGTTTTCATTTTTTCATATGATACTTTCCTAAGCCCAGTTTTTTTTTTTTTTTTTTGAATGGTTGGGAGATGAGTACGCGTTGACTAATTAAAGAGATGATATCTATCTTAATTGTTATGAGATCTTTTGGAGAAACAAAATAAAAAAACAAAACTACGAGAACTTATGCTAAAAGTGATGCCCTTAATTTACCTATGTCAATAGAATCCTCAAGTATTGAACAAATGGTGTACTTTGTTTGAGAGTTCTAGATAAGGGGTTGAGTCTTGATTAAGGGTGAGCCTCAAGGGTGTAGTCAAAAGTGATTAAAGTGTAGAACAAAAGGTGTACTTTATTCGAGGAATCTAGAGAAGGAGTCGAGCCTTAACACTAAAAGTTAGAATAGCCAACCATGGATAGCCCGAACACTGTCCATTCAAAAAAAAAAAAAAAAAAAACTGGACTTAGGAAAGTATTATGATGTACTTTTGTTCAAAGTGGACAATATCTTGAACAGCTAACCATGGATAGCCCGAACACTAAAAGTTAGAAAGTTAAAAGACTAAAAGGAATCCATTGGTATGAAATTCGGGAATGTGTTTTATTTTAGAGTGTACATTGTGGGAATCCAAGAATTTATCACTGAAGAGTTAGGAATCACATCAAGTCAAGGTCATAATCTCAATTAATTTCTATTGTCGAGCAATAGTTTTTTTGCTGTAGGGTTTTCAAGGTTTAGTTAAAAGACAATAGAAAAAGTTTTTCTTTCTCACTTGTTTCGAAGATGAAGTTAAGCTTTTAAAAGTATTGCATGTTACCATGTCTCAGTTCAGATCAGGCTGTTGTGAAATATTTCGGGGCCATGAGAAGTCATTATTGGCTCGTTTTAGTGTAGGCAATGGAAAGATTTACCGTGAAGATTGAAAAAGAACCTAACTAAACCAAAGCATGGGCTTAAATTTTGGTTAAATCCAATTTAAATGTACTAAGCAAGCAAGGCAGCATGAAAATACATTTTCTTTTCATACGACTTTTAAGGTGATTACCAGAACTATTTCTAATATTTCCATTCTAATTCTCTAAAAAGCTACATATTTTGCGTCTATGAATAGTCTTCTTGCTTTTGAAACCTTGATAATCTCTACTTGTGTCATGGGATTTGAATTTTCTCTGGTTATGTCATACTGCCTTCCTAAATTTGCATTGGCTGTTATCCCATGTCTTCTGTATGTATCTATATTTTGATAGGCACTTGCCTTTCTGAAATCTCGTGAGGGGATTTATGTCTGTCTCTAAATACAATTTAAATTCTATATTCATTGAAAATCTCAACGTACAGATTTTAGAGAAATCGGACTTCACCATGATTGCTGGGAACCCTTTCATAAAAAAATCAGGTCGAGTACTGTATTCTATGTCCTTTCATTCCAACATGGAGAGATAGATGTAACTGGGGCAGTTTACTTTATACAGGATGGAGGAAAATATCATTTTATTTCAATCTCTCTTTTGAAATCAAGGACAAGACAATTGAATTTGACGATAACCGCAATGTCCAGCGTGCTGAATTTGTTGTTCGAGCATATATGCAGTATGTTTGTGGATGGGACTTAATAACTTATCCATTATACTATTCCTATTTGTTTATTGATTTCTGCTGTATTAAGCTCCTTCCACGTTATATAATCTTGAACTGAACTACACTCTTACATTAATTTTCTCAATATTAGAGGTGGTAGATTTTGTGATGGATGGGGCTCGTGTGAACGACGTGAGAAGAGATTTATAAAGCCAAATCATGATATTCCTAGCACAGCAGAAACGAGGGCAAAGAATAAGGCATGCCAAGTAAGTCATGTTGAATTGGTAACATTTTCTATTATGTAGGCTCAAATATCAATTTTTTCCTAAAGCCTAACATGTGAATTATCAATATTTGATATCTATGTAGAACGAAAGACATTGCAGGAGTTTTGAACACATCCTCTATCATATTAAATTACCATAAAACTTTTGAAAAAAACTTAAGATCTTAGATTTGAGCATATATATTCGACATTTTTGTACATATTGTCGAAAACTTTCACTTTGTATGTTGTATGGATCAGATTGGATTAGATAAAAATGCTACATGTTTCATGCTCCTTTTAAATCCATTACCCAGTAGAGTAGATGTGATTCATACTTAAACATTTCCAGGACCTGCTTGGCATTGGAGAGTATCGACCTGGTGCATCCCAGGGGCAAAAGTAAAGACTTGCCAGATTGATTCAGCCCACAAAAGTTCAAAGAATGCAAGTTGTAACCAAGGTGAGATCTCTCAAGGAACAACTGTAATGGAGAAAACACCATCTACCAAAGAGAAGTTCATCATGGATTCTTGTAATGTTGTAGGCACTTTCTTATCTTTGGTAAAACATTCATATCTTTTTATAGAAAGTGATTTAGTTGGTTGCACCTTTTCTTATGCACTGGCATTACAATATGTAATAATGTATGTTGTTGATCCCACTTCCCGAGTTTGGAGGATCGTTTGGTTGTTGCGAAGTGATGTTACTTTCTTGGATGCCTGCTATACAGCACTTTATCATTATTCCTCGGTCGGTGCAGGCCATTGGTTTAGTGATACACTTGAGTTTTTCTGTTCGTGCTCGAGCTGGATTTGTGGCCCATTGTCTGAAAAGGAAATTGGTTCTGCGGATGAAGCAATTAACTTACCATAACGTGGGACCTTCATAAATGTTTCATTATCTTGGGAGCTGAATTTTCCACATTTTTGGATGGAAATTGACCAAAAATAGTGGGAAGTCTCAATTTTCTTTCAATTTTGAAACATTATATAAATGTTTCGAGTAATATTGCGACCTTTAAAAGAATAGAATTAGTCTTGAAATAAGGGTAATAAATATTTACTTAATTGTTTGATTATTAATAACTTTGTTATGCAACCATTTATACTAAGAATAGAGACTGATATAAGGGTCAACAATAAACTAGTAACAATTTTAAGATTCACATATTAAATTATCCGTGAAAAAAAATGGAATTAATAAATTAACGTAAATAGTAATACCGATATAAGGGTGTTTTGGACATATATCCCAATCTAAAACTGGTTGTTAGAAGAGAGTTTTTTTTTTTTTTTTTTTTCCTTCTTTTTGTAATAGAAGAATGGGTGTTGATCAACCAAAATGACCACAATAAGCCCTTGGCGAGCGGCAGAAGAAGAAAATAAAGGAGGGTATAATAGTAATTAGGCGAAAAGAAAATAGAATTTGGGAGTTTCCTTCTCTGGCCCTCCACTGGTCGTTAATCCAAATCCACCTTCAAATCGGACGGCAGTAGGAAATTATTCTCTCACGTCCTTCCCTTCCGCCAGCTCCCATGTCTGCTACACAGAAACTGCAATTCCTCCACAGTTCAAATTGACTGAGCCTGATATTTGCAGGGCCAAATGCCAATGGCGTCGTATGACAGCCATGTGATGCAAATTCGCAAGAGCAATCGTACATTCTTGTTCTCTCTATAATTTAAGATTTTTTATAGTTTCTTCTTTGTCCATTCTTGTTCGTCGATTTCTTCGGTTTAATTATTTCACTTCGTCCTGAATTCTCCTTTTGATATCGCCGGATTAGACTCTTCGTCGTATCTCTGAAGCTCCGAACTGACCCCCTCCCCTTTCTCCTGGTACATTATTGCACTTGATGCTTTCAGATTCAACCATGGCTCAACAGGTATCCCCCCCCCTCTCTCTCTCTCCACGTGAAAATTCGGAGTGCTTAATTTTTCCCTAATCGAGCGTTTGATTTCGGAATGTAGGAAGATGGATGGCCATTAGGCTTGCGGCTTATGAACACCAGAGTTGGATTGGCGGGAAATCATGATCTCTCGGCCTCGGTTTCTTTCAATACTTTGCGCACTCATTCTCCTAGTTCCTTCACCGACTCTTCCTCAGATCTTGATACAGAGGTCTGTTACTTCAATTAGTTCCTCTTTTTTTTCTTTTCTTTTTTTTTTTTCTCTGTTCTTTTGCCTGTGTAACTGTGTATGCGTTAGAGAGGCTGAAAATTTAGCACATTATGCTTGATTATAGTAGAATTCCTTTTCTTTCATGCTCTTGTCGATCATGCAAATACATTGCGTTGGGTTAGTCTCAAAAACTTCAAAATCTCTGGCATTGTCTTTTTGGCCCTGTTTTTGCTAAATTCCATCAGGCAATTGGTTTTTAGTCAACTGGATCATTCTACCATGACAAGAGCATCACGCTTGGGAGTCTCATTGGAGTCTCTAGCCTTCTGGAGCTGTCGCGAAGATCGACCAAAGGAAACAGAGTGGAAATACTCAAAGACAAAAAGAAGTACAAGTCCAAGCCATGGTTGTTTTCTTTATCTTTATGCATTAAACTCCGCCATGCTGTGAGCTTGAGCAGTTCTCCTTCACTTGAACACTCTCTTGAAGCAGAAAGGAGAGCTCACAACCCGACCATGTATGGACCCAATGATTACTCGCCTGTTCGTCCTGTTTCTGGAACAAACTCTTTGTTTTCCAGTGATCAAGTTGCTCCCGTGCAGCCATTTGCACCGGCGGTCACAGAGGAAAGCAGAAGATCAATTGGAGAACTTGCTGAAGATGGTTACTGTCAAGGGATTCCTCCACTCTTTTCATGTCTATATTGCCAACTGATCAAATAATTCTTTCTTTCATTCCTATAATAACTTTGAATGCATTGTTTCACTACAACTTTTTCTTCATGGACAAATGATGCATGTCAAAAGTTATATGGTCATTTCTTTCATTCTACCATTTGGGTTGTGGGAGACTTATCATAATCACCATTGAGCCATTGTGTTTGGATCAGACAAATCAATGTATTCTCAGTGCTACGTTCAGTCTGTTTACTGCCAAGTTAGTGAACCACTTTAAGTGGTAGCCATGGTTAGCTTTTTCATAACTGTTAGCATATGATAGAAGAAAAAACTTCAAATGGTCCTATAGATGTGCTATATTTGCTAGTTTTAGTGGCTTTAGAAACTGTTGTAAATAGCTGATAATGAAAAAATACTCAGGGTAAAAGAACCTTCTCGTACGTTTGCCCACATCGAAGCACACGACCCTTGCATACTTTAGAATGGGAGCCCCATCAGTACATCCAAATGATGATGCTCTATAGGTGAAGTAAAAACCATAGAACGAGATGAATCTGAGGTTGCCATATCCATCGGTCATCTATCTCTTAAGGCCATTTTTAAGACTACACACATTTCCCTGGATTTTGTTCACTCAACTTCCCAAACATGGCAGATAAGCTCTTCAAGCTGCTGTTTTCTTCATTGAAATTTGACGTTCTCAAGCCCTTCAGTTTCAAGGGGGAAATTTCTTGGTCTACAAAGTCATTACTCTTCACCTCAGCAGCAAGAAGTTGGGCAATGCTGCTTCTGCAAAATGGGCAAACAGGGGCTGTTGGACAAGCTGTCGTTGGATTAGGCTTTTTGTGGCAGCATAAAGTTAATGTGCAATGGGCGCACATTCTATGGCCACATGGTTGGGCTTCAATATTGCACATCTGTTCAAAGCATATGCAGCACAACTCTGTATCGATATCCTGTTTGGAAGGATTACCACAAGTAATATAAGAGTAGTATAGTATACCAATGAGTAAAACTAGAACATTGAGGGGAAATTCCAAGAATTTTAGCACACTCATTATCATTAGTCGAGCTAAAATGTGTGGTTGTATTACCTCAGATGCTAAGTCATTGTCATCATACGCATCAATGTGAGCATCAGATTTCAAAGGACAAGGAGGTGTGATGAATTTTTCCATCAATATGGCCTTCTCTCTCTTCATGTTTGCATCCATCAAAGCCTTTTCTAGCAAAACTTTTGCATCTGGATCTAGCTCAATGATTAGCTTCAAAGGTGAAGGCCATACTAGAGGTTCTGGTGATGAAGGGTTCAATAAAGCTGCACAAGCTTGATGCTTATGCTTTAAAGCAACCTTAAATGGTATCCTCCTGCAAATGGTCGAGCTGATGCCTTTAGAAACCTTCATTAGGAGGTCTATTGTTTACTTCCAAATTGGACTGTTCTAAGATAAGCATGGAAATAACTTAACATGGTGCCTAAGGCTTCAGTTGATCATGAAGTAGCAATCATATCAGGAAAAGAAGGTCTAGAGGTCTGATATTTGCAAGCCTACATGATCACAGATTTCAATGAGTTATGTCTAAATGTCCTTAATTTCTTTGTTGAAATGTGATTCATACAAATCTTCAGTAACATCTAGGTCTAAGTTTCATTCCATAGATGTAATGTTTACAACTATTGTAATAGCCTAAGCCCACCGCTAATAGATATTATCCTCCTTGGGTTTGAGCTGTTGCAAATGGTATTAGAGCTAGACACCGAGTGGTGTGCCAGCGAGGATGCTAGGCCCTAAAGGGGGCTGAATAATGAGATTCCACATCGATTGGGGAGGAGAAAGAAGAAGGGAGCTGGATTGTGAGATTCCACACGTTTTAAAAACCTTGAAGACGATAAGCCCGAAAGGGAAAGCCCAAAGAAGACGATATCTTATCCCCCTACCCAAGGTTATATATTGTAAGTCGTTGTTATCTCTCTCTTGCTTGCTTATATAACGTCTCTTTCTAAAATCTCTCTCTGCTCTCGTTTTCTAAAACCTTCTTTTAAAACCGAGGTTAGAGACTCGATCATACATCGCTTGGCCGTAGGCGACGCAAGAACAAATTGGCTTAACTTACTTGTCGTTGGAAAGTGAGTGTCGCACAATCGCTAGTCTGCTGTCTTCAAAAGTGCGACGGTGAGCTTAAACTTGGGCTGTTACAACTATTTCTTGTAACAAGCAAAGTTTGAAGAACCTTGAGAATTGAACACATCTTGATTTTTTGAGCTGGCATTTGAGTTCTCACCCAAGGAAAAATGTCAGACATTTGACAATTTGGCATGCATGAAATCTTTCCAGAAGCAAGGGGATTGTGGTATTTAAGATTTTGATAACTAAGTAATCGTGAAGCTTTCTTGAAGCTTACCCATATGAGTCGAACTGAAATCTGTCAGCTCCCCAAGCAAGCAATTCTCGAACACAATCCAAGGAACCACCACGGGCAGCTAAATGAAGTGGCGAACTACCTGGACAACTTCATAACATATTCACAATAGAGTTTCTCCATCAAAAACAACAAACCATCATTCTTTGGCTATGCTCAAAATGGAGATAAAATAAAAGATTACTTCTCATACCTGCAAGTGGACACACAAACAAGAGCACCATTGATAAGAAGTATACGAACACACTGAGGTTGGTTCTGCCTGGACGCTAGATGCAATGGAGTTGAGCCATCCCCATCTCTAATGTTCACAAATCTTGCAAACCCCCTTCCATTTCCATTTAATCCAAATTAAAAACTCATCCTATGAAGCCAAGACTTAAAGTGAATGTGGAAAGAACACGATCAAAACATCTAACCAAGAGTCCGATACCGGGGTGGTATGGGCAGCAGAAAGAATCGCTTGCAGACAATCTGAATGTCCGTAATAAGCTGCGTAATGCAAGCAGGTTCTTCGATGTTTAGAATCAAACATCAATATCTACGGAAATCAAATCGACGCCAGTAAGAAAAAATAGCAGCAAAATAAGAAACAAACTCCTGAAAATCATCCAAAACGGAATACGAACATTAGCTCCTGCTTCGATCAGCTTTAGAACACAATCTACCCTCCCGCTCATAGCAGCCAGCATCAGAGGAGTCTGAAACAACCGAAAAATTAATCGATTCAATGAAAAAGAAGGACAACGAGTTCAAATCAGTCATTCGATCAAACGAACCAAAAACCTGATTATGCCGATTCAGAATATCGGGATTCGCATTCCGGCCCAAGAGCATCGAAAGAATCTACATCAATAAATAAACAACTAAATTCTTCCAAAAAGAGGAAAAAGACCCCGCATCAACATCAAACAGAGTAAATCTTCAACTTAAACTCACATCGATCTGTCCATTGGCTGCCGCCACATGTAGGACCGTTGATCTTTGATGGTCGGTAGTGTGGTGTAAGATAGACGAATCAGTCTCCACCATGGCTCGAACACTTTCCACATCCTCATTCTGCAGAGCACTGAAGAAGAGTCCATTTTCATGGCGGCGTCCGCAGCTCAGGCCCTGGCCCATTCCCTCTCCTTCGGCAACCTCAAATCAATAATCACCTACAAGATAGAACATGGAGAGGAGCTCGAAAAGAAGCTCACTCACCAGGCTTCAATGGAAGCCGTACAATGAGTGGGGATTGCAAGCCCATTGGAAGAGTGATATTGAATGAAATGAATTGAAGCAGCCTCGTAATTTGAACCTGCCCGCCGAAATAGTTTCAGAAAGGAAAATAAAGTATTTGATACTTTGGGCAATTCGTATTATTTTATATTATCTCCTCATACTCATGCATGATATAATTTTTGTTGTGTATGAGAATTTCAACCAATTATTATTATTGGATAAATATAAATGGAAGAATTATAGATATATTTGACATTTTAAAAAATTATTTCATTACAATAAATACGTCTAAACTAATTAATTTTCCGCCGATTTTTCTATTTAAAAAGGAAATATAAAATGTGGTTTTAATTATAATGGTGCCTATGTTTTATTGGACAAAAAACTGTTGTACGTTTGACCAATTTCCTCCATTTTAGTCCTTTTCTGAAACTATTTCGGTGATTGGTCGATTGCTGACGGCTGTAAAGTAAAAAGCAACGCACGGCCGCACAGTATAGATTCTCGGGCTCGATAATATTTCAGCCCAACACCGGGTTTTATTGGACCATTGGGCCTTATCCTTTTACCCATATCTTAATTGGGCCTCTATTTTTTGTTCGAGCCCACTCCAACTAAATTGTACGCCCAAGACTTACGAGGCCCAACAAGCCCATATATATTACCATTAGCGCCTAAAACCACCCGCTGTCTGAAGTTCGGCTACTCTAAAACCCTAGAGAAAACCATTTCCTCTCTTTGTTTTCCGAAAATTCAGCCATGTCGGGCGTTGAGATTTCTCGTTCGGAGAAGAAAAAGAAGAAGCACCGGAGTAAGGATGACGAAGTGTCACCGGCTGTCGGTTCTGATGAGCAGCCGCCAAAGGACGTTGCCGACTTTATGATCAAGCCTCAAAGTTTTACTCCTTCGGTGGATACATCTCAATGGCCTATTCTTTTGAAGAACTATGATCGTCTCAATGTGCGTACCGGTCACTACACTCCTCTGCCGTCCGGTTTCTCCCCACTCAAGCGGCCTCTGGCTGACTACATCAGGTATGGTATTCTCAATCTTGATAAACCGGCGAATCCTTCGTCGCACGAAGTTGTGGCTTGGATTAAAAGGATTCTTCGGGTTGAGAAAACGGGTCATAGTGGTACTCTCGACCCGAAGGTTACTGGGAACCTGATAGTGTGCATTGATCGAGCCACGCGGCTCGTGAAATCGCAACAGGGTGCGGGTAAGGAGTATGTGTGTGTTGCTCGATTGCATTCTTCTGTGCCCGATGTTTCTAAGGTGGCTCGGGCTTTGGAGACGCTCACCGGGGCTGTGTTTCAGAGGCCGCCGTTGATATCGGCTGTGAAACGACAGCTTAGGATTAGAACTATATATGAAAGCAAGCTTCTTGAGTATGATGCTGATAAACATTTGGTTGTGTTTTGGATTTCTTGTGAAGCTGGAACTTATGTTAGGACGCTATGTGTGCACTTGGGTCTGATTCTTGGTGTTGGAGGCCATATGCAAGAACTTAGGAGGGTGAGGTCTGGGATCTTGGGTGAGAAGGATAACATGGTTACAATGCATGATGTGATGGATGCTCAATGGGTTTATGATAATTTCAAAGATGAGAGCTACTTGAGGAGGGTAATTATGCCTCTTGAGGTGGTTTTGACGAGCTATAAAAGATTGGTTGTCAAGGACTCTGCTGTTAATGCTATCTGTTATGGTGCTAAGTTGATGATTCCAGGGCTGTTGAGATTTGAGAACGATATTGAGGTTGGGGAAGAAGTTGTACTCATGACCACCAAGGGTGAAGCCATTGCTCTTGGTATTGCAGAGATGACTACTTCTGTGATGGCAACTTGTGATCATGGTGTAGTTGCAAAGATCAAAAGGGTTGTGATGGACCGAGATACTTACCCAAGGAAATGGGGATTAGGTCCAAGGGCATCAATGAAGAAAAAACTTATCGGAGAAGGGAAGTTGGACAAGCATGGAAAACCAAATGAGAAAACTCCTTCGGAGTGGATGAGGAATTTGGTTTTACCCACTGGTGGGGATTCTTTGGTTGCTAGCGTGTTTGCTACTGACTCTGCAACTGTTGATGAGGGTAAGCAAGAGACAGAAAAAGATGGTGGAGGGCGGAAGCGAAAACTTGATGAAGAAACCGAAGCTGCTCCTGCTAAGAAACTGAAAGCTGAAAAGACTGAAGATGCCGAAGAAGTTGAAGAAGGCGGGAAGAAAGAAAAGAAGAAGAAGAAGAAGAAAGACAAAGAGAAGGGTAGTGGTGAACCTTCGGACGAGGAGAATACTGAGCAGTCGGAGAAAAAAAAGAAGAAGGATAAAGAGGGTAAAGAAGCAGGAACACCGGAGGAGAAACAGAAGTCGGAGAAAAAAAAGAAGAAGAAAGATAAGGAATCTGGTGTTGGTGATGTTCAAAATGGGGAAGCAGATGATCACGTTGATGGGAGTGAGAAGAAAAAGAAGAAGAAAAAGAAGAATAAAGAAGATGCAGAAGAATAAGATAGAGGGATCAGGTTCTTACATTTTATTTGGGTAACTCTGATTGTATGGCTGTCCATTTCAGTTTCTTCTAGATTTTGCAAGTTCTTTCTTTCTTTCTTATGCATTTGCTGTAGAATTTTTGTTTCAACATTTCGACTCTGTTCGATTCTACCATAGTATCTTCCTGGCTATCATCTCTTGGATTTATGGTCTCTTTTGATATCTTTGATTCCATCTTTTGCAAGCTGATGGGCCCATCCTTGGGACAAGCAAGATTTGACATTTCTGAAGAGAAGCAAATGAAGAAGGGTGGAAGCAGGAATGGCCCATATAGAACGAACCGTCTCTGAGCGCAAGCAAATCAATTTTGTTTTTGTTTGTATAATTTGAAATGTGAAACTAAGTTGACATTTACTAGTTTGCTTAATCCCTAATATGAGTGTTGTTCATCTATCTTTGTTCCTTGGTATGTTTTGATTTTATTTGTTTTCACCAAGCAGATTCCAAATTTTCATGGCCGATTCAAAACATCATGATCTCTAACAATCACGAGGTCTTCTCCAACTAGAAGAAAACTGCTAAATCTGAGACCAACACATCACGCTTGAGCTGATTCAATTTTAATCATTTTAATTTCACGAAAGTATGTTTTTTTTTAATTATATTTGCATAAGCTTCGAACAAGGACTTCATGGCCCAATGGATAAGGCGCTGGTCTACGGAACCAGAGATTCTGGGTTCGATCCCCAGTGAAGTCGCTCTGGATAATTTCTTTTTTAAATTTCCCATTTATTCATTGTAGTATAAACGTACATCAGTCTTTTCATTCTTTCCCACTGTCCTTTTTAGTGGGTGGTAACATTTGAAATTTTCTTTTGTTGTGAAAAGGTTGGATGAAACGGTGTCGTTTCTAAAATAGGGCACATGGACCCCACATATATTCCCATGCAAAAAAGAATATAATATATATTATATAAAGGAAGACCGTAGTACACCACAAAAGCCCTAATCGAACTTCTCTTAATGATAATCTCGAAAAAAGAAAAAAAAAACCTTTAATTATTTAAAATAATTATTAAAAAAAAAAAAAGGAATTTCCATTTCCCAATCTTCTCCAAACTTGATTAAGCTGGTCAGCACCGAGTCCTCCCAAACAGAGAGAGAGAGAGAGACACCAACTTTTTGTTTTTATTTTTGCCCTTAAAACGAAAATTAAATAATAATAAGAATAATAATAAAATGTGGTTTGTGCATGCAAAGATGAGAACCACTAATCTCTCTCCTCCCACCACAATGGGTCGGGTCGGGTCGGGTCGGGCACGGAGAGTGATGAGAGAGAAAGGGAAAGGACGAAAAGAAGCTTATAGAGTAAGAAACAAAGGGAAAGGAGTCCTTCCTCATCCTTCTTCCTT
Source organism: Cucurbita maxima (assembly GCF_002738345.1). Taxonomy (NCBI): domain Eukaryota; kingdom Viridiplantae; phylum Streptophyta; class Magnoliopsida; order Cucurbitales; family Cucurbitaceae; genus Cucurbita; species Cucurbita maxima. Next base: position 642,276 of record NW_019272023.1, read on the forward strand.
CTTCCTTCTTCCTTCTTCCTTCTTCCCTCATCCTTCTTCCCCTCTCCCCAAACCCCATCAACCTTTACAAAAGACAAACAGAACCCAGAAAAACACACCTCACCATGAATTTCTCCTCCATTCCTCCTTATCTTGATCCTTCCAACTGGCACCAGGTAACCGTTTTTCTTTTTCTTTTTCTTTTCTTTTATCAATATTCCCCTATTTTCCTCTCTTTATACCTTCCGTTTTTGTTTCTTTTGAATATTCTTCGCATATTTCATTTCATTCCCTCTTTTTAATTTCACTCAGCAACTCACCCACCAACTGCCAACCACCACCACCACCACCACCGGAGCCAGCTCTCAGCTCCTACCTCCACCCCCTCCTCCGCCTCCTCCCCCACCCCCCCATGGCGTCGGTGCTCCCACTTCCATCCGCCCCGGTTCGATGGCCGAGCGAGCTCGAATGGCTAATATTCCCATGCCTGAGGCAGCATTGAAATGCCCAAGATGTGATTCAACCAACACTAAGTTCTGCTACTTCAACAATTACAGCCTCACTCAACCTCGCCACTTTTGTAAGACATGTCGAAGGTAAATATTTATGATTTTATTAAAATTTATTAAATTTTTTGCTCTTTTCTAAATAAATTATTCGTTCCATGAAAGGGTTACTTAGCTTAGCTTGTATGGTTCTAAATTCAAAGATAAAATTTTTAAGATTTCATATTTTTGGCTCCGCTCTTGAAGGTACTGGACCAGAGGTGGGACGCTGCGAAGCGTTCCAGTCGGGGGCGGGTGCCGGAGGAACAAAAGAAGCAAAGGGAGAAGTTCCAAGTCGCCGCCGGCCAGTTCCGACCGACAACAAACCTGTGGTTCAGGGAATTCCTCATCAAGTGCAATAGCTTCCAACAACAGTGGAGGCCTTTCCCCACAGATTCCACCTCTCCGCTTTATGGCCCCTCTCCACCAACAACTCAGCGACTTCGACATCGGTGGCTTCAACTATGGCGGTGGCCTCTCAGCTCCGGCCACTGTTACCGGCGATCTGAATTTCCAATTGGGCAACACTAATTTAGGTGGAGGAACAAGCATTGGATCTCTGTTGGGATTTGACCAACAATGGCGGCTCCAGCAACAAGTTCCTCCTCAATTCCCCTTCTTCTCCGGGTTAGACCCCTTCGACGGTGGTAGCAGTAGCGGCGGTGACGGACCCAGCTGGGAAATGAGGCAAAAATTACCATCAAGCTCAAGGAATTTAACCCAAATGGGGAATTCAGTAAAAATGGAAGAAACCCCAGATCAAGGTAATAACATTGGAAGAACATTAGTTGGCAATGAACAATATTGGAGCAGTGGATCAATGGGATGGTCGGATCCTTCTGGTTTCAGTTNTTCATCTTCAACAAGAAACCCATTGTAGAAATATTCAGAACTAACAGTTTGGTCGGATCAATGGGATGGTCGGATCCTTCGTGTCATCATCATGGTTACCTCAAACCCTAGAAATATATGCTACTTTCTTTGTTCTCTTAAAAATCATATCTTTGAGGGTTTTTTTTTTTTTTTTTTTTTTTAATTTTAGAATTAGTATTTAGGATTGGAGTTGGGAATGAGAATTGAAAACATTTTATTACAATATAGATTATTGAGACTTTGTGTGTCCCTTCCTTCATATATTATATGATCATATCAATATCCCAAAATGCATGCTTTCCAATATTTTCCCAATTGTTGCATAATAATGACATGTCTCAAAACCCTAAAACATCTCACATTTTTTAATACTAATTTAGAACTAATAATTAGGTTCATGATTACGTTGATTTAGATTCGACTTATGGAATATAGATTCTCGCGAATAAAAAATACTAATTATCGTTTAATTGTCGAACTAGGGTTTGCTACTCGTAATTCTCCTTTTAACAACAATGGTACTAAAAACCCGTAATAATAAACATATTGTTGAATCTACAACTCTCGACACCGACACAACCTTCGTTCTAAAATGAGGAAATTGGAAGTAAAAGGTATGAGAGCTTTTAATTGTTTACAACAAAATTCCCATAAAGGCTATATATTATATGGTTATGGGAAATGCATTTATATTCTGCAAAGTGAGTTTTTGTTTTCTATAAAATTTATCTTTATTCTAGACAAAGGGTTTGTAGTAAAACAAAGGGATGTTTTTTTTTTTTTCTTTTTTTATGTACTTTTTATTTCTTTTCATTTTCTTGAAAAAATTAATAATAAAGAAAAGTATGTTATATGCCAATGCAGTTTTGACTCTGAAGAAGGTATATATTAATCTTTTTCGATATCGATAAAAGTCGAGTCGTGAATTGTAAAGACGTTTTTCGAATGGTATATGAACAAAAAGAAGAAAAAACAGTTCCCTTAACAAGATGAATACATTAGTTAAACTCTAAATTTGGTTTTAGTTTATCCCTCAATCGCTAATTAGCCGATATTGTATTCTTTGAACTTTCTTTTTCGGGCTTCTACTCACGGTTTTAAAACATGTCTGTTTAGGAAAGGTTTCTATACCTTTATAAGAAATGTTTGGTTCCCATTTCCAACCCATGTGGGATCTCACATACTCGTTGTATAAGAAAGTTTTCTACTTTTGTTTTCAAAACTATTTTTTTATGAACGAATTTTATTGAAAGATTATGGGTTTGATTTTCGAGAATGTCGATATTGACCCAAAAAAGGAAGGAAGAAAAAACCCGACCCACTTACACCGGGTGATGATTACGATATTCCTTCTATGATGTGAGGAAGTAAGATTTTGGAAAACCCATGTTTGAACGAAGAAGGGAGACAAAAGGGGTATATGCAGGGAGAACACAGTCCAACACATACCAAAAAGCCACAGATTTTGCCCAAATCAGCGCTTCCTTCAAAAAAGAAAACCCCCATTAAACTCACTTTGGGGTTTATACATACATACACATATATATATATATACACACACACACACACAAGCTTGTCATTGTTCCAATAATTTGGTCTGGTCTTGCAACAATTCCAATGAAATGGTGTGTTCATCATTTCATTTGGTTTAGTACAAACCAAATGATTACCAACTCAATTTTTAGCACATTTTTTTTAAGTACGCTTCCCTAAAAACTTCTACTCTACTTTGATTTCTATGGATAAGGACAATGTCTAAAATCTCACATCCGAGGTAAACAAAACATTATATAAGAGTGTGAAAACATTTCTTTAATAGACGGGTTTTAAAACTGTGAGTTTTACAGTAATATATAGTTCTAGTAATAGTGGACAATATTCCTATGGATAAAGACAATGTCTAAAATCTCATAACGGAGGTGAACGAAACATTATATAAAAGTGTGAAAACATCTCTTTAATAGACGAATTTTAAAACGGTGAATCTTATGGTAACAATATCGACGGACAATTAATAAGATCCAAAGAATAATACACTTATTACAGCATCTTCCAGGGAAAAAAAGAAAAGAAAAGAGTAAACCGCTGGGAGTATAGTGTTGACACGCATCACAAGGCGACAAAGATCTGTTTTGTCAGTAATGTGTGGGTCCCGCTCTTAGCTTCCATGTTTGAATTGCACGCACTTTTCGACTGCGTGAAATTGCACAAACTTACAAGAAAGAAACAAAATTGGGTTCTCCACCCTCAAATTCCTCACTTATTATAAAAAACCCCCCTAAACTTACTTAAATTACACAAGGTACACAGGACAGTGAATATCACATTTTATATTATTATTATAATTATTTGATTTAAAAAATAAATATTAAGAGTATATAAATGGGTGTGTGTCTTCATTTTTGTGCATTACTTAAAAAGGGTGGTAGTCAAAAGCTAGCAATGAGTTTAAAGCTGAATCTAAGCTGCTTTCTTTTCTTTTTTTTTTTCTTTTTTTTTTTAGTTTGCTTTTACAAAAATCGAGGGCGCTTACTAAGAGCGCATAAAGCACTCACACTCTGGAAAGAAACTCCCATTTTTGCTTTTTTTTTTTTTTTTTTTTAAATAAATATTTCTTAATTTCCAACACAAAATCTCGTGGTTGGTCAGTTTGTCGAGGGGAAATAATTATGTAACATTTGACAATTATTATGAGATAATCACATCGTAATTATACAAAAGAACCAGAAAGCTCTCATGGTATGATATTGTCCACTTTGAGCATAAGCTCTCATGACTTTGCTTTGGGCTTCCCAAAAGGCCTCATACCAATGGAGAGTGTATTCTTAGATTATAAACTCATGACCATTCCCTAAATTAACCGATGTGGGACTTTCATCATCCAACGACATCAACACATTTTGAATATATTGATCGAAGACATGTATCGGAATGAATATGGAACATGTTTGGAATGGTGCAACTTAATTTGCTGTGCATAAGTATTTATGAACAGTTGGGATGCAGCAGCTTTCACTTTATTATCTCTCTCTACGAAATCTAGAGAGAGAGGGAAGAATGAAGGATGTCTGCTGAAGTTTAGAGAGGTTATCACACATCAACTCAATCATGCATGCAACCATGGCCCCATACACATTTCAGATTCCCAATTAAACATCACCCACACACAACAAATTTTGCATTTTGGTCCCCCAGCCATTAGTGGACCTATCTCTATCAAACCCTAAAAACAACACCACATAATTTACTTACCCTATCATTTAACTTAACATCGAAGAAAACGACGAGGATAATTCCGTTTATTTATTGTTTAGATGGTAGAAGTAAAAAATACGAAATGGGTAATAAAAATACTGGGGAATACGCATGTTTCCTTACACTATCTTTTATCTTTACGCTCTCGTTGATTTCAACATAAATTTTTTACAAAACAGACGTAGCAGTTGATTTTAAAACGCGTTTATTAAGAAGAGGTTTTTACACCGAAATCTTACATAGAGGCTGCCACACCATGCATAGCAGTTCTTCGTTGTTAGAAGTAGTGAGTGGAGCGGATTCATTGAATAATAATTTTATTTGATGTATGTATGTATGTATGTATGTATGTATGTGTATTATATATATAAGAAGAAAAGTATTGGTGGAAATTTTAAAATGGGTTTGTCAAAAAATAGACATCTTTTTAACAAGTTGAAGGGCCTACTTCACATTAGCATCAACCCCTTTTCAACCTATAGTTTTCTTCTTTCGCCCATTAACTTTGACCCTATAAGCATCCAATGAACACACACAAAAACCTTTCTATTCTCTTTGGATTCGTTTGAAGGGAAGATTTTAACATTTAAAATCAATAATTAAACATAAATTAAAAGCACGATTTACATATATTTACATATAGGGGTAAACAAGTAATTTTGGCACGATATCTATGGTTTTAACCAAACGCATTAAAATGTTCATTTGAAAATTATTTATTTATTTATATCATTATTATTATTTTGATATGGATGCCTGCGTGAGGAAGCACTTACAATAAAAAGAAAAGGAAGAGTATTTATCTTTCTTTTTTGGATCATAATTGGCAGAAGTCATGGCCAAAAGCAGAGGCCTTTCTTCAATGAATCGTAGAACGACAACAAATGGGCGAACGTTTGGTCTTCGTGGCTTTGGATTCTGCAAAACGACAAGTAGTCTTAAAGCGATTGAGAGTGACATCGACCTTCGAAGCCCAAGTAAAATTGGGCCCAAGTTATATGAGGTTTGGGCCTAGCCAGCCCTAAATAAATTAAAAGCTTTTTTAAAATGCTAAATTATAACAAATCCTATAGTTTCACTTCATACAACCAAAAATAACTGTTGTTTCAAATTTTCTGTACAGAGGAATCAATACCTTTGCCAGATTATCTACATTGTCTGGGTCTGAAGTTCTCATGATCAAGAAGCTTCATCAAAAGCTTTTCCAGCCTCTTTGAGCTGCTGGTTGGTTTAACAGCATGGGGACTGCCGTAGCCCACACACGGACCCTTCTCTGAAACCGAGCTCCTCATGCACCAAGCACCCAGTGTGAACTGCCCGTTCGACCTCTTTAAAAGCTCGGCATCTATTCTGTTAAGCACTGAACTATTCTCAGCGAAACTCCGAGCAAAAGGGAGACCGCTTTGGACCATGTCGATGAAATGTTCAGACGTTAGATTAATCGGGTGTTGGTTCTGAGTATTGTCCCACTTCATATAATGTAAATCTTGGTTCACAGTAGTGTTTTGGTAGTCCTTGTGGTTACAGATGATGGTGTGAAAGTAACCCTCCGGGGAAGATAAGAAATTGGTGTAGTACATGAGGAGAGTCCGAGGGAGGTTGTCCCATCCCCATATGCAGAATTCCAAAAAAGGCTTTGTGAGAACCACCCATGAAGATCCTGCCATGGCAAAGACTTTCATTATCCAAGTATATTACTTCTAACAATGTCGAACTACTCGAGCGGATAAATTAATGTCCAAACTCCTAAATTCTACGACACCCAATGAAACGGTAATCTGCTAATGTCTAGAACTTTTCATCTCATTGACTTGAGTTTAGCTCGATTTATATCTCGTCCAACGTGGAAATATCTAGAATAATAAACCATCCAAAGGGTGGAGATGCCTTACCGGTAAATAACTTGAACGATGACGGTATTGACCTTCTCTCTTTTGCCCAAAACACTCCAGATTTCTTTGTATGATACAAGGCAGGATCTATTATTATAGTCCTGGCTCCCAAGTCCCTAGATCAGTTATAAAACAATTTAGATAACAATGTGTTCACATCCAAAGTGATATTTGTGAATCGTGATGCAATGAAGAGGACTAGGCTTACTCTTTCCAACCAAGATTACTCGAGTGCTCAACGAAGTTCAAATCCCTTGGCAAGAAGGAGAATACATGCAAAAGATCTGGAACACGAACATATATTCAGTTACATGACCCAAAAAACAATAAAGCTCACGAGTCGAAATCGAACATCGTAGTACTGCAAATTCCTTAATTCTTCCTAAATTTCAACATCACAGAAAAAGAAGAGTTTCTGAATTCTTGCAACATGATTTGACAAACTTCAACCAGAACAGAATAATGTAAATGGCTGCTTAATGTCTGTAGCCTCACAAACTTCAATAGGGAGCAAGATCATAACAAGTATCCCAAAAATCTAGGAACTGAACAATATATTTAAGCAGATTATGAATTGAACACCAAGAACTCAGCCTCTTAACCCTAAGAAAATTTAGACATTTACCAATTGATCGCTTATTGAGCTTTCAGATTCACTCACAAAAAGAAATTGAATGGGAAGTCAGAAAATAACTAATAAAATCTTAAACATCACAAAATAAACAGAAAGTTCGTTGAATTCTATACTTGGTATTAACTCATTCCAGTTTTAGTATGAACATGGCAAAACTGAAATCAATATCGTGTTTACAAAAATTGGATAATGTTTGCAATAAAGCTAGATCCAATAGTTTATGATCGATATACACTTAACAAGCTCGATAAACTAAATTGAATGCCAGGAATTACATTCTTAACCAATTTTAGTCCGAATGGACCTCAATTAACAAGCAAATGCCAGTTCGACTATCTATATAGCATTCAACTTGAGAAACGACTGTAGAAATGAGCTAAAGAAATTACCGTCTTGCGAGAGCAGAGGATAATCAGAGGCGCTGAGATTAATGAACCAATCCCAATCCTTAGCGCGCTTCAGCAATATCGCAATTGCTTGAAGTGTAGAAGCAATCATAGTTGGACCTTTATCAGTGATCAAATTGGCCTTGCCCACAACCATCACATTCCTGAACTCTCTGAATACACTCTCCGATTTCACATATTTCGCCAGTTCGAGTCTCTCGGAATCCGAAGCTTCAAGATCGAGATGTAGCAGATAGTAGTTCCTCGGGTGATATACCGCCTGAAGAAGCCGCCTCATCGATCCACCATCTCCTTTGGTTCCTGATATGAAATACGCAAATCTCGGCAATGGAGGAAGCCCTAGCTCTAGCATTTCATTCCCATCGGAGTCTAATACCAATCTCGTTGTGCCATGAGAAAAATCGGCGTCGGAAGAAGATTTAGGGTACCCGGGAGTAACAATTAGAATGAATATCAGAAACAGCAAGCAAAATACCCCCAACGACATCAGCCATTTCCGATCTGGATAATAGGGATTATGATTCTTCTTCATTTGAACTTACCAATTTCAAATAGGGATGCGATTTCTGAACACGAACTGACTCAAATTGGTTGCTAGAAGCTTAAACCCAAAACCTCGATCCGAACTTACAACTCAAAATAAGCTGAGTCGACTTATTGGCCTTGAACCATCGTAGATGAAAATGGATTTACGGGCGTGTTTGAAGCTTTCGATGCTTGAGAAAGAGATCGGAAGGTGAAAGTGAGCTGTCGGCGCACCGGTCAGTGGCCTACTTGGTTGGTAAGAAGAAAATATAATTAAAGAAAAAAAAATTAATTGTTAATTTATTATTTTGCTGCTTAATATTTAGTCACCAATACTTGCACAGCCAATTTTTGTCGTTCAAATACAATTTTAAAAGCTATATTATTTTTTATAAAAAAAATAGAATATTAAAAGTTTATAAGAAAAAAAAGAAAAGAATAAATGTGAAAAATTCAAGAGTCCCAATATTATTAAAAATAAAAAAATAAAAAAAAAACGGTTAAACCAATTTGCACTTATTTACAGTTATGTTAGTTAAAATGGGTTTCATTTTCTTGTTCTTCAAGAATTTCTACTAATAACAAGACTTTTGTCCTTATTTATTTATTTTTATTTTGTCCCAAATTCTATGAAAACAAAATGGATTCATGAGATCCAAAATGTTAATTTATAACCATTTATATTATATTTTGATATGCTTTAAATCTTATTTCTCATATATAACTATGGAGGCTCATTTTGTTTTTATTTAAATTTAGTTTCTAAACTAAATATAAATAAAATAAAATGTTACAATTTTATAATTAATTTTCTATTTTTTTAGAATATAAAGATAAAATTCAATCTTGCGCTTTGAATTTCAGAATAAAAAACAACCTAATTTTCAAAGCTATATGGAATTGAAACCGATCTAATTCACAGCTATCAACTCAACTTCACCAAATCGAGATGAGATTTGAACGTAATTTGTTCGAATTTGCAGTAATCGGAATCTCGCTACATACAGAGATGGAAGAAGAAGAAGAAGAAAGAAGAATTTCAAACTAAATTTCCCGCATCCGGCAGTCCTTGATGGAAATCGTCGCTTCTAGAAGCCGCCGGTCGCCGCGGCGCGCGGTTATTAATCGGCCGCTTAACAGCGATGACGATCTCGGCGCGACAAACCGGGCAATTAGGGTGAGAATAGAACCACATATCGATGCAATCCACATGAAAAGAGTGTTTACAGGCGATGAGTTGCCGGATCTCCTCGCCGTCAACGAACGCCGACAAGCATACAGGACATTCGTTGCCGACTTCCTTACCAACCTCGTCCTTGTTGTACTTAAAGGTCGCAGCCACATCACTATAAGAAGAACGATTTCCGGCTACAACGGCGACAGGAGCGCCGGAGAGCCTAGCGGATCTCCGCCGCCATAGGCGGAGGAGACCTGGCGGGCACTTGATGGCGAAGAAGAAGGAGTAGACTAGGGCGGGGATGGCGATGACGGCGACGAGGCCGAGAATGAATTCAAATGGAGAGAAATCGTTAGTCCGATGAGTCATCGGGTGCGGCGGCGTCGATCGATTCATCAGGGCGGCGCTGCTGTCCATTTGGGACATGGTTTCTTATCATTTGGGAGCTCAGGTACAAGATTCGAGTTTTATTATTTTTGTTCGGATTCGTAAGATTATTAGTTTTAATGAGACAAACAAAATTAATTTCACATAATAAAATGAAAATATTAAGTTATTTTCTCTTTTTTTTTTTTTTGTAAAAAATAATAGCAATAAATTGATTAGGTAGGGAAAATATTTGGCTAAATAAGGATGAGGAAAGCAATAATTGAGTGGTTGCGGCTGCGTCAGCGTGATGGCTATGCAGCTTGGAAATGTGGGCCATGGGCAAGCCCATTTATTCTTTTACTGGACCAGAAACACGATGTTAAGGCCCATTAAGATCCAAAATGTACATCTCTCCCCGCCCAATTAATCATATCTTTCCTATTAAAAACATTTTAAACTCGTTTTTTTTAATATTTTCCATGACCTATTCATTTGAAAACGAGAACAAAAATTATTGTGTTTTAAAAATGGGAATTATTGTGAATATTTAATGAGTGAGGTGGGCAATTAAAAATAAAAAATATAAAAAAAAATAGGGTTAGGAAGGCTGGTAGGACTTAGGAGTCAATAATTAAAATAAGATGTTAAATTTATATTTAATTACCAAACCCACTTGAGAATCAAGAATTCGCATGAGTTTTTTTTTTTTTTTTTTTTTTTTTTTTTTTTTTTTTTTTTTTTTTTTTTTTTTTATATATATTAAAAAAAGCTAAACTAATAAAAAAAAGGACACACCCTCCATTTTTTACTCTTCACCATCTATAATATCCACTTTAAGTCATATTTATTCGGTTGCCATTTTGAATTTAAGGAGCATAATGTATATATATACCATAAGTAGGAGCATGACATAGTCAAAATTGTCATCCACTTATCATTATCCGCTTTGAAGTGTCATTATTTAGATGTAGACTAAGTCTAACGTAATGTTCCATTATAAATTTATAATCCGATAATTACATATAGATATTATGACTATTTTTTAAAAAGCAAAAAGAATAATTTTAAGTCAAATTTCAAAATTCAAATGGTCATAATATTTAAAAACATAGGTAAATTTAGTGTCACAAACTACAAATAACTAAATAACTAACTCATGGTAAAATTTAAAATATAAGTACTACATAATTTTATATTTGGTAGAACATCTCTGAAAAGGCAAAAATATATATTTAATTTAAATTTAGTCTTTATAATTTATAATAGGAATAAGTGAAAAGATGTGTAAAGCTTTGAGGTGTGACTTGGGGTATATTATTGGTTTCTTTTGAGGCGGAAAAATTGGAGATATTTTATTGTGACAGGGAACCTAAATAATAATAATAATAATAATAATAATAAAATATTGAAATGAATATGCACCACAAGAATATAAAAGCAAAGCACCCTACTTTTCCCCCCTTTTTTTTCTTTTACATTTCCATATATCATTTATTGAATTATGCCCAATTTATGAACGTGATTGAAATAGCAAAGCCGCATTTGTGGAGTAAGTTTGACATGATAGCTTGAAAGTTTAGAAAAGAATTTAGATAATTTAGGTTTAGAAAAAAAACGGGTGCAGTCTTAAATGGTAGGCTCCGTTTAATCTTGTTAGTCTGTCTCTTCAATCCATTTGAATTCGACACCTCAAATTAATAGAAAGCTATGGTGTGATTATTCAAATATTTTAGGTTTAAATTATGATGTGAAATTGAGGGAAGAAAATGGTGATAATCACTGATCCAAATTAAGTTGTTTGTTCCACCTGTTTGGTGTTTGGAGGCATTGGGTGGGGTGTTTCCTGTAACAATGCTCTGCACTTTCCTCTTTCCTTCCCCTTTTTTGCTTTCCGGGTGGGGATTAGGCTTTTGTTTAAATCAAATCTTTAATAAAATAACAAACTCCATTTTACTTTATGGGAGTTGGGAAGCGGTGATCTTATTGCGTATGAACAAACTTTATTCCTAAATCTAAAGTTGAGCTATTTGGGTTTGTCTTGACAACAAATATTTCCATGTCCAGTAAAAAAGGGGAGAATAAAAAGGCAACGAAGATTTTTGTATGCGGGATATGCTGTGATTGTGGTTTTGACCATCCAAATTTATGTATAAAACAAAGCTCTACGGCATCTGCCTCCAAAATCACTCGTTCCCCATTTTGTTGAACCTGCCGCGGCCCTGTTTGGTTCCATTTTATCTCTCTTTTTTGGGGGTTGGGAACAAGAAGGGGGGAAGAGGAACAAGGAGAAATTGAAGAACTGAAGCTATTGAGGGATGGTTGTTGACGACGCAATGGAGATGAACGTTGTTGTCGGTTTTGGAGGCCCTTCTACTTCTCGATTTCCCGATGCTTATCCCAAAAGGTAGATCCCTTCGATTTCTGGATTTTCTGTAGATTTTCTCCACCATTTCTTATAATTGTTGATTTCTATGATGGATTTGATTGGGGGAATTTTGAGATCTGAAATCGGCGTTTCCCACTGATTTAGGGCATTTTCATAAGGTAGGTTTCGATTCAATATAGGGCAATGGAGATTGAGAAGTAGATGTTTGAATAGAAATTGGTTTCTGTTTGTTGTGGATTGGATTTTCTTCTGTATTTATGATGCTGTTCTTCCGCTTATCTGTTTCTATTGGGATTCTTTGTTCATTATTCTTTGATCATCGAGTCTGTAAGCAATTTGTTCTCCGTTTGGTTAATCTAGGGTTTTGATGGAGGGAAGATACACCGGAGATTGACATCATCAGAGTGTTTACAGCGTTATTTTCCTCAGTCAGCGTTGTTCTGTTCTTCTTTTTTTCTTTTTTTCCTTTTTTCGCTTCTGCAATTTCAATATTGAACTCTCAGAAACAAACATGACTCCATAAGAGATGAGCTGAAATGGGAGATTCTCTCCTCACAGCCCTTTCACTAGAGAATCATCATCCATCTACACTTTTATTCATGGATCCAAGTGCCTCGTCTCACGAAGAACTGGATTTGGAAACGAAGAGACAGATCGTCCCCTCCCGTCCACCCGACATAAACTTACCTTTGTCGAATGAATGCAGCTACACTTTGCAGCCATGGAGTTCTGATCATTGTAACATTTTAGATGTTGGGCTTGCTTCACAAGTTTATGATACTGAAACTTTTCTTACTGTTCCAAAGGTTGTAAGAAAATGTACCAAGCGAGTAGACAGCATTTGGGGTGCATGGTTCTTCTTTAGTTTCTACTTCAAGCCTGTGATAAATGAGAAATCAAAGGCTAAGATTATTCGTGACAGCAAAGGTGTTTCGGGATTCGAGAAGTCGGATCTGAAGGTCGATGTTTTTATGGTCCAACATGACATGGAGAACATGTACATGTGGGCTTTCAAGGAGAAGCCGGAAAATGCATTAGGTAAAATGCAGCTTAGAAGTTATATGAACGGGCATTCTCGCCAAGGCGAGCCTCCTTTCCCATTTGGTGCTGAGAAAGGGTTCGTTCGATCACATAGAATGCAACGGAAGCATTACAGGGGTCTCTCGAATCCTCAATGTGTACATGGGATCGAGGTTGTTGAGTCTCCGAACCTAATGTCTCTCGACAAAGAACTACGAAAGAGATGGGTAGACCTAACAGGTAGAGACTTCAACTTCGCTATCCCTCCTGAAGCAAGTGATTTTAGCTCATGGAGGAACCTTCCTAGCCCAGATTTTGAACTCGAGAGGCCAGTTCCTTCCGTCAAGAGTGCTTTAAATCCTCAACCGAAGAAATTGCTCAACGGATCGACGCTAAATTTATCAAACCAGATGTCAACCCTCAGCAACTGTGATATGATGGATTTATCATCTGTTACCAGCAAGAGAAGGAAAAGCTCGTCTCCTAAAATGAACGACGATGATTGCGCATTGATGGTCAATCCTCCCGACTGGATTTCGAATATGGACAAGCACTCGAATGGCATACAGTGGTTGAACGACTTCAGTGGAGTTATGAAGAACAGCCACGGGCCTGTTACAGCTGCAAAGGCAATATATGAAGACGGGGAAGGCTACTTAATAATTATCAGTTTGCCATTTGTGGATCTACAAAGGGTCAAAGTTTCGTGGAGGAACACGCTCACACATGGTATTATAAAGGTTTCTTGTGTGAGTACATCTCGAGTACCGTTCATCAAGAGGCAGGATAGAACTTTCAAGCTTTTAGATTCGTCGACCGAACATTGTCCTCCAGGTGAATTCGTGAGAGAGATTCCTCTTTTGACTCGAATTCCTGAAGATGCTAACATTGAAGCGTACTATGATGGACCGGGATCTGTTCTTGAGATCATGGTCCCCAAACTCCAGGAAGGTTCAGAAGAACACGAGGTTCATGTTTGCCTTAGACCGCTGCATGGAGTGAAATCTAATATTAAGTTGAGATAGGCAGTTCAGTTCTGAGAGAATTAAAGGTTGATGTCTTGTTTGTTGCCACGGTTGTTGTGATCAGTTTACGAACTTATACCACAAGATAAGAATTGTACGGACCTCAATCTGTTTTATTGTATTTTACTGTATTATTATTAGCCTTTTTTTTTATGCGTCTGGGCTCATTTTGAAGAAATGGCAGATGATACCTTATTTGTACATCATATACTGCTCTGTCTGCATTACCAGAGTTGCTAATGCTCCTGAATTTCCTATCTTTTGGGAGGGATTTAAATATCCAAAATCTGAACCAACCAAATTGGATGAGTAGACGAACCTACCCGTAAAATCGGTAATTATGTTAAACAAGATGAATGTAATAATATATATCGATACATATTTAAAATTTTATTTAAAAATAATAGTAAATAATATGGTATAATATAAATTTTATACGCATGTACATCACACGTGCTAGTAATTCCAAGATTTGTACCACACCTTCAAATGCAAATGCAAATGCAAAATACGCAAAATACTGCAATGGAGGCCTCGATTCATCATAATAATCGAATTATTAAATTTATAAACATTGTAATATTAACAATGATTCTATTTATATATATATATAATAAAAAAACAATATTAATTTTTTTCCAGGAAATTCCATCTTTTATTTTTCTAGTTTATTTAGCATAATAAATGTGGAGCATGTTAATTAATTAGAGTTAGAACAAAGAAGTAGTTAGCTTAATAATGGTTATTGAGATCAATTTTGTAACCAAATAAATTTTCATTGTTGAAGTGCCATTAATTTCTATTCATTACAAATCAAACGTAGAGAGAATTAAATTGTTGTGAAGTACAACATAATAAGCAGTGTGTTTATGATTGGAGGTTTTACCTCAGAGTTGAAACCCTCCCTCCGACCATGTATCACCGCCACCGGGCTTCCCACTTTGACCACTTTGGCCCACAGTTTTGGGATCAGATGCTTCATAATGGTGATCGTCGTAGCCATCATCTTTGTGATCATCCCACCCAGCCCACCCATCATTACTATGGGATCCACTCCCTTTGGTTGTTCCTTCCTCCTTGCCGTTGTGTTTGGTATTATTATTATCCCAATCATCCCAAGAATTTGATGCTTGTCCTGTTCCACCAGAAGAACAATTCCATCCTCCTTTCTTATCATTCTCCTTCTCCTCAATTTCTTCATTTTTCTCAGTCTCGTTTCCTTGCCCCCCCCCATCGTTCTTCCAGTTCATCCCATCTTTGGCGTACTCTTCCACCTTCAATGAAGCCATTGCCATTACACCTCTCATGATTCCCCATGTTCTTTGCCCAATCTCTGTTGTTTTTGCTGTCACAACATTCACCGTTTCATTCACTTTGTAATCATACCCTCCCTCCTTCACCTGTATAAACAAATCATTCAAATTCATTCTTCTTCAATAATGATATCAATTTCAATGTACGTACCTTGGTTGTCAGCTCCTTCGTGCCTGCTTGAACAGCATTTGCAGCCGACTGAGCGGCAGAGGCAGCAGCCAGAGATAATTTACCAAATCCCTGAAAGGAAACGATGCATCAATTGATCAAGCAAGCAAGCTTAAATGAAAATTCAAACAGAAGAATCTTCATAATACCTGAGAAACAACAGAGAAAACGTCACTATGGGGATCATTTCTTGGAGATGGTACAGAATTGTTGGAGGAGCCAAATCCAACATATTTTCCTCCTTGTGATGGCGGAAGTCCTTCGGGCCGGGAATCATTCTCGGCCAACTTCTTAGCGAAAAAATTGTCTTTATTTGCAGCAGAGGCCTCCAATTGAGACCGTGTGTAAATATCCTCGGTCGATCTGGACCTGGAATGCACTCCTCCGCCGCCCATGCCTCGAACATCGCCAGTCGATTGGTTACGCCTCATCATATCATTGGACGGTTTAAAATTGTCGTCGCTATCCCAATTATCCCAACCTCCGTTGTTCACCTTACTCCCTCCGCCGCCTCCTCCTCCACTAGCACTTTGCGCCAATGGAGGCCTCGATTTTCCTACTCCAATGTTTTCCTTCACAGCCGGTGGATCCTTCCAAGATCGGCCCTCGGCAAGGGCTTGGATTCGATCCCTGTAAATTCCAGCCGCACTAGAATTGTATTTGGTCACAATATCCGTCTCCTTAGGTATTCCGTATTGCGCAAGAAAGGCGTTGAGGTGCTCATTGCCCCCAGCCTCCATCTTCTTGATCTGGATCTCAGACCAAGAATCCATTGTAACGGATCTAACAAAAGATATATGAACACCAAGGCCACGGTGCTTCCCGGAGCATTCCAAACACATGAAAACGCCATAGGAAACGGACGCCCATTGCGGATTCTTCTGGGAGCAATCAACACAGACCTTATTCCCCGGCCGTGATTGAAGGTCCCGTAGCCGCCGTGACGCCGCCATTTAGATCAGATCCAAATGAATTCGAGGAATAAAACTAAAGAAAAAGAAAGGTAATCGGAAAATCCGAAAACAGAAGAAAAATCTGAGAAAAATGTAAACAAAAAACTGTTGAATAATGTAAGGGAAGGAGGGCGGGCGATTAAAGCGCAACCTCAAATTCAAATCAGTTTCTTCTTTCGTTGCTTTCAACCTCTTCCTGTTTCGGCGAGACACACCGACACCCTCCACAAATCGTCGAAACCTCCTCCTTTTTAGCGGTTCGTTCCAACAATAAGGAACGAAAGAGGAATTCATATGCAATCCACTCGCGCTATAAATAATGTTTTTAATTTCACCGTTCCTTCTATCTTCAAATCTTTTCTTTTTTTTATTATTTAAATTTTCATTTTCTTCGGTCGAAGGTTCCTCTGTTTAATACTTGGGCTTAGTTAGGCCCATTTCCATACAAAAGTTATCCATCGAAAATGGGCCTGAGCCCACCAGACCAACTAAATGGGCTGACAAGTACGCCGTTTGCTCTTGGGCTTTTTTCCTCGTTGAAGAAAATTGGCCCAATGTATTATCCCACTACTCTTGGGATCTTCTTATCAATATCATGCCAAACATTATTTATAATTTTTAAAAACACATATGAAATTACGTTTTTTTTAATAAATGTTTAAATGATTAAATTAAAAGCTTATAATAAAAAGGTGAAGGTAAACATCAATGAATTTAATATTTAATATGCATGGAAGTGAAACAAATTTTAAATTTTATTAAAAAATGTATCTATTTTTTCGGCACATAAATTGCTATGATAATAATAAATTATAGGGAGGAAATAACACGTTGGAGGAGAAAGCCGTTTAATGGGAACCTCAAAATTATCACTGAAAAAAAAAAGATTTTTTAAAATTAAAAAAAAAAAAGTAAAAAATGAATATGAAAAATTGATCAATAATGTGAAGTTGGTTGATGTCCTTCCATGTCGTGTTTAAATTATTGGGAATAATTATAGTTATTTTCTTTTTATTAATGCGTAGGGTACAATAATATAACTTGTATTAGCCAATTACAATAATATATTTTAATAGATGAAAATTTTATAAATTAAATGAGAGAGTTTAGCAAAGCATATTTTTACATAATTAAAAGAAAAAAAAAAGTACAATGCAACAAATTATATTTAATTGTGATTTATTGAATTTAGTAAAAAATTTGATAGCATTAAATATGAATTCCAACAATTTTCTATTTTTATTTCTTAGTTTTAAATGTTATTTTGTAGAAATGAGATGAGGATATAGTTATTAATTTAAGGTTTGAATGAGAAGAAAAAGTTGTTGATGAATATTAAATATGAATTATTGGGGGGCGGGTATTGAAGTTTTTTAAAAAATGGTTGAGCCAAACAGCATGCCATTTACTATGTCAAATACCCATCACATTAAATTTACCTCCCTCATCCCTTCCCGTCCTCCTCCCTCCAAAACGCTCTATAAATTTATCTCCTCTTTCTTTTTTTTATTACGCCGCCGCCGCCGCCGCCTCCGCCGCTTCCGTCGACAAATCAAGGCTGGGAAAACTGTTGGTGTGTTTCTTGAAAGAACTCGATGTCGTTCATTTCCTTAATCACTGGATGCCCGGGGCTCAGCGGCTTCGGATCCGCATCTACGGCGGAGGACGTCACCCAAGGGATCGACGCCAGCGGCCTTACAGTCATTGTCACCGGTCACTTCTCTTTCTCTCCTTCTTTTATTTATATTATTTTGAAAGGATTTATTAAACTTCCATGTTTGTTGGATCTCTCCCAAGTCTTCTGAAAGTCAACTTTTCTAAAGTTCAAATCAAAAGTAGGAAATCTTTTACTTCAAAATTAAAATTTAAAACCTTAAAAATTGACCTTTTAAATCCACCTTATTGTGACTGAAGTGTGAGTAAAAACTTACTAAGAAAAGTCCAAAGAGGACAATATCTATTAGCGGTGGGTTTGAGTTGTTACACTTAGTGTCCTCACTAACACACTGGTTTTGTATCTAACTTTAATACTATTTGTAACACCCTTATAAAAAATAAACTGTTATTACGAAACTGAGATATGATAGTTTTATTGTAGGAGGAGCGAGCGGGATCGGACTAGAAACAGTACGAGTTTTAGTGATGCGAAAGGCACATGTGATTATAGGGGCAAGAAACGTAGAGGCAGCAAATAAAGCAAAACAACAAATTCTTCAACAAAATCCATCTGCCAAATTGGATGTTCTCGAACTCGACCTTTCATCCATCAGTTCCACAACACAATTTGCTCAAAATTTCATTGCTCTCAATCTCCCTCTCAACATTTTAATGTAAATTCCTTTCTATCCTTTTTATTTAGCCCGAATTATTATTTAAAAAATATATATATTTCAAAATTGCCCGTTGAACGACAAATTAAATTATGACATGAGTAACTATCACGTCAATGTTTTGTTGGACGTGATAAAATATTTGTATTCGAAGAATAATTTTGAAATATTTAAAAAAAATTAAATAATCTTTTTAAATGTTTAATTTCAGAAACAATGCTGGTGTTATGTTTTGCCCATTTCAACTATCTGAAGATGGGATAGAGATGCAGTTTGCCACCAACCATCTTGGTAATATAAACATCAAAAATACCTCTAATTTTTATATTTAATTTATATAAACTTAATTAAGACTTTAATTATTTAATTATTTTCTTTAGGTCATTTTCTGTTAACAAACGCTCTTCTCGAGAAAATGAAGAACACTGCAAATAGCACAGGAATTGAGGGTAGAATCGTCAATTTATCATCTATAGCTCATGTCCACACTTATGCCCATGGAATTCGCTTCAACAAAATCAATGAAAAGAAGGGGTATTTTTTGTCTTTCAAATTTTATATATTTATTTATTTATTTGGATGCGATTATAAAAATCAGTTATTACTTTATAGGTATTCCGATAAGAGGGCGTATGGGCAATCTAAGTTAGCCAACATTTTACATACCAAGGAGCTCACTCGTCGATTTCAAGTAATTTTTTATCCAAATTTATATTAGAAAATTATTATTATTATTATTATTTTTTGTTAGTAATGAAAATGGTATTAAATAATTAATAAAACAATCGAAAACATTATTGGTGGTTGTAGGAAGAGGGCGTGAACATAATGGCGAACGCGGTGCATCCGGGGTTGATAATGACTCCCCTTATGAGGCATTCTAAGCTTCTAATGCGTACGATATGTCGAATCCCTTTTTTTTTTTTTTTTTTTTACTTTGACGACATGTCGTCACTTACCCATCTTCGTTTCTTGATCCCTCTAGGGCTTTTGCGGGTTTTCACCTTCTTTATATGGAAGAATGTCCCCCAGGTACATTAAACCAATTGTTTCTTCTTCTTCTTATATTTCTTATTTTATAGTGTAATTTTCTCCAATTTTTTAATTAAAATTTTCTATTTAATGTATTGGTTTGATTATTTTCGGAAATAACGAAAATAATATAGTTTCAGGGGTATTTATTTAAAGATACCAATTAGCCTATTACATTAGAAGAGGTATAAGTCTTGAAATGAAAAAATCACAATGTTTGTTTTAGGGCGCATCAACAACATGCTATGTGGCACTCCACCCGAACTTGAAGGGAGTGAGTGGGAAATATTTTTTGGACAACAACGAGAAGCGACCAAGCTCCTATGCTAGAGACGAAGCACTTGCAAAGAAACTTTGGAACTTCAGCGAGGACTTGATTAGTTCAATTTCTAAAGTATGAAAAGAAGTGGCTTCGGAGCTTCAAGTTAGAAGTCAACAATATTAAAGTGTGTTGTTTAAATATAATCGTACAATTGTTTGAATATTCAAGTTGCATGCTATGTTATCAAAACTATTAAAGGATATTTTGTTCATGTTTTTATGAAAAGAAAGTCATTTAGTATTTTAAATTCCATCAAAAGAAACGAGGCAGATTTGTACCGCCCCTTTACTCTCTTTATAAAATAAAAGTCTATGGGAAGGTTATCTATACCTCATAAAGTCAGCAAATTTGAGGTTTCTATATCTTTTTGATCGAGTGACAACTAATAAGGAAAATATGAATTGAATCCGAGTTCTTTGAATTAAGACATGTTTGGAATATTTGTTTCGCAGCAATAACATAAATGTAGGCACACACATTATGTGTGTAGACGTTACATTAGAATGTTGAAGAGAATGATTTCTCTACCCGAACAGTTAAAGTCAGAAAACAAACATATGAGAGGCAAAGAACAGAAAGTATACTCACCAGCATTGTGTCCATCGAAATGTATGGACTGAGAAAGAAGACGACCGAAATGGTCGCGCTCTGCCAGACCTTCAGCTGGGCGAAGGCTCCTTCCTGTGAACCGAAACATAACACTCATTTTAAGAAACCCAGGATTGAGTGACTTTTTGTTAAGAAACAATCAACATAATATGAGGAACACAATGGGATGGCATTAGATTGTGTGAAATTGTTACATGTTGAGAGACTTAAAAGTATTCCGATCTTGGGAAAGCAAGGAAGGATGAATGAGTACCGTGTCATGTTTGAAGAGTATTCCGATCAGAGCATTCAGCTGTGTGTTGAAAACTCCATCACCAATCCCAAGTAAGGCTGATATGAGAAGCAGGTATACAGCGCCAAGTGTTTCGCTGCTTTCAATTGTAATGGCTTAGTATTTATTACAAAATAATCCTAAAAGTAAAAGGTTTTCCAATGCTGCTAACCTCTGTCCCAGTAGAAGCCAAGTAAAAACAATGGCTTGAACAACAGTTCCACCAGATACTAAGAAAGTGATTGATGGGAGCCCAGATGTAAGACGACCAGCAACCAATGAACACTAGAAAGACAACAACAAAAAACACTAAAATCTCACTTTTTCTACTAGCGATAGCTTTGATGAAAGATAAATAGTTGGAAGTGAAGATATGAATGTGCAGGACATGAGTCATGAGCCATGGCCAAAATCATGAGAAAGAGAGAGATTGCCAAAGTATTCAAGTAACTTCCCTCTACTAACTTGGACGAACAGCCATTATATATAATCTAACTCTGCAAGCTTGATGCATACTTCTGATGGGAGTGGTATTAGAATAAGATTAGGAATACTATTAGTGTGAGATCCCACACCGATTGGAGAGAGGAACGAGTGCCAGCGAGGACGCTGGTCTCCTGGATTGTGAGATCCCACATCAGTTGGAGAGGGAAACGAAGCATTTTTTATGAGGGTGTGGAGACCTTTTCCTAGCATACGCATTTTAAAAACCTTGAAAGGATAAATTCAAAGAAGACAATATCTGCTAGCGGTGAGCTTGGACCGTTACAATTAGAGTATTAAAGGTATATTTGTAACTAGTTGGGGGAAGGTATTTGGTTATAAACAGAGGGAATGGGGAAGAGGGAAATTAGACCTTATTTTGGATAATGAATTAGGACTTGAGAGATAGCTCGAGAGTTGAGGGTCCAAGTAGTACCTCCAGACACATGGTTTTTCCGGTAGTTGTTACTCTATATTTCAATATAGTTTGTTCATCAATTTCCTCCAATCAAATTAGGATTGTAACCAGTTGAAGGAATAGAACAAAAGGAACAAGTAAGCATACTTACAATTGCATCGGAGGCTCCATAAATTGCCATCGCACCACCAACCCCCGACACGCCAAGAGATGGTGTGACGACTTGTTTCGTGAACTTGGCCCTGTATTTGAAACTCTTGAATGCTCAGTCAGGAAAAACATAGTCTACTGCAACAAAGAGCATGCAATACTTCTACTTTGTTTCAGTAATTACCAAACAAATGCCGCCTGTAGTCCTGAATATCCTATCAGAGGAATGGCCAAGATCATTCTTACGTTAGTTAGCGGAGCAACAACCGACTTTGACAAAGACAATATAGAGGCGCGTAGGCTGGACGAGGACAATGAGGGTTCTTCTTCTTTACTGTCTTCCTTCCTTAAGAAGCACATAAGTGCTATACCTAACGTCACAATGCAAAGGAAGATAATGAACAATATAGTTGTTCCATTGGTTCTTCCATCCTGCAGCATTCACGGGGCAAAAACATACGATTCAATCTATAGATGCGATCAAAGGTCTCAAACAGCATCACATGATTCGGCAATTGCCTGCTTCAACATCATTATAGTTGTTTTTAACGGGATCGAACGTGCAAACTCCAAAATGGAACTCCTTGAGAAAGGAAATAAAAGGAGAATACATACTGTTTCATTTTTCAGAACAACGAGAGAGATGATATTTCCAATGACCTGCAGAAATTTACCACTTTAAAAAGGTATGAACCTTACTGTTGAGTTGATAACATTTCTTGATGAACCAAAGTTTATAAACTTTAAATCCATGGATTCACCTGGTGACTTGCAAATACTCCCCAAAACTCTCCATTGAAGTTGCCAATGATAGTTCCTTCATGTAAGCCATTGTTTCTCGCATGATTACGTGCAGTTGAAGTGAGATATGTACCCTGAGAAATTCATTATATCACAGATTTGTTCACTGCAATTATTGTGATTATCCATTGCTGTAATAGTCTGAAAATATTTACTACATTGCACCTGCCCAACCCATATTATTGAAGCAGCAAAGCCAAGGTAGACAGAAGCAGGAATCATTGTAAACCTGAAAAGAAGTGTTCGGAAAATCATCTCAACTTTTACAATCACCTCAACATTGAGTTACAGTATATTTAGAAGAAGAACTCTCAAGCTCACGTTGATTGAGAGTATGAAAAATCTTACCATGTTGGCTTCAAATTTGCAGCTATGAACAACCAATAACCAGTAGTTCCAAGAACCAAAGCGTTCTTAGTCCCCAAAGCTCGAACCACCAAGGAAGCCACCAGAGAGAAAAACGTGAAAGATAAATACAATACCCCGAGGGAGGTAGTTCCCAGATCCTCCTCCTGAATGGAAATTCCACGGCCAAACAAAAATACTCAGCTCAAATCAAACCCCAAAAAAGACCCGTACAAAACATGAACTGATTAAGGTTTCTCGTCCATTTCTTCAACATTCTCCACAAATAGAGTGAATAGAAACAGAAACTTACTGTATTAACAGTGCTCTCCAGGTTCTGCGCAGCTCCATAAGCAAGGAAAATTAAGAGAAAAGCAAAGCTCAAAACATGAACATCTCTCGCATGATTCACCGTAGCTCGAATTGGCGCGTTACTAACTAGCAATCGCGCCTCTTCGCCTAGATCCATGGTCTCGGCGTTTCAATACGATTTGCTCGTAGAAACGCCTTATAAGAAGAACCCAAGCGGGTAAGGTCAACCCAGGAGAATTGCCGGCTGAGAGTAAAGACAATCAAAAGGGTTATTGTTTCGATTAAATTAAGCTCGATTGAGCTCGAAATGTTCTGTTTGTTTGATGCGAAAATCGAATGTGAGATGAGAAGAGCGCTGCCGATCACGATTTTTGCTTTTCTGTGAAAATCTTCCCCATTTGGCTCGCCACACGATGGTAAGGCGTTGCGTTGGTGGCCCTGTTCGGAACATCTCCCGGTCCGGCATCCATCTGATTTTAAAATTTAAACGAGTTGGTAAAAAAAAAGGTAATTAATTGGGTCATTATTGTTAGACGAACACGATAATTAATTGGGTCATTATTGTTAGACGAACACGACTCTCCACAATGGTATGATATTGCACTCCAAAGGAGTCGAGCCTCGATTAAGGGGAGGCGTGCTTTGTTCGAGGGGAGGTGTTGGATGATGAAAGTCCCAGTTAATTTAGGGAATGGTCATGGGTTTATAATGGGTTTATAATCTAAGAATACACTCTCCATTGGTATGAGGTCTTTTGGGAAGCCCAAAGCAAAGCCATGAGAGCTTATGCTCAAAAGTGGATAATATCATACCATTCTGGAGAGTCGTGTTCGTCTAACATGGTATCAGAGCCATGCCCTAAACTTAGCCGTGTCAATAGATTGACAAATCCTTAAATGTCGAACAAAGGACTCCAAAAGGAGTCAAGCCTCCTCGAAGGTACGAAGGCAGTCAAAAATGACTAAGACTCCAAAGGAGTCGAGCCTCGATTAAGGGGAGGCGTGCTTTGTTCGAGGGGAGGTGTTGGATGATGAAAGTCCCACATCGGTTAATTTAGGAAATGGTCATGGGTTTATAATCTAAGAATACACTATAATCTAAGAATACACTCTCCATTGGTATGAGGCCTTTTGGGAAGCCCAAAGCAAAGCCATGAGAGGTGGACAATATCATACCATTGTGGAGAGTCGTGTTCGTCTAACAATTATCATTTGGTCCTAAATTTTAAAATAACACCTTTTTTTTTTTAAAAAAAAAAAACTTGAATTTAATTTTTTAATGGGCCTACCAAGTTAAAGATTTAAGCCCACTTTTAGTCCTTTCTATTAGTTTTGCATTAATTAGTTTAAATTAACTAAATTAATTATTATTAAACTAGCTTTCATTTATTTGTTGCAATTATTATTAAAATTTCTACCCATTTCTTAAAATTTTACGCTAAATATGAGTAACTTTTTCCTTGAAATTATTTTTTCTTCTTTGATTTCGCATTTATTAACCAGAACATGAATTTATTAAGGAAAAACTAAAACTAAAAAAAAAAATTAAATATAAAAAGTAGGGCGATTATTTCCAAGCAAATAAATAGTTTTCTCAGCTTCTAAAGAACACTAAAAGGAAAATTACATCAATATTTGCTCGAGTACGGATATCCAATCCTCTTGTATAATCTGTGGAGCATAGGTAGAACAGCAGCTGGAATCTGATGGCATTCTGCTGCAATATCTCCCTTAAAGGATGAAATTGTATATATAGTTGAAAAACTAAGAGGCTTATTATAGCTCGAACTCATACAAAAGACCATTTAGAACATAAATCCAAAACACATTATATACCACAAAACCACGACCAAGACACTCGTTCACCTCGAACAGAAGATACGCATGGATGTAGATGCTGTTCACCTGAATCGGTCAATGTAGCATTCAGCCAACTCGGCTTCGAATGACATCAAGCCCCATCTCAGTCGGATCCGTTGCTTGCAGTTCTACCTGAAATCCATCCAGTTCTCTCTTGAATCTATCTTTGGAGCTGGCATAAATCATTTTGCTTCTGACTCTTGAATTATCAGGGGACCTTCAAGCAATGGTGTTTTCGTAAGACCGCAGTGGTGGGAAAGATAAACATGAAAGGAATGCAGTAAAGGAGATATCAGCCATACCAGGCAATAAAGAAGATTCTGCTCTTTTGACAGTTCTCTTTGGTAACAAAGTCAAAATCATAGATAGCATAACGACATTCGTCTGCAGGAAGGCTTGCAGCAAAGTCCTCGTAGCTTTGTGTTGGCTCGCCAACTTTCTCTACGACAACTTGCTTTTGCTTCTCTTCGATCTTAAACACAATAAAGCGATAGGTTCTTTTTGCTTTGAGCTCCAAAAACTTCAGCTTGCAATCATCATTCACGGCTATTCCCGATGCAGCATTGGCCTATGAAATCCAGAACGAAACTGTTTAATAAAATTTTGAAGTCCAGAAGAGATGCATACACAAAGAGTTGAAAAGGAAGAACAAAGTTGGAAAATTAAACGTTGTTGGAAATACAGCAATACAAATAAAGGCTACAAAGCAAAGCAGTGGGGTGATTGATCTTTAACCCAACACTGGACATGCATAAAATTGGGAACGAGAGAATTTTTCTGATCTAATCAGATTTTTCAAATTTTCAACAATTGTTCTGTTTTTCCCTTGAGAGCCTTATCTTAGCCATCAATTTATAGTCATGTTTAGTCAAATCAGTGTTTTAAGAAGCCCACCGAGGCACGCACCAAGACACGCTTGAGCCCCAAGGTCAGCCTCTACGCCTTGCTTCAAATAAGCGTTTGAAGCAAAGGTTCCCTTAACGAAGCTACTGAGAGTGACTTCCTAGTTTTTCTTTTCTAATAATTTAGAGAAAGCAATGTATAAACATTCATACGATCTCAAACAAGAAGCTTATTTTCTTAAAAACCTTTCTGTTACACTTCAGCCTCTACGCCTTGCTTCAAATAAGCCTTTGAAGCAAAGGTTCCCTTAACGAAGCTACTGAGAGTAACTTCCCACTTTTTCTTTTCTAATATTTTAGAGAAAGCAATGTATAAAACATTCATACGATCTCAAACAAGAAGTTTATTTTCTTAAAAACCTTTCTGTTACACTTTAGTGCGCCTCCAGCTTTGAGAACCACTAAGTCAAATTAAGATAACCATGTAACAAGTAAATGGTATGGATTCTCTTCCTCATCCACGCAAGATAAGAATATGGACAGGATAAGATTTTCCCCCATAAGCTTTTATCCGTAGCTTGATAGTTGATATTGATTTCATCCAAACTTAAAACAAAGGAACAAACAAAATATGGATCAGAGACAGGCATCACAACCTAACAGAGTTTCCCCCTCATTTACAACATGCATAAGAAGATTAATAGCAATTCAAAAGGTTCAAAAGGGGGAATACACGAATATTAACTTGTAATTGCAATCCTTGACAAAAAATTTCAAATGTAACATAACAAGAAGTGCAAAAATAAAAACGAAGATTGTGATAGATCCACGGCCACTCGATCACTCAAAGTCGACAATAAATCAAAGAACATGACGTTTCGTTTAGTTGAAACAACCACAGAAGAATTCAAATCCGATCTCCTAGGGAACAGAACACATTCACTCCCCACCACAGAAACTGCATGCGGATTACGACTTCAAAGTTATATACAAAGATTCAAAGACTCCGCAAATTGCAAGAAACTCCCGATCGCAAGAGTGTAGTTATTTTGAAAGTTGCAAACTAGAAATAGAATCCTACTTTCTCAAGAACCAAACGATCGTCAAACCACGAAGAATAGCAGAAAGTAAGTAAACTTCAGAAGAACTCACCATTTTGAGAGGAAACAGAAGAAGCTCCGATGATGAAGATGATGAAGATGATGAAGAAGGCGGGCTCAGAAATGAGAAACAAATGTAGACTGGCTTTTATAGCGGTTTTCTTGTTGGGTCCTTTTTCTTATTATTTATTATTTTTTTCTCTGTGTTGGTGCTCGGGAGCAACGCTATCGTGGCGGTGACTTACATTTGACAGCTGGCAGTAAATGGTGACCATCCAACCAACATGCGCCACGTGTCCATGGACGTGGGGCGGTACCTCTGGCTGCGCCGCATCTTCGTATAAGCCGGCTCATTCGGCTTCAACTAACATTATCTTTTATTTCAATTTTTCTAAATTCCTTTTCGATCTACTAAGTTAAATTTAATTTGACTTGAAATAAAATAAAACCTTTAATCTTAAACAAATAATATGATTATTGTCATCAAGTAGTTTTTTTCTTTTATTTTTTTGATAAATTTTATGTTAAATAAAAAGATAAATCCTTTGAGTTTTGAATTTTAAAGGTTCGATATTTATTTATTTATATAATTTTTATAAATATATATTTATTAAGATTTATTAATATGTTATACAGAAAATTATTAAAGTTTATCTAAATATTGGAAACTATACCTTCAGTCTTTCACAAAAATTTATTTAGATAAGATTACACCGATTTTAAATTATTAGCCAATGGTTTAAAATATAAATTTAAATAAAGACAACAAAGCGGACACACGGCGTGCAGCTCGGCGAAGATGGGCGGCTACGAGTTTGAGTTTCTTGGTTGACATATTTTATTATAATTTAAATATAAAAAATTTAAAAACTTAGAAATGGGATAAAAATAACTCCCAATTCTCTTTCCCGAGATTCCGTCCACTGCGTCGATCCAACGCAATTCTTTCCCTCCTCACCAAAAAAAGAAAATAATAATAATAATAATATTTTATTTTATTTTTTTCAAAACGTAAAAAAAATAATAATAAAAAAAGAAAGAAGCACATCCTTTCCACGCCGTCCATTTTTCCACCATTGGGCATTGCTTGTGTTTGTTGCAAATGCCCACCTTTATTTCGCCTTCCATTTTTTCCCTTTCCTTCTATGCCCTTCAACAATTTTTTATTTTTTTTTTCTGTTTGTTGCTTCTCATTTTATAATTATTGTACCACATGAATCCACGTCTGTCTCTATTTAAATCTAAAATAATAATAATAATAATCGTCTATTATTTTTTGTTAAATTATCTTGATTAATAATTAGAAACAAATTTAACTCTCGTTTAATAATTATATATTTTTTTAAATATTTAAAAACCACTTTTTCCAAATTTGGTTTGATTTTCTCTCTCAGCTGCATGCATCTAATCAAACTTCTGCGAGTAAGTTGGTGGATTATTTGGTTAAATCAAAATTTTAGGGTCAAAATAAAAGCAATTTGATGGGTTTGGAATTTAAATTAAAAATTAAAAAAAAAAACGAACAAGATGAACTTAGATTTAACACCAAATTTCCACATAACTCCTGTGAGTAAAATTACATAAAGGACACCTAATCTAAAAATTACCGAATAAAAAAGCAGAAACTAAACCACAGATCCAAAGCTAAAAGCGTACTTCATCTTCATATTGAGACACGACACAATGACGTCGTTGATCCCTGCTTTCGGTCCGCTAGTTTGTCGGATTTGGAGCTTCATTCGACGCCGCCGGAGCAGGAGGCCTTGGCGCCGCTGGATCAGCGTTGCGACTCTGCTGCGGTGGGCGAGGAAGGTGAGTCGAGTGTGGACCTGCATGTTCAACGGCAGATCCCGGTCCGGTTGCCCGTGGCGGCTCGGAGAGGTAATCCGCCGCAATAAAAACGCTCTGCGAAGGCCTCCTCTGGTGCTTGCCCTGTCGCTGCGACATTTTCCGCCGGAGATTTCAGAATTGAGAGTGGATTTGTGAGTAGAGGAGAGAACAGTGAACAGAGATAAATAGTGTGTCGCCGGCGTAACGGTAGAGTTGACTGGTTTTATATAACGTTTACTTTAGTATTTTGTTTCATATTTATCTTCAACCTAATACCAATACTTAAAATATTCAAATCTTTAATTTTTACTACCATTTCAAATTCTTATCTATTTACCCATTCAAATATTATATGGTTAGACATTCAAAACTCTAAACTTCCAAGGTCAGTGTAGTAAACACTTTGAATTATAATAGTTTAATAAAGATAACATTAAAACTTACCAACTTTTAATTTTTTACGTAATAGATCGTTCGGTTAACTTTAATAAATACGTACCAAAATTAAACTTTAACGGACAGTGACGTATGTAATCTATTATAATATTAGATATTTAATTTGTCTTTAGTTAATACGTCAACCTTATTAGTATCGAAATTTTGGAGTATTAGAGCCAATATTTAAAAAAATATAAATATATTATAATTTTCGTACCAATTTTAAATTTTTAAATTTTAATTTCTATATGGTAATAAAAAATCATGGTTTCAAATTAAATAAAAAAGCATATATAATTGGTATTTTTATTTTATTTTATTTTATTTTATTTTTTTACAAAATGAAAAGTGAAAATTAATTTGTAACCAACGGTCTTTATTTATAAATGGAAGGGTATTTATGGAAAAGAAATCGGAACTCCGGAATTTATGGAAACTACCGCCGTGGGAAATTGAAATGGGGAAACTTTCTAACTGCCTGCGAACGGACGCATGCCGCGTTGGGTGGGATGTTTAAATACTAATGTCATCAAATTATCTAAAATAACCTTAATTAGGAGACAAATTATAATTATTTTAGCCTAAGAATATTCAGCCCAATCAATTCTAAGTATATAATAAACCTGCCCATGTATAATTATTTGATCCTTTGTAGTTGAGCCCATGATATTTGGGCCCAAATTCAAATGGGCCCAATAAACGTTCACTAAGTAATTCGGCCTTGAGGCTACCCAAACTAAAATCTAGTCCATTGAGCCCAAAGCCCACAATAAAAAAAGAATCAACTTCAGCACAATGACGTGGAATAATCTAACGGCCCAAAATTAAGTTTCTGACACAAAAAACAACTGCCATGATCTTCAAATTACACGTCACCAAGCGATAAGGAAGGAAAAGCCCAAAGGCAAAGAAAAATCAATATATTTTTAATTAAGAAAATAAAAAGGCTCATAAAGTATCTGCTAATAAAGTGGTCCTGTTCTGTAGATGAGACACATCATCACTAGAAGCCTCCACGCAAGTACAATGCTGGCGAGTAATCCAACGTGTCAGTTTCTTATTGGATTAAAAAGTAGACCCCATGGGCTTTTCAAACCGTCATCCCGCTCCTTCTAAAGATCGTGAACCGTCACGAACTTCATTATTTTTGTTGTTGCTTTTAAAATAAATAAATATGTTATTTATTTTTATTTTTTTTCCGTGGAGCTTATGTCTATCTCGTCCAGAGCTAAATCTTGACCGCGAACTAAAAGCTTTTCCATTTCGGTTTTTTGCCGCCCTGCTCGTCTCTCACGTTTTTCTCTTTCAGGTTTTCGCGGGCAAAACCCTAGCCCTAACTAATCCGCTCATCGTCGTATTCCGATCGATTTTACTTTATACAAACCTGAAATCTGCTGCTGACTGTGCAGATCTCAGATCCGTAGTTGTTGGGAATTCAATCGGAGGCTTTGGTGTTCGCGGCTTGAATTATTTTTTAAAAATATTTTTATTCTTCAGTTGTTCTTATCGGATTGTTCCTATTTGGTTTCAAGAAGGGCGTCGAGGTTAGATTTTTTTATTTTACGCGTGAACTCTCTGTTTCTGAATTGATGATAACAGCCGGCGGTTATTCGGAATTAATGGTTTTCTGATACTTTTCACTTGGTCGATTTTAGGTTTTATTGAAGTTTAGTACTCGAATTCTCAGGCTCCAAGGAATTTTAGTCTGTTTTTTACGTGAATCTCGATATTCATTTCCACTCTGCCTGGGCTTTTTGGATGCTGCCGATTGGGTTTGCGGGATTGTTAGCTACTGGCTCTGCAGATTTGGAGGAATATATATTGGATGGGAGAAGAAGCAGCTGCTTTGGCTGCAGTTACAAATGAGCCGTTGGGGAAAGAGAGCGCTCCGAGTACCGAATTGAAGCGGGACCATCAGTGTCTTGATGAAGATACGGAGCCCGAGGCTTTTCACAACAAGAAGCAGGCTAAAGAAGTGTCGAATGAAGATGTTCGTTCAGAAGTTTCGAATCCCGTAATTTCTCCGAAAGGGAATAATTTCCAAGATATTACCAGCCAACCTGAGGAGCAAAAAAATACCAACCAAGTTGAGCGTGGGGACCTTACCTCGGCTTGTTCGGGTAATTCAAGCTCGGAGGACATCTCTAGCAATGGAGTTCGTTGCCAGAATGACACGTCTCGAAATGACGTTGATATGTGTGATGTTGATGAGGTCTCTCGGTTTGTGATTGAAATACCCAAGCATGCTAGTTCAACTGGAATTAGAAAAATTACGTTCAAGTTCAGCAAAAAAAAGGACAAAAATGCCGCATCCATGTCAGCAGACAAAGTTTGTTCATATGGGAACTTCGACAAGGACTGTAAACCAGAACCTTCACTGGTGGACGATGCTTGTACGGAGACATCTGCACATAGCTGGGAAGGCA
Source organism: Cucurbita maxima (assembly GCF_002738345.1). NCBI lineage: Eukaryota > Viridiplantae > Streptophyta > Magnoliopsida > Cucurbitales > Cucurbitaceae > Cucurbita > Cucurbita maxima. The sequence goes on from NW_019272023.1 coordinate 674,366, forward strand.
TTGCTGAGAGCAGCAGGTATCCTTTAGGTTCAAATAAAATGGAATTGAAAATGTCGAAGAAGGTTTTACCAAACAATTACCCGTCAAATGTTAAAAAGCTACTGTCGACTGGTATACTTGACGGAGCTCGAGTCAAGTATATATCTACGACAAGCGAGGTATTTGTTATTTTTCATACTTCCTAATACTGCTCGGTGCTATTTTCTTCACGGTCTGATTTTTTATTTATTTATTTATTTATTTAAATTTCAATTTTACTGTTAGATGAAGCTACATGGTATTATAAATGGCGGAGGTTATATGTGCGGATGTTCAATATGCAATTTTACAACTGTAAGTAATAAGCAATTCATTTACATTATTTCCGAACTTCCTTGGAGTGACCATATAATTAAATGACAATTTGGAACAGATCCTCAGTGCTTATGAGTTTGAGCAGCACGCTGGTTTCAAGACTAGACATCCAAATAATCATATATACCTGGAGAATGGGAGGCCAATTTATAGTGTCATACAGGAAATTAAGAGTGCACCTCTTAGCATATTAGATGAAGTGATTAAGGAAGTAGCGGGTTCATGTATTAACGTGGATTCATTTGAGGTTTGGAAAGGTATTGAATTTTCTAACAATTCTAGTTCTCTCCTTTCTGGAAGATTCTTGAGGTGCTTGGGGTTGGCTTGTTTTGATGTATTTGATAAAGATTTAAAAGAATATATATATATAAAAATAAATTAAACGCCTTTTAAGTAAATGAGCTAGTTTTTTTTCCATTCTAGCCTAAAAATAATCAGGATTGGAGCTGCTTTGATCTGCTGTTTTGGCATTAACCATTAAGTATGAGACTAATTAATGAATTTCCTTCCTCTGAAAATGAAGGAGTTGGACTCTCTTCTTCTATTGACAATTTTATGTTCTGCAGCAAATTTCCACCAGAACAGTGCAATTATTGAAGTGGAAAATGATGATGTGAAGGTTCCTAAGTTGTCACATCCCATTGACAGGTATAAAATAATAACCTGATAACCCTTCTCTATGTTTGTTGAAAAATATAAGGATTTGTTGTACCCAAGAGGGTAATTCATTCTTTGTTATTTTATGTCTAGCTGGCTGCCACTTATGTGCATCCCTTTCACATTCTTGAATCAAACAATTTCCATTTATGTATTTATGCTATTCTATATATTTTTTTCAGTTGCCAGTGACATAAAATTTATATGCTATAGTGCCTCTATTTGAAGACTTAAAAAGCATCAGTCTCTGTTTGATTCTAGGGTTTGAGGGGCAAGGAATATTTAAAGAAATTCCGTAAATTTTGGGTTAGCTACCTTACCGACCATACCCAAGTAAATACTCTTGAATGGATTAAACATTTTTATGCTAAATTTTTTCTTGACATCAAAGAAGATGTGTGAACCTTTTGCTGTCAGGAACTGCCTCTATTTAGATCCAAAGGCATTTTATCATCGAATTAACATTTTGCTCCTCAGTATTAGTATTGCATTAGAAGCATGAAGCTACGAGCTAGCATTGTTTTTTTGTAACTTTTAACTTCCTGATAATTATTTGATTTTTGAAAATGCTGGTTGCTTTGTGCTCCACTACGTTTTCTTTAAGATATGTTTCGTTTTTGGAATACTCTCGTGCTTTGGTCATGTAATACTTTTCGTTTTATGCCAGGCCAATCCCTAATTTATCCAACCCAGTTATGCAACAGAAGAAAACGGCAGAAAAAGGCACAAAAAGAAGGTATTTCTCTTATTGCTTATAGCAAACACATTTTCTATTTAATTTTTCCAAAAGAAATAGTTTATAGCATTCCTTGTCACTGATAGTTTTCCGCTATATTGGCAGGGATAATGATCTTCACAGGCTACTTTTCATGCCAAATGGGCTTCCAGATGGGGCTGAGCTGGCATACTTTGTTAAAGGACAGGTAATTGCCATCTTAGCTGATGTATGCATGTAATGAACCAGTTTGTTGATTGATCTGACATTTTTTTCCTTTTCGTTTTCCCTACTTTGCATAGAGAATACTTGTAGGCTACAAGCAAGGAAATGGCATACTCTGTACTCACTGTAATCGAGAGGTTAGCTGCTGCAACTTTTATTTGTTAAAGTAATCTCACCCTTCGTTCTCTTTTGATCTCTTTTTCGGTCTATATTTATCTATTTCTTAGCCGTTTCACAAATTTGAAACAGATCAGCCCTTCACAGTTTGAAGCCCATGCAGGGATGGCTGCCAGACGTCAGCCGTGAGTATGGTGTGAAGTGTTATATTATCTTGGAGTGCTGATAGATTGTCATACTAAAAAACATGCTATGTGATGCAGCTACCGCCACATTTATATTACAAATGGACTTACGCTTCATGATATAGCCATTTCCTTGGCTAGTGGGCAAAAACTTACCACAGGAGATAGTGATGATATGTGCGCTGCATGTGGTAATGGAGGGGATTTGATTTTCTGTGATCGCTGCCCTCGAGCTTTCCATACAGGTGGATTTTTGTTTTTCTTTGTTTGGTATATCCTATCTTAGATGGAGTCTCATCAGGTTGATTATTCTAAAAGTGTTCTATGTTTGTTCAAAATTGCATCCAAAAATATGTAATATGCCTGCAGTATGGATTTCAGTTTGTCTCCATGGATTGGCTTAGCATTATCATTTTACCCCCACTCTAGCCAGTGGCCATGTTCATTTGACTCTCCTCTTGCTAATTTCTTTAAACTATATCTGCTTATTTTCACAATTGGATGCTAGTTCTGCACTCCTAAAGGTTTTTTTTACAGGCTGCCTGCATCTACAGAATGTTCCTGAAGGAGTTTGGTCTTGCCCAAACTGTAGAGATAAAGTGGGTTCCAATTTGAAGGCTCCTTCCGGAGGTTCTTTGAGTTTTTCAAAACCAATTGTATTTAGGTTGACACGAGTTGTTAAAGCACCTGAATATGAAATTGGTGGTTGTGTTGTTTGCAGGTAATAACATTTTTTTCTCCCATCTCTAGATTCTATTACGATGACTTCTTTTATGAAATTATCTGTTCGAGTTAGTTTAGGAGAATGCCACTGCCACCTTCAAAATTGAGATCTAGGGTAGGGGAACTTGTAAATCACTGCACCATATTTTACTGGATAAATATTAATAATTTTTAAGAACCTGTTCTAGGAATGGATGAAACATATATGTTCCCATTCTTTTAAATATTTGTTTCGCCTTTTTAAAACTTGTATCATGTATGCCATGTTTAAAGGTTACAGAGAAGTTAGTTTGACAACTCCACATTCGTCCTTTTTGTCCTTTTTTCATTTATATTTTGTTTAGCTGAAACTCTGATTCAGTAATTGCTGGATACAGATTTTTTAAGTCTTTTGTTTGTTTGTTTTTATAATGGTTTAATAATTACTACTTGTGCTTCTTGTAGAGTTAGCAAGTGAAATCTGATTTTATTTTTTTATGAGAAACCTACCTTTTATTGTGAAATTTGATGAAAGAGTGGTCAAGGGCATGCAGGAAAATAAAACATAAAAAACAACAGAAGAAGCCCCAACACTAATCATGTGAAAGGGCCCCAATTAAAGAAGTGCTGATAAAATGTAATTGATACTCTTTCATGATAAAACTGAAGCTTTCTTTACTCTTTTTGTTGTTTCTTATAAAAGAAATAAAGGTCATATCTCATTATTTCTTAGGTACATGAATTTGTACTATCTTTTAACTCAGATACAACTTCTCACAATCTTGTAGGCGACATGATTTCAGTGCTGCTAAATTTGATGATCGAACTGTACTTCTTTGTGATCAAGTATGAACATTATATCAATTCTTTATTCGATTTTTTTTTTTTTTTGTTTTTTGTTTTCCTTTTGCTTTGTTTAATTTGTTGTCTATTTTTATTTTCTTTTTCAGTGTGAAAGAGAATTCCATGTAGGCTGTCTGCGGGATAGTGGATTATGTGATCTGAAGGTATGTTTAAAAGCAATTTCACTACTTTTAATCTTAAATAATATTATGAAGGTACTTAGAGGACCCCAATCTTCCTGTAGGAACTTCCCAAGGACAAGTGGTTCTGCTGTGACGAGTGCAGTAATATCCATGTGGCTTTTCAGAATACAGTTTTGAACGGGGCACAGATCATTCCAGATTCCTTATCAGATTTAATAATTAGGAAGCATGTTGGAAAAGGATTACCAGTTGATGGAGCTCTTAATGATGTTCGGTGGCAAATTTTAAGTGGAAAAAGTCGCTTCCCAGAAGATCTTCCTTTTCTTTCAAGGGCAACTGCTATTTTTCGAGTACGGCTCTCCATATTAATCTGATACCCCAGCAATTCTTCTTCTTAACCTTCCATTCAAAATCTAAATCCATAACTTTACAGATTTAGAAATTTTAAATCCATTCCCTTTTGCAATCCAAACATACGTAACATACAACTATGGGCTTCATAAATTTAAGCTTTTCAAATCTGGGAATCAAACTCCCTTAAATGATCTTTACATTTTTTGAGTTACTTTTGATTTTGATTGAAGTTGTTTTTTCTGGAGTTCTAATCACCTCTTTTTTTTTTTTTTCAACAGGAATGTTTTGATCCTATTGTTGCAAAATCAGGTCGTGATCTGATTCCTGTTATGGTTTATGGGTAAGATAAATGTTATATCTTGTGGCTATTCCAATTTCGTTGGTAAGATAAATATTTGGAGTTTTATCTCTTTTTATTCTTTTTAAATCTACGAACTTCTTTAGGCTAGTTTTCAATTTATAAATTATGGTCTGTTCTCTGGCACAGCAGTGTTGTTTGTTTCCTTAAAATGATGGGGTAAAGGCTCTAGTGTCCTGATGAATTCATTCCCTATTGCTCATTAACTGGATTGATGCTTGTCTATTTGTGTTTTTATATGATTAGATGTTTGATATATAATGACTCACTGCAGGAGAAATATATCTGGGCAAGAGTTTGGAGGAATGTATTGCGTTGTTTTAATTGTGAGGTATGACATTCTAGCTATAGTGCACTACATGTTTTTTTCCTACACTTATTCCCTCACGTTCTTGTGATCCTTTGCTTCTCAGATCGATAGTTGTATCGGCTGGTCTTCTTAGGATATTTGGTCGTGAAGTTGCTGAGCTTCCTATTGTTGCAACAAGTAGAGAACATCAGGGCAGGGTACGTGCTTAAGGTTCTTATTGAGAAGGTTGTAGTTGATTGTTAGATTGTAGGTTTTCATCTCTACTCTCTTTTGCTCTGGTTGAATCTTTTTTTGTTTTTGGGGGTGCGCAGGGTTATTTCCAAGTATTGTTTTCCTGTATAGAGCGGCTACTTTCTTCCCTGAACGTGCAAAACCTTGTACTCCCTGCAGCCGAGGATGCTGAATCAATTTGGACTAAGAAATTGGGCTTCAGAAAGATGAGTGAAGAACAAGTAAGCAATATCCCATGATGCTATAGTTGGCTTTTGTGAGCGTACAAAATAATTGACAACTCAATCCATTCCACCTATACTATGGGTTGGGTCAGTTTGTTTCTGTTACTTTTGGCTCACTCCTAACAACTGAGTTTCGCATTAATTGCTTATTGACTCAACTCACAACTCTGTGATTTGATCCAAATTGAAAATTTTGAATTGATCCAAAATATTGTTTTCTTAGTCCAACATAGTTTCCTGGACAAAATTTACTTGGATGATTTGCTATACCCATTTCCGAGTCATTTCTTGTCCCAGTTACCTGCAAATTATTATCCTCTGTTGAAACGTTTCTCATCTTGTTGTCTGTGATTGGGCAGTTGATGAAGTATATGAGGGAGGTCCAGCTGACGATCTTCAACGGAACATCGATGCTAGAGAAGGTGGTCCAGCAGTCGACGTTGACATGATGATTAGTGCGACGTCTCTATCGAAATAATTCCAAGTTAGGATCCCGTTTGAAGGAAGGAAAGGTTTTAGCTGAAAGTTGGAATTTTATATTATTATATTTTTTTATTTCATTCTTTTTTCCCCTAAATCCTACATAACGTAGTTGTGATGTATAATTGCTGCGAGTTTTGGTTTGGACTGGCAGCCAAAGGCAACAATCATCTTCTGGGAAGGTTGTTCTGTTTGTACAAACTAGAAATTAGATAATTAACTAATTGGGAAGGAAGGGGGTACCAGTGAAGAAAGGGAAAAAAAAAAAAAAAAAAAAAAAAAGAATTTGCATGCTGACATTTTATTATGCATGCTGGAGACTCTCTCTCTCTCTCTGTCCCTGTTTTTGTTTTGTATTGTTTTTGTATTTTATGGTTAACTAAAATCATATTTCGTGTAGTTCGGCTTCCGAAGTGTAAAAAAAATACTAACACAAAGAAAGGGGGAAATACAAGATTGGCTTGCTGTTGCAGAGACATAGGCCCACCTACTTGGAAGTGGATGTTGTATTAGCATTTGCCTGTTGCTCTATCAAGTTCTTCCAGCCGTCTCGTCTCTGTTTCTGTATGCATATAATCTCTCCCTCTCTCAAACCCTTTTTAGGACTTTTACAAGTTTTGATCAACCCTGTCTGTATAACACCCTCAGAAATTTTGATCAAATTCTCCTTTTTTTCTTCCTGAATAATTGTGGGTTTTCTTTGTAGAATACCCTTTGGTCTCTCTCGAGTTTTAGTTTGATGTTTATGGCTTCTAAATGGTCTTTGGTCGGTTAGTTAGAAAATAATGTGGAGGCTTGATGAGTTGGTAAAGATATTAATTTTGTTTTTGAGGTCACTTATTCTCTCTGTGTCTCTTCTTCTTCTCTTCTCCCTAGAAATGCTTTGAAGATTAGAGGGTTTTTGAGATAGGAGGAGGGCCGTGAACGGCACCAGCCAGAGTCGGAAGAAGAAGAGGGGAAGAGGATAAACCACATCGCTAATAAAATCATTATTAAGCTAATATATTTTTCCTCCATAATTATACATTTTGAAAGTAAACTCTCTACAAAGTGTACTCATGTATTACAAAAATCTAAGCTAACGATGGGAATGGATTGAAAGACCAAAGACAAAAGTAAGTGGGTTCTTAAAGCCTGCAATTTTCTCCATGTTGGCATGTTCTAGAGATTATGGAATTAGAACCTTTCAATTTTCACTTGTCCCATTGACACCCCCACTTATGGCTTAAATTATTGATGCAAAAAATGATGTCAAAATGTTAATTGTGTGGATTGTTTTAACATTCATATCGATGTAAAACCTTTTGATTAATGAATATTATAAATCACTCATTGTCCCAACTTTCAATTTTAGCTCTAAATAAAAGTTAACCCCTGTTTTATCTCTCAATTCATAGAACTCTTGTTTCGATTATGATGATCCAGACATCCCTTCGTCGTGGTGATGGCTGTTGATTGTATGGTCATGCTTATCCAAATCATGTTGTCTATAGCTGCATGTCAGATGTCCCGGTCATGCTTGTCTAGGACGTGTTGTCTATGGTCGCATGCTGGTTTCAAACCCCTTTTACTATTTCATGTTGTGTCAATACAGGAGTAAATAACTGTTTACCAAAATTGTGTCTACAACCGTCATGACTAAAATGCTCCAAAATGTATTCGAAGAGGATGTAACTAGTTGTCAATTCTTTCTACCATAAATTATATGCTACTTTAGTCATGATGTATTTCTCCACTCACATTTTCTACAACATTTCTTGCAAACGTGATTTGAGACTCGAGAATGCATCAATATTGTCGGTTCGAATTTCTTATAGCTAACTTATTCATTGAGTTAAAACAAGTTAAAACAAGTATCACACTATCACGGTCACAATCGCACCAAGTTGCACTGTAACCCAATCTTTTGACCAAACCAAACCCCAACAACAACCCCTTTCCTAAAGTCCCTTTCAACTTAATATAACGCTCGATTCGTCGTCGCCTCCTTCTCCTTCACTCTCTCTGTCTCTGTCTGTCTCTGTTTCAGTCTAGAATAGAACGATGTATCTCTCCGTTCCTCACTACCCCTCTCTCAAACTCCCCGCCCTTCAGTCCCCAAAGGTTAAATCCCTTTCTATGTTCTTGTTTCTAGGTCGGATTTTAGCTACAAACAACTGCAATATTCATACCCCTTTTTCCATTTCCGCTTTATTTTTTAACTTTTCTATTCGGTTTTTCACTGATGTTCTGCTCGTTTCCTGTTTGTCTTAGAGGAATTTTCGAGTGTTTTCTGTGTCTACGAATGAGACCGCCAATTATTTGCCGGAGGCTCCGATTTTGATTCCTGATGGACCATGGAAGCAGGTCAGGCACTGTGAATTTACTGTCTGTGTGCTTGAAGATGTCGATTGTTTTGATTTAGTTTGAGTTTCTAGGGTTGGCTGATTACTTTATTGCCCTTCTTCTTCTTGTGTTCATCTCCAAGTTCTTTTCCTTCCCAAATTTTATGTTTTCGTCTTCTAATCTCCTCTTCACAAGTTCTTTGAAAATGCCAAATTTTAGAATCTAAAGAACATTTAGTTTTGAAAAGACAACTTGTTTTTCAGATTGGTGGAGGAGTTACTGCTGCGAAGGGGTTCAAAGCTGCGGGGCTCTATGGCGGGTTACGTGCATTGGGAGAGAAACCCGACCTTGCACTCGTTACTTGCGATGTTGATGCCATTTCTGCCGGTAAGAGCTCACTGTTGAGTTCATCTGCATTCTATTTTAATCAATTTTTGGTTATTATACAAACTAGACAATGATCATCATAGGAAAAATTTTGGTGAACTGATTAATTCTGAATTTTTTTGTCATGCTGGTTGGTTTGGAATGAGCGTGTGACTTGATCATCCATAGCTAAGCTTGAGAAACGTTCTACACACTGACTGTGAGTTTGCTCATTTTCACTTGCAGGAGCATTTACAAAGAATGTAGTTGCTGCAGCACCAGTGTTATACTGTAAAAAAGCATTGAACGATTTGGAAACGGTAGGTTATCTTGCATATCGGCTTCAAATTATGTTTAACAAGTTCACTGATTTTCCTCCTTTTATATGGCCATACCAGGTTTTGGCTCACTCTGTTCAACAAACCATGCTTTTATATTCACTTACTAAAATTGTAACTTCATGTGCTTGTTTATTTACTAACAACAATTTGATCGATTCTACGATTTGTTAGGCACGTGCAGTGTTAATAAATGCTGGTCAAGCCAATGCCGCCACGGTAAGCAGTCTTTTTGATGACTTCTATTGAGATAGTTATCTCGGAATACGGTTTGGACTTGGAAAGTTAGAAATCTATGGCTATGTAGGATGAAGATTCTTTTTGTTGCTGCAGGGGGATGCTGGTTATGAAGATGTGATAGAATGTGTCAACAATCTTTCTAAGGCATGCACCTTCATAGGGTTCACAACAAATTTGTTCATTCTTTTTTCAGAACAACTCTTTAAGTTTTAAGTAAATTTAATTGCAGATCCTTCAAATAAGGCCAGAGGAAGTTCTAGTTGAATCTACAGGGGTGATTGGTCATAGAATCAAAAAGGTATTGAAATGTATTGTGTCTTGTATTTTAGCTGACAATATACCAACTGGGAGGTATTGTCTTGAATTCTTGCAGGATGCACTTTTGAATTCTCTTCCAAAACTAGTCAGATCTCTTTCATCTTCAGTTGAAGGGTAATCTTCAATCTTCTAGTTAGTTTTGTTCGTACTTTCTGCAGTTACGTATGCGGATTCTACTTCATTGAGCCTTTTCCTTCATTATTAATTTTCTTCTACAAATGTTTTCTTCCTTCCTTCCCTTTATTTCAATTCAAGTACTGATTATACTTTCTGGTTGTAATAACTTTATCAGCCTGTTTACAGTGCAGCTTCTGCAGCAGTGGCGATAACGACAACCGATCTTGTCAGTAAAAGCGTGGCAATCGAGTCCCAAGTGCGTAATATTTGGCTGTGATGTATTCAATTAAAACCATTGCAGGCAGGACTAACAGTTGATTTAATGCCTAGGTTGGGGGCTCAACCATAAGAATTGGAGGAATGGCGAAAGGTTCGGGAATGATTCACCCGAGTATGGCTACTATGCTCGGTGTATGTATCTTCAAATTTTGTGGGTTGTACTCGAACAAGTTAAATGCATATGGTTCTTTTGATTGATGTTGATTTGTTACAATGTGGCAGGTTGTAACAACGGATGCTGTGGTTGCTAGTGATGTTTGGAGAAAGATGGTGCAAATTTCTGTTGATCGAAGCTTCAATCAGATTACGGTATGATTGTTCAGTATGTGTTAATAATTTCACACTATCTGATTTGATTTATCACCTGATAAAATGTTTTGCAAAAATGGCACAAATATAAGAACGCCTGTATCATAGACCTAATTTATATTAGGTTTGTGCAAGGGTACGAGTAAGGGTATAGTGGTAATTAGATAGGGGTGACAAAAATGGTATTTAATCGATATCCGAGATGCAGTTAATTACAATTTTCCTTTATTGTAATTGGGTTGGACAATGCAGGTGGATGGGGATACAAGTACCAACGACACTGTCATTGCTCTGTCGAGTGGCTTGTCGGGGTCTCGTTCTAATATAATTTCGTCACTGAAAAGTCGAGAAGCAGGACAGCTTCAAGAATGCCTTGATGTGGTATGTATCTCATTATTATCCAAATTTTGATATGTCCTTTTGAGAATCAGGACAGCTTCAAAAGATTTTTTTTTTCTCGATTCTATTTGAAGGTGATGCAAGGCCTTGCCAAGTCAATAGCCTGGGATGGTGAAGGAGCAACCTGTCTGATTGAGGTCTGCATTTCTATAAACAAAACCTTACATAGTTATGCCTTTTGACATCAAAGAACTTGAAATCTCCCATCTGCGAATGCCACAGGTTGCAGTGAATGGTGCAAGTTCAGAAGCCGAAGCAGCGAAAATTGCTCGTTCGGTGGCAGGCTCGTCGCTCGTAAAGGCACGATTTTCATTCTTAAATCATCTTTCTCTGGCGCACCTCATGCAAGCATGTTTCATTATTATGTTTTGATGTTGCAGTCAGCTATATATGGCCGAGATCCAAACTGGGGACGCATAGCAGCAGCTGCCGGGTACGCAGGGGTAGCGTTTGAGCAGAAGAAACTCAAAGTGTCGCTAGGAAACATTCTCCTCATGGACGGAGGAGAACCTCAATCTTTTGACAGGTTTAAGGACAATCTTCACACATTTTAAAGACGGGTTTAAACATCTTTGTAATTTAATTAATCACTTGTGACTGTTTTCAGGGCTGCGGCTAGTAACTATCTCAGAAGCGCTGGAGAAACCCATGGTACTGTCAAAATTTACATTTCTATAGGTGAGTTCTTCAAATACTATATTACATTTTCACTTCACTAAGAAAAGATATTCATGTAATTCTGAACAATGATATTCCAATGACAACCAAAAAGGATTTTCTATTACCAGCCTAATAGCTAAGCTAGTTATTGTTGCCTTGATCGACAGGTGATGGGCACGAAGAAGGACGGGCATGGGGTTGCGACTTGAGTTACGACTATGTCAAGATAAATGCAGAGTATACTACATAGATAGATTGTTGGCAATGCAGCTAGCTACAAAGAATAAACACATCACTTGGTCCTCTGTTTATTTAATTGAACTAAACTAAGTTATAATTGAGTTGTTCCAATTCCATGGATTTTTGCTATTTTCAATGTATCTTTTGTTTTTGTTTTTTGTTTTTTTTTTTTTTTGGTATTTTTAGAAAAAATGGAGCTTAACATCAACTTCTACATTCAATTAGTCAGTTACGAAGTTCTAAAACAAAAATTTCAAACAAACCCCTCCCTAAAAGCAGTCACCCATATCCAAAAACAGTGTTCAATAAATAAAAAGCGAATTTCAAAATCATCATATAACAAAATGGTCTATAAATCCTCAAACAAACAACAAACGAGTTAACGTCATACAATCCTTTGGTCCAAGATTCTCGGTTATCCACAATCACAAAAGAAACAAAAACATTTTATTTATTTACAGAAACTGTAAGAGAAGATGAAAACTTGGACAAGTAACGCTACGCTCACAAGGCTTCAGTAACAGAGTAGTGCACCTTGGTGAGCGATGTCTTCAGGAAGATGCTTCCACAGTGAGAGTCTGAGCTACCATCGTCGAAATTCTCATACTCATTGAGAGTACTAACCAGACTTTCGTGAGGGTTAAATGATTTTTGATACCGATCAGAACTAGCAACGGCTTTACGAGCCTGCCTTTTGTCCCTACCACCACCCCCACCACTTCCACGTGAAGAGTTGCTGCCCTTCTGTCCTTTCTTTCCATTCTTCCTGTTCTTAGATTTCTGCTGCTTCTTGTTGTTTTTGACACTATGGCACAACGATGTCTGAGGAGGATCGTACACGTCGGGAGCCCATGTCACAGTCATCTTAGGTGACTCCCCATAGTGTTGTACTCGGCTACCTTTCATAGCAGATACGAGCCTCACAGGAGCCTGGACATTAGAAGTTATGTCGGCAAATAGTAGGGATAAGATGAAACGCAAATGTGCAATAGCGTCACTAACATTCACTTTTCACTAATTCATTATTTATAATTGTATAAAACCACAAGCAAGTTCAGATAATGTGCTGTTTTAACTAACAAACTCAAATCTGCACTTGGGGTGAGTAAACAAAAAATGTAGATAATGCTGCTCACGACAAACAATGTTGACAGAAAATTCTTAATGAAATTAAAATGAGAAAACAGCAGAACAAATTAAGAACACACTTCCGTGTTGCACACAAAGCCACGCAACATAGCAAGCAAAGTAAACTTACAGCCGCCACAGCAGGATTGCCTCCACAAGAACACAAAAACATGACATGCTCAGAAAGAAAATATTCGCATAAAGGAAACGAATAGCCAAGCAGTATCTATATTAACAAAATTGAATTGTACTACATAATCTCTAGGATCAAGTCAGCCAAACTCGTAAAGCCTTTCCTTAGAAGTTCATATGCCCACACCATATTTGCCTTTGTGAGATAAAAATAATTAGAACATTAGTAGCTTTTAACTAAAACAATAAATCATAAACACAAGACAGAACTGCAACTTTCTCCCTTTTTAGTTTTGATGAGAAGAAAACTTACAGGTAAAGATATGGATCTTGCAAAGGCTTGATGCATAGACTCATTACAGGACACGTCACCCGTCGCTACTTGCGGTTTCTTCTCATTGTCTGAAGATTCCTTAGGAGGGGATGTTACAGCAGGGATGGGGAAGGACTTGGATTTGCTTAAACACTTATTAGCTGAGTTGAGCTCGGGAAGTTCAAGCCCTTTTTGTTTGTTTCTATCATTTGAATTATAGCAGCAATTCACACTGAGTTTACATTCTGAACTTTGAGTATCTTCAAGGCTCAAGGACTTTTTAAAAAATCCATCAAGATCACTAAACAATGTACCATCAATTTCTTTCAAAGACGATTGCAGATCATCCAACCCGTCTACGTCTAGGAGAGCCAACTTCTGGTGAACGGAAGGAATATCCATTCAGGCTTATATAAGACAAAAAATCTGCTAGAACCTGCACATATATCCAAGATATAGTCAAACAATCCCGAAAAGAAACTCGATCCAGGTGCTCAGAAAGAAACATGAAGCTATTATGCCTGTAAATTTCTTAGTAAGAATATAAAAAGATTATAGCACAATACCTCGCACAATAGTAAGGATTGCAAAACCCCTCTCAACGAGTAGCCAATTGCCAGTGGCTCGCTTCTCAGAGGCTTCAACCGCTAAAAGACCTCGAGATCAAAAAAATAAATCCTTACCTTACAACTCTAATTTCTCTAGGAATTCCAAATCTCGAACGAACCAAGAGCAAGGAGGAGAAGAGAAGGCTGAAGAATACGAATAGAGCACGAAATGCGCTAAAAGAACCCCATGTTAACTAAGATTACCACGCCGATCACTCTTTTCAAGCCGCTTAAGACGATGCGACGATGAACCACCATGAAAAGAAGTCAAAGAAGGAAGCAGAGGGTGCAGGAAGAGATCAATTGGTACCGAAGGCATACTGAAATGCTCTTCGAAACCCTAATTTTTCGTAGGGTCTAACAAAACCTCAGATTTGAGAGCCAAGAGCTCGAAGAAAACTTTTCAAAAAAATGGAAAATGTGCGAATCGAAAGTACGAATAGAACACAAAGGTTCAGAACATGAGAACCTGAAATCGGTCAGTAAAAGGAAGAACTGGAAATCATCTGATCCGTAACATGCTGCAAAAGATCAGCGGCGTTGCAGCGGCGGCGGAAGCGGATCGGATAATTTTGGGAGGATGAGGTCGAAAATAGTGGCGGAATTGGGATCTTACGGAACTAATCCTTTGGGTCAAGAGAAATGAATCGGTCTCATAGATATAGCTGCGAGGCCGAATCAGAGCTCTACACGTTTTCTTCCTTTGACAATTCGCTGATTTATTTGTTTTCAGATATTTCCAATACTTTCCTATTGGGCTGGGCCTCCTTCTCTGAAAGCCCATTTACTATTGGACTGAGCCTCTTTATCTGAAATTCATATTAGACTGGGCCCACTTATCTGAAAGCCCATTTCCTAGTGGACTGAGCCTCCTTATATGAAAGCCCATTTCTTATTGGACTGCGTCTCCATATCTGAAAGCCCATTCATATTAGACTGGGCCCGCTTATCTGAAAGCCCATTTCTTATTGGACTGCGTCTCCATATCTGAAAGCCCATTCATATTAGACTGGGCCCGCTTATCTGAAAGCCCATTTACTATTGGACCACGTTTCCATATCTGAAAGCCCATTTCATATTAGACTGGGACTCCTCTGAAAGCTTATTTCCTATTGGACTGAACCTCCTTATCTGAAAGCCCATTTCCTATTGGACTGCGACTCCATAGCTGAAAGCCTATTTCATATTAGACTGGGCCTGCTTATCTGAAAGCCCATTTCCTATTGGACTGCGACTCCATAGCTGAAAGCCNTCATATTAGACTGGGCCTGCTTATCTGAAAGCCCATTTCCTATTGGACTGCGTCTCCATATCTGAAAGCCCATTTCCTATTGGACTGCGACTCCATAGCTGAAAGCCTATTTCATATTAGACTGGGCCTGCTTATCTGAAAGCCCATTTCCTATTGGACTGCGTCTCCATATCTGAAAGCCCATTTCCTATTGGACTGCGACTCCATAGCTGAAAGCCTATTTCATATTAGACTGGGCCTGCTTATCTGAAAGCCCATTTCCTATTGGACTGCGTCTCCATATCTGAAAGCCCATTTCCTATTGGACTGCGTCTCCATATCTGAAAGCCCATTTTCATATTAGACTGGGCCCTCTTATCTGAATGCCCATTTCCTATCGAACTGCCCTCCTTATCTGAAAGCCCATTTCATATTAGACTGGGCCCGCTTATCTGAAAGCCCATTTCCTATTGGATTGGGCCTCCTTCTCTGAAATCCCATTTCGTATTGGACTGTGCCTCCTTATATGAAAGCCCATTTCCTATTGGACTGGGCCTCCTTATCTGAAATTCCATTTCCTATTGGACTGTGCCTCCTTATATGAAAGCCCAATTCCTATTGAACTGGGGGCCTCCTTATCTGAAAGCCCATTTCCTATTGGACTGGGCCTGCTTAGTTAATAGTCTATATCAAACAAATATCTAAACTTCTTTTTTTAAAAAAATTAATTCTCTAAATTTATCAGTTTAATATTCCACCTATTTTACATTAATTATTAGACACAAAATTATAAAATGACACCATTAAATAAGAAAACCTCTTTTATCCCCTACTAAAATGCCTTTAAATTGATAAGGTCAGTAGTGAGTTTAGGCCGTTAGTTGTTGTGGGGGAGGAAATGAAATTTGGAAACTTCTCCCTCAAATAGAGGGGATTTAAAACCTGTCATCTATCCCATGTAGAATGCAAAATTTTATTACTAAAAAAATAAATGATTGATAAAATGAAAATTAACAATGAGGATTAATGCAAGTAGCATCTAGCGGTGGTGGGAAATTTCATCCATTCCTATCGGGGCATTTAATTGCTCCTCACCTGAGAATCCTGCCACGATCACAATCAATAACGCCCCCGCCTGAATGACGCCGGTTTCCAAACGTACAGGTTATTGGCGCAATTCGATCAGTCAACCTCTTTCTGATTATCAAAAATTCACATTTGCTCGATGATCATGTCGAAGCATTGAACTATTAAATAATCGATTGAAGTGTCATGTGAATCGAGAACAGAACTATCGACGGCACTGAAATATCGGATCTGTATAAATCCTAATTCTTTCCGTTCGACAAACATTTGAGCCGGGACGAAAAATTCATTAGCATCTGCTGAACAAATGTGAAGAGAATCTACCGAAGGAATTTGTTATTCATTGAAACTATTAGATCGATACACCTATGACCAGAGAAACCAGGATCTACACAACATGTTACCGTAACTGTAAACGTAAACCGAATCCCAAAATTTACCGATTCGGATTCTAAGAGCTCGTAAATTTGGTTACGGCCTTAGTTCCCTCAGATACGGCATGCTTCGCTAACTCGCCAGGCAACACCAATCGAACAGCGGTCTGGATCTCGCGTGAGGTGATCGTAGGCTTCTTGTTATATCTCGCTAACTTGGAAGCCTCTTGAGCAAGTTTTTCAAAGATATCGTTGATGAAACTGTTCATAATGCCCATGGCCTTGCTGGAGATCCCAATGTCAGGATGAACCTGTTTCAAGACCTTGAAGATATAGATCTTGTAAGTCTCGGTGCTCTTTTTGACCTTTTTCTTCTTCTTGTCGCCGCCGTCTTTAGCGATCTTCTTCTCAGCCTTAAGCTTCTTCTCCGACGAGGCTGGGGTCTTCTCGGCTGGCTTTTTCTCAGCGGGCTTCTTTTCTGCTTTGGTTGGCGCCATTGTTGAAGTAAATAAGATTTTCAGGAATTGAGGTGAAGTCGGCCTCGCAGATTTGGGGCGGAGGAGCGTTTATAAAGAAGAATGAGGCGTTTTTTATTCGTTAATTGGACTTTCACGCGAATCGTTGACGTGTCATCGAACCTCACCATTGGATTTAATGGTTTGCGGTCGAGATTATGTACCGACTTTACGACTCGTTCGGACGGACACGTCATATCCTTGCCTATAGAAATAGTTCCATTTCTTTTAGACAACGATTTGAAAAATATTATTTTTTACATTTAAACTTTAAAATTGGTTCTTGAATAAAACTTTTGTAAAATTTTAAAATAATAAAAAAAAATTGATACAGCAAATGTGAACGGAGAATCAGATGAGATGTATCCTGTTCATGTATTTGACTTTGCCAAAGTCTCTTCCTTTTTAGTATGGTATTATCACGAAATTTAATTTAAAAGTCATATTTCGACGGACGTTTTCGGGATGCCCCTAATAACTAACAAGGGGCAAGTGCTTTTCCTCGTCAGAATGAGAAAAGTACACGATTGACTCAAAACAATTTAACGTTCGAAGACAGCCCCTAATAACCAACAAAGGGCAAGTGCTTTTCTTCATCAGAATGAGAAAGGTACACGATTGACTCAAAACAATTTAACGTTCGAAAACAGCCTAAGAATTTTCTTAAAAAGCGAAAATGGATAACATAATCATATTGCAAGAAAATGTCAGAGTAATTGTTGACCGACAAAGAATCCATAAAGAAATGACCAAATAACAACACAGTAGAACTATAGAAGTGAGCTGAAAAGAGCAAAGATCAAGAACAAACTCATCAAACAGAGTGAATGTTACTGATCTCCTTAACTTCCCGTAATACACATGAAGTTCAGAGTCCTAACTGCAGGAACACCCAGCTGCAATCTGTAAAATGGTAGTCCATAGCAACGTTCTTCTTCGATGTCCGAACTTCTTCTACTGATCGAAAGACCGCAACTCAGCTGACTAAAACCTGTCGATCGGAATAAATGTATGAGTATCAAGTAAGAACAGCAAACTAATAATCGTGAAAAGTAAGTGAGTTGTGGCTTTATGCAGATATGAAAATTCAATCTCAATCTAGTTTGAAATATTCAAGGTTTACACGAACAAAGTCAATAGTGAAAGTGAATCTATTTAACAGCAATGGCAATAGCATGAGTCCATGTCCAAAAGTGACTTGAGTCGGTGAGATCTTACATCGATTGGAGAGGGGAACGAAACATTCTTTATAAGGGTGTGTAAACTTCTTTCTAGCAGACACGTTTTAAAACCGTGATACTGACAGCGATATATAACGGGCCAAAATGGACAATATTTGCTAGCAATGAGTTTGGGCGGTTATAGAGTCTTCCTTCATATTCGAGCCATGAGAGGGAAAACCTAAAAGTCCCTTGGTAAGTGTTTGGGGTCTCTTTAGTCATGCCGAACCTTCAGGCAAACTTATACCAAAAACCCTTAATGTCACCTGGGTCAAGGCCTTGGGGTCAGCATCGGTGCCCCTGAGTATGGGGGGGCATAGCTTCGAATCCCAGTTATCCAGAAGAAGGAATGGCTCGTAAGAATCCAAGTTTCCAATTAGCACAATCTAGCAACCATGCAACCTTTACATGGTCTTCCAGAATTTAAAGCACGCAAGAAACAATTATGAGCAAATGCACCAAAAAGACCTCCTTTGGCCTTACATTCAGGGTTATCGTAAATTTCCTAAGAAGTAAACCATGTCCTGAACTTTGCCGTATCCTCCCAATAAGATTGTGCAAATATAGTGGAAAGCTTCCTAGCAATAGTTGCTTCGTTAAAAACATTTTGCAGTATGTAAGTAAATATATGGCAGTTCTAAATTTCTCGTATCAACTACTTGTTTTCTTAATGGCATTCGGAGTATGAAAAGATGCGAAATCGATTTCGAAACTATACGGACAATCGGTGACAACCTATCTAGGATTCGGGTCATTTCGGGTAGGTTCTAAAGATTTCTTGTTTCCCAAATATAAGGCTGTTCTAATGGTCATCTGTGGAGGATAATCCCAATGGGACGCAAAGAAAATCACAATTGGAGGTTTCATGTGGCTAAGCTTCTGCTATTGTAATGTCTACTCAATAATCGCACATCTTCCTCTGTCAAACTATCAGTTAGGCTTTAGATAAACTCCTTTTAGTCCTTGCTTACTTCCGTAGCTCCATCTACCACCATGGAGTAACTACTAACAATCATGATAACTATAAACATCTTGTAACAGCGAACATATATTGTCCTCTTTAAATTTTTCCTTTTGAACTTTCTCTCAAGGTTTCTGGCTATTACAAATCATATCAGAACTAGACAATGAACGGTGTGCGCGCGAGGACGCTAGACTCCCCAAGGATGGTAGATTGAGAGATCCCACGTCGATTGGAGAAGGGAACGAAACATTCTTCATAGGGTCTCGAAACCTTTCTCTAACATACACGTTTTAAAACCTTGAGGGGAAGCCCAGCTCAAATAGGACAATGTCTACTAGCAATGTGCTTGGACGGTTACACATCTCATGCATAAGGTGTAGTGACCGACACCCACGACACCCACAAGGAGGATTGAACATTGCCAACTCCCAAACCTCATCAAACAACAGACATATGATATGCCTGTACCTTTCCATCCATAAGTCGTTTACCTAATCAATGAAAATAGTTCTCTACCGACAGAGGTGAACCAATGTCTAAACATACAATAACTAGAGGACTTGAGAGAGAAATGGTTTACTCCATGAACTTCACGAAGGGTAGATAACTCTATGACATATACAAATTAAAATCATACCAAGATATCAGGAACAAACATATATCAATGGCATTTGAGAATAAAAAACCAAGTGGCTATTTCAAAACTCCATTGAAGAGATGTTTTTCTAAAGAATGTCAGAAAAATTGAGAGTAAAGTATTCGGAACCTTTGAGAACTGGCGTTGACATTACGATGAAGAATACGACCGGCGCTCGAATCACCGCCATTAATCAGCTCCCGAAGACCCAATTCGCCCACCTTCTCCTCTTCTTCCTCTTCGTTTTCCTTCACTTCTTCCTCCTTTGGTTTATGTAACTCACGGTAGAACTTCCCCTGAAGATTCTCAAAGTAATTCCCATATATATACTCCGGCGTGTACCCGTTTTCTTCATCAAACAACATAATGTGGCCGTGCCATTCCCAAACTCGATATCCCGAGTCCTTCTCCTCGTGAAACCCCACACATATGTGGTGCTCGCCGATCGTGACGGCTTGGCCAGAATTGGGTTTTAGGGAATCGGAATTTCCGGCGAGAATGATGCGAATAATCTCTTTCTCGAGCTTCGATTCCTCTTTGGCGAGCTGTGTTTTGTTCTCATCGTTGTCGTCGTCGGAGAGATTCGCGACATCGAAGAGAAGGTCTTCGAGGGATTGGGAGATAAGGGGATTGTTGTTGCTGTTTGGGTGCCGGATTTGGAGCCTCCCCATCAGAGTTTGAAGGAGAAGGTTGTCAAAATTCGCAGTGTTGTTGAAGGAGTTCATGCTGAGCGGTTCGAGTTTGGCAATCGCAGAGAGTGGTTTTTCTTCTGAAGGATTTTGAAGGGTTTTAGATGAAGGACGGAATTTTTATGCATCGGAGAAAACCATGTTTCCTTAGCTTTGCTTCTTCTTAATTTATTTTATTTTATTTTTATACTTTAAAATACTAAATTAGAAAATAAAATGTGTCTAAGTCTTGGAGACGTTTTCACACCCTTATCAAATAATGTTTCCTTCTCCTCTTCAACTAATATGAAATCTCAAATCCACCCTAACTGATGTATGCCGTTTTTAAAAGTTCAATACTATTTGTAACAATCCAATTCCGGCGCTAGTAAATATTGTCTCTGCTACATACAGTTGTCAACCTCACGGTTTTAAAACGTCGACTTGAAAAAAGTTTTCACACGCTTATAGAAGAATATTTAAAAAATCTCACAATTGAAACCTTTTGGATGATAAAAACCATAGACTAACATGAAATTGTGGTCGGAATCATTTAGTTTCATTTTTTTAGTCTATCAACACACGTGAGACAAATGAGCTTCAATACTAAATAATAATGTAATAGCTTATTACTGAACTATACTCGATTTAACTTATTTTCTTTTTACGGGTTTAATTCTATAAAATACCCTCAAACTATCAATTCTCGTGTACCGACCTCTCCCCCTGTCGGTACATGGCAGCCTCAAACCATCAAAGGTAAGCCAAGCAAAATAGCGTTGTAGGAAGCTTGCTATAAAATATAAACATGTAAGAATAGGCAAATCTTACCATAGACGTTCCACAGTCCTATATCTACAAATTTCTCAAAAAACTATACCAAAACTTTGAGCTTGACGCTCATATCTTCCATAAAAGAATGGGCAGACTGAAGTGCCATATCAGCCACCACCTGCTGCTTGATCGATGGGGGCCAGACAGCTTGTCTTGAGCTTGCAGCTTTAAAATTTCAGCTGTTGGGTCAGTGACAGAACGAGTTACAGAGTTACTGGAGGGAGGTGTCGATGGTCTCCGCCTTGAGCAACAGCTCTTCAGCTTGGATTTTGGCTGCTGCACATAATGATGGCAAGGCAGCGTTGATCGACGGTTTGATCGAGTTGGTGGCTGCCGAGTCGACTTGGAGTGAAAACAGAGAGTAAACAGGTCTGTGATCTGAGAATCTGCACTCCCCTCGTACATACCACAGCTGCTTCATTCCAACCCCTCTCCACAATATCCGATCGCACCTACAAAGTGGCCATAAAAAGAAACCGATGAGAAAAGCTTCTCCTTTTTGCAGGTTAAGAAGCTCCAATTGGGTAACTTACCAAGCTGGAGTGCGGCGTTTCTCTTTGGATGGCTTGGAGTTGGAGGTCAATGCAACGTAATGGTCAGAATTGGTGATGTATTTGTAAGTTGGAGCGAACTCTATTCGTCCTTCTTCCCACCCTTTGAACACTCGACCAGCCCTCTGCTCTAACTTTAGCTGCCAAAACATCATATCAAAGAATTTAGATTTCCAAATCTTCTGCCAAACTTCTACTTCAAACTCAAACTCAAACTCACCTGGTCCTTCTCTAGAAGTGCCTGCCAATCATTGTTCCTAAGAAGCTCATATGTTTCCCCGCAGCCTGTCGATAGCCGATAATTCAGATCCCCGAGCCAGACGACCTTACTGCATATAAATCATTGTTAGAAGCACAAGTTTCATCATGAGCAATCTATACAGATGTGTAACAGCTCAAACCACACCACTAATAAATATTGTTTGTTTTAGTCCGTTACGGATTGTTTTCATGGTTTTAAAATGCATTTGCCAGGGAGACGTTTCCACACCGAATGGTTTGTTCTCCTCTCCAACCAACGTGGGATCTCACAATCCACCCCTTTCGAATACACGTCTACTGAGAAGAGGTTTTCACACCCTTATAAATAAAGAATGATTCATTCCCTTCTCCAACCGATTTGGGATCTTACACTATGTTCATTAAACACTATGATCCATTCCAAACTGAGCAAAGAAAACGGATAATAGAAAAGGGAGCGAAGAGAGATTTGTCTCTGTTATCTAAACGGGGCGTAGGCGGAGGTTGGGGATTACACTCTCCATTCCTGTTCCAACCCCGCCCAGCCCCACATCCATCTCCATCCTAGTGGAAACACAATTCTCATGAATTCCTATGGAGAATCTCCGTCCCTATCCCTAAAAAATAAAAGTTTTTTCGTCTCTCCCCTACCACGTGAACATCTCTAAAGTCATTATTAAGAAGAAAGCAAAAGAAACTTACTCATGGTCCAATATGGTCTCAGGAGGGAGTGGGTGAGCTCCAGAAGTAGCTCGGCAGGAATGTGAAAACCGAGTTTTCTTCAAAATTTCACTCACATCAGAGTTTCTTTTCAACTCGTCCCCTTCCTTCTCCCCAGAGGTCAAATGTGTGCACACAAAGCAAAAGCTTGTTCCGTGCAATGTCATGCTGATAGACACAGATCCCTATCAATGCACCACAAAACATCATTCCACAATTCGAGTTTCTTTCAATACAATGGTGGGCAGTGGCTCACCTTGTTTCCAAGAAACCCCATCACGCCTCTCCCAACGCTGGAGATTTTCAAATTCAAGACGTGTTTGTAAAGATCCGCTTCAACCCACACGCACAAGAAAATGCCCACCATTTGTTTGCTTGCTGCAAGGCAATACTGTCGCCGCCGCATTGGTTTATTACACGGCGTGCACATCCCGGTTTCGCCACTCCAATTGTCGTCTTCTAAAGCGAGCAAGTCCGAGAAACTCTGCCGTGGCTTCTGGGGTGCTTGCTGCTGGTTGTTTGATGTCGGAGAACCGATGCCGTCGGTGTTGAGCGCTTGGTGGATGAGGGATAGCCATTGGGCAGCCGGCCCACTGTCCTCCGCCCCAAGCACATTGCCTGCGTTTAGAGGCACGATTTCTTGGAACCTATTAACAAATATAAAAGTAATCAATTAACCACAAAAACTAACTGACAAACAAAGTTGACTTTCACGGCGGCGCGTGAGGGGATAGAGCTAGATAAGATAGGGGTTGGTGGCCAGTAAGTTAGGTATGGGCATGAAACGACCCTTCAGGTCCACAATTCTAGGAAATCATTTCACTCTTTTTTTAAGTAATTTTATAATCTCAATTTCTACTTATATATATATATATATATATATATATATTTTTTTTTTTTGGTTAAAAATAAGGTCAAATTTCGAAAATTAAATAAATAAAAAACAGTTTAAAAACTTATTTTAGGTTTTAAATAATGGTTGGATAAAACAAAAATAAAATATAAATTAGTTATCAAACAGGTCTTTGAGACTAAAAATTCAAACATGTTGGTTTGGGGAGCTTCGATCAAATGTGGCTACCGAGATAACATTTAGAGATAAAAAGTGAGAAGCTTACCCAAGGACATAAATGTCAATTGGGGTCGGTGAATTGAGCCAATCTCTCAAGCTCAAGCCTTCATTTGGTGCCTTTCCTCCAACATTCCATGTCCCCACAAGCATCCTAATTTTCTCGATCAAATTCAAATCAATATTCAATAATTATGGCGTCGAAAAAACTTTATGTTATTTTTATTCGAATTTTAAATTTTATTATATTATTCTAGGTTTCAAAAATACATTTATATATTTGATAATCTAAAAACAAAGTCAAATTTAAAAAATATTTAAAAATTAGACAGTAAAATAATACAATAATATTGAAAAAATGAAATTAATTACCTCAAGTCGAGAGATTCACTGCAGCTGGGGTTAACTCTAAGTCCACGTGTCTTCTCTATTGACCTCCTTTCAACTAGAAATTCAAGAAGCAATCACAAACGAACACGTCGAGATAAAAACATTAAAGAACAATGACCATCACGAAAAAGTCAAACTACACTAAATCTTGCACCATCATTTTCCACCGTCCACGTGGCACTGATCCCTAAGATAGCAGAGTTTTTAACCCTATTTTCATGATGAGTTATTAACTAAAAGTCTTTTCACTTATTGTCCCCTGATCAAATCAGGTAAATTGATCTGACGGTTGAAAGCAGCCTGAGATTGTAGAAAATTATTACGGTGTCGATGCACAGCAAAACATTACCTCCGATATCTTCCGGCACGACGGCGCAGCTGTCTAGATCGGAGCAGCTCTTCCTCCTCTCTATTTAACCAAACACCAAACGACAAATCCAATGAATAATTTATTTGATCAGAACCAAACCGAAACCAATTAGTAATTTTAATATTTTTTTTTATAGTTTTTATCAATTTATTCGATACAAAATTAAGTTCAAAATGTCATAAAATTAAAATTAAAATATAATAGATCAATTTTTTTAATGAGTTAAGAATTTATTATACATAATAGAAAGTTTAAATAATTACCTATCAATTCCTTTAAAAATTTGAAGATTTATCTAAACTGATTTACCTTGGGCAACGAAATCGGACGGAAAAGCTTGCTTATCGGCCGGAAAATTGAGCCACTTCCTTGCAACAGCCCTTGGCCACGACGACTACGGCGGAGAAACAAGTCGACAAAACAACATAAGCAAAACCCAAAAACGGACAAGTCGGAAATTCAACCTCCATCCTTAAAAATCAACTCTTACCTTAAACATCTTCCCTCGTTTCATTCCCATTGCTTCGCCGCCGTCAACCTCCGAGAAGCGAATCTAAAGCGATTTTTATTCCGGCCAAAAACCACCGACTGAAACGGCGGAGGACAATGATTGCCAAAATAGCCAAATCATAAATCAGTAATGAATGATAGTATCTTTTTCTTTTTTTAAAAAAAAAATCTTAAACAAAGTAATTAAAAAAAAGCGTAATTAAGTGGATGATTAATAATCAAATGACAAGAGGGGTTTGAAATAGACCTTAATTATTGCTTTAATTAGCGTTTTCAACGGCAATATAAAAGACCCAGTTGCAGGAGAAAATGGAGACAGCCAGCCTCCGGCAAGGAACCAAAAACGTAGAAAATGAAATACCAATAAAATAGTACAGAGAGAGAGAGAAAGAAATTTAATTTAATTAAATCAAATCAAATAAAAAGGAATGAATTTTCAGCAACCCTTTTCAGATCTTACGAAGATTATCAAAACCCAGTTCCAAAAAAGTGAACTTTTCTCGGAATTCCAACTGGGATTTTCTCGGGAAAAGTTACTGAGAAAATTCCTTCTACCGGAAAAAACTAGAAAGAAAAAAATCCATACTCGAGTAAACGATGGGATTGGTTAAATGGTGAGATAAAAAACAACATTGCGAGCTGAGGAAACTAATAAGAGAAAATGAAGGTAAAATTAGGAGAATTGAAAGTGGGACATTACTTACAGAAGGAGGGAGGAGGGTAATTTTTCTTTTAGGAAACCATAGTCGAAGTGGAAAAGGAGGGGTTGTGCGGCGGCCGGAGGAGGCGGAGACGGCGGATGAGAGGAGGTTGAAGGTGGCGATTTGGAGATTCGTGGTAAAATGTAGAAAGAAGGGAAAGGAAGAAGTAGTTGGTGTTCCAAATATTCGAAAATGTGTCGAACTGGGACTGCCGTCTCTCGTCTTATTCTTACTTTTTATGCAAAGACGATGCCTCTTAAAAAATTAATAAACAACTAAAATCTGGCTAAGTGTCCCTTAATTTTTTTTATTTTACAAAACTCATGTTCGAGAACAATGAAATTTATAGTAAAAAGATTAGAATTTTAATAAATATTTTTAATACACATTAATTTATTATGTTAATGAATAACATTTTTTTTATTAATCCATTATTATCGAAGTTAAAGATTCATCCTTTCTACTTTTGTATTAAAGAAAAGCAATATTTTCCCTTATGTTAAATAATTAAAAATATTTAAAATATCGAGAATTGAATGCTTTAAATCAATAAGTACCATATGTTTTATAATAATGATTGTAGCACTCTCCCCTCTCCCTCTCCATTCATTACCCCATATGTACTTTTAACCTTTTTGCTCTTTCATTATCGCGATTATTTTAAACTCAAATTAATATCTTATGATTAATTCGATCATAAAAGTTTAATCGAGGTGCATGATCAAAGTTTTGAATATTCCCGACTTTATAATTAGTGTTAAAAATAGTTTAACTTCACGATTGTAATAAATAAATAAAAAATATATATAATTCAATTACAATGTATTAAACTCAAACCGTAAATGAAAAAGACGATTTGATAATAGTGGAATCTTTTACTGGATAGTAGTGAGGTAACCCAGATAAGTCACCCAGGATTAGGCCAATTAGCTCACGGGACTGGATGATCCACTTTTCATCGCCCTTTATACTAACTAGTAGGATTTGAGGTGGATTGAAAATTGGGCATTACCCAATCTTTTTTTTATTAATTTCTATAATATCGAATGAAGAAATTTTCATTTATTTACTTATTTTTTGGTTCCATATTTATGAAGACAGAATATTCAATTTGATACCTCAATCTTTTAATTAAGAATGGAAAATTACATATTTAAATAAAAGAAACAAATTCCAAGGATTATTAAAATTAACGAAATTAATACTTTAAACCGGAATATTGGCATTACACGTGGCCATGGGTGGCGTTTAAGGAATTCAAAGAGTTTGACCATGTGAGTGCGCCACACCCGATCACGTTCTCCGTTACATTAAACATAAAACAACCCCGGAAATTAAATAACAAAAAAATTAATTTAAGGTTTATTGTCTTTGTTTGGATTTGGCACTTTATATACGACAAACCAATAGCGGAGAGCCAAGCGTCCCATTATTAGGGAAATTCCACGCGGACGGCTCTGACGCCTCTTGGAGATCCTGAAGATCTTGACTGTGATTAACCTAACGCAACTACAGGTGGTGGTAACAATTCACCTCATGAAATCATATTAGATACGAAATTAATTTAAAAATTAATCCATCAACTTGATTACAAATTTCTTATGTTAGACAAGTTTTCATCCAGATAACTGAATAGTTACATGTTCATTACAAAACTCTAAAAATTGGATATGAATGATAAGAGTTGCTATAATTACAAATTCAAATTAATATGTAATTAAAACACGTCTACTAAATAGAGGTTTTCATATATTAATGTTTTATTTCTATTTCTTACCAATGTTGGATCTCACAGTCTATCCCTTTAGTGAAGTCGGTGTATGGGTCTAATATCATTTGTAATATCCCAAACTCATCGCTAACAGATATTGTCCGCTTTAATTCACTGTTATTCTCACGGCATGCATCTACTGAGAAGAGATTTTCACATTTTTTAAATAATGCTTCATTTTCTTTCCAACAAATGTGGAATTTCACAATATTATACTATTACCTAGAAAAACACACAATATTTTAAATTTAACTGGAGATTTAAGCTATCCAAAACTACCATTCTATCATGAAAAGCATGAAACAATAATATAAAAGGCATTAAAAGTGAGAATAATGAAAACAAGATATATTCTATGCAAGATCTAGAACAATAATAAACTCAATAAACAAATATACCGAAAGATCGAATTTTTATTTTATTATGTCAAAACATATCTCAAATGATAGACGTTTACAAGAAAATAAAATATATATTTAAATAAATGTAAAAACTTAGAAAAAGTACATTGATTTGCCCTTTTTACCCCCATAAAAGCAACCTTATACCAATATAAAACGATTAAAAATATATAAAATGGGTTACTTTTGTTGACTAAAGATCGAACCTCAATCTACCAAAAGATTAGAAAAGGAATATAACAAATAATTAAATCAATTTTTTACGGACACGTACTGATAATATCAGCTTTTTTGACTTTCCCATGATGGGATTCTTAGTGCATTGTTATGGTGATAGGGAGCTACGAAGAAGGTCGGTCCAAAAAGATTAATATCTTTTATTATCCTTAGAAACTTCTAATTACATGTCATTAATCTCAATTAGTATTCAATAATCAAACCTCTAATCTGTTTTTCCTTTTCTTAGAATGATTATCTCTTGATGTTAATCCGTAATTTGTTGTCTTTATGTCATAATTATTTACCTAATTATCGGGACCCTCCACGTATCCATAGGTTGTATCCAACTAAAATAGGTAGAGAAAAAAACAAACCAAATTTAAATGGATTTTAATGTTTATTACCTCACAATTCAATATTATGTTTTTTCGTGCTAAAAATAATAATATTTTAAAAATAAATGTATTTAGAGTATAAAATAATAATAATATAGACATATATGTTCTAAAATTATTTCATTCGAATGCTTTAATATTTAGAATTCTTAAAAGCATATTATAAAAAATAAAATAAAGTCAAACTCGATGCAATCACGTGGGGTGAATAATAGAATTTCGTATTAATTCTCTCGAGCTTATATTATAACATCTAGACTATATATTTAATTATCAATAAACTTTTTGTGGGATTTATTTGGTGAATTTGACTTTCCATTTTCATGTGATTGCCAAGCTTTATCCTACTCATCCATGAGAAGATGGGCCATCTAATCGTGTAATATAAAAGTTATATATATCATATAATATAAAGTTAATGTATCATATACAGCCGATCTAATTCAAACTTTCTTCATTTTCATCGTATTAATTTAATAATAATAATAAATTTATATAAAATGTAGAATTCTGATTCTTTTATCAAAATTAAGTTATATGAACCATTTAAATAATTAAAAATATGATAGTCTCTTTATTATATTTAAAAAAAGTTAAATGGCGTCATAAAAGTAATTATTCCAATTAATAATTCAACATAAAGTATAAAATTAATGATTAATTTATATAAATAAGTTTAAAAGTGGAAGTAGAAGTTGGGTTAATGATTGCTTCATAATGGAATGATATAAGAGTAGGTTAACATAATATATTTACAATTATGTTAACAAGAGATTAGTGGTTGGGGAAGTGGGATTAATCATTGAATGATTTGGGATTGATTTTAAGAACGAGCAACAAAATTGAAGTGTTTGTTTCATTTAATGATAAAATTGTATTGTCGTTTTGCAACTCTCTGAACATTTTACTCTGTTGGATGATGAAAGTCTCACATCGGTTAATTTAGGGAATAGTCATAGGTTTATAATCTAAGAATACACTCTTCATTGGTATGAGGCCTTTTGGGAAGCCCAAAGCAAAGCCATGAGAGCTTATGCTCAAAGTGGACAATATCATACCATTGTGGAGAGTCGTGTTTGTCTAACATGGTATCAGAGCCATGCTCTAAACTTAGCCGTGCCAATAGATAGACAAATCCTTAAATGTCGAACAAAGAACTCCAAAAGGAGTCAAGCCTCCTCGAAGGTACGAAGGCAGTCAAAAATGACTAAGACTCCAAAGGAGTCGAGCCTCGATTAAGGGGAGGCGTGCTTTGTTCGAGGGGAGGTGTTGGATGATGAAAGTCCCACATCGGTTAATTTAGGGAATGGTCATGGGTTTATAATCTAAGAATCCCAAAGCAAAGCCATGAGAGCTTATGCTCAAAGTGGACAATATCATACCATTGTGGAGAGTTGTGTTCGTCTAACATACTCGAATAATTGATCAATAAAATTTATTTTATTGAACGATAAAAAAATTTTCCAACAAAAAAAAAAAAAAACACAAACCGACCACCAACCAACCCAAATGGAAAATGTTTGATACGCAAAAACTCCATTGCCAAATGACAAACATTATTGGAGATTAGGGAGATGAACCTTCCACTAATCATACTGATTAACATTAATTAATCATTTTCAACAAAATTTAAATCCACTTTTGCTGTCCAAATTCGTCCGTCTCTCGTTCACATTTCCATGGAATCTCCCGTGTTTTTGGCATTTTGGAAGCACTACAAAATCTCTAACTGTGTGTGTTTTGTTTATTTCTTTTATTTTTTTTCCATTAAATAATAATGACAATCAATTGGCTTAATCTTTCTTGTTTAACAGCATCATTTGAAGCATGATTCAAGTGAGTATTAGTTTTTTTTGGCCCATCAACTTCAACCACCCACTTTGGAAGATTAAATGCAATTTATACACATATTTCAATATTTATATTATTATTATTTATTGAATTTTAAAATTTAAAGGAAAATTGAGAAAACTTTTAAACAGAGAATGAAAGAGGGAGTACAAATTTTTTTTATTGAATTTAGGCTAAACGAATGGATGAAGACTGAGATTATAATTATCGTTTACTCCGATCACTTTTCATATTTATTTTTATATTTGCCTATGAAGAAAAGAAATATGTATAATATAAATTTTTTCCGTGTCTTATATAAAAGGCGGATAAAAGCTAAATTTAAATTTTTAGAAATTAGATTCTAACGTAATATTATTAGAATAATTTTTAATAAAAATCATAAGAAAATTATGTATTAAAAATTTATTTCAAATAAATACATTTAAAAAATTGGAGAAAAATTTTGAACTCAGTATTTTTGGGTTTCGGGCCTAAGGCCCAAAGTCATGAATTGAAAAACCAGTGGGCTTTGTTTTCCGGTGAGCGCCACCGGAAAAGGGCACGAAATTTGATGTTCCCGCCGAGCGGTGGGACCCACTTGTTGTTAATCATGTTAGGAAAATAAACTGCTATTCCAGAATATATTTTGAAAAAAGAGATTTTGGCGGGTTTTTGCGTTCTCTTGTAAACGACGTCGTAGTGGGTATATACCAAGATTTCTGTACGTGATCAGGGTTTCCGCTCACGGTAGTGTGTGAAGGAAACCAGGGAGGATGAAGCTTGTGATGAAGGAAAAGAGAGGGTACATGAAGAACAATTGGCGAACAATCCCAATGAAGTTGAAGCTCTTCGATCGCTCATGGAGGCAAGATTTATAAGTTTCCTGAAGCTATTAACGTTCTTGATCGATAAATTGAACTTGTTGAGTTTAAAAAATGAAGGTTGAGTTTCATTTATGTCACGTCGCATTAATTGATCTCAGACTCGGAGGCCAAGAATTCCCCTCTGGATACGACGTAAAGGTAATGGCGGCATAAAGTTCCGACACGTCGACATTTTTCCTTCAGTTCCTTCCACCTGCCGCTCGTCTCTCTCCATCATTCGCCAATTTCGTATCTCCGATTCGGCTAGGCTTAGTTTCTATTCCTTATTACCTGCTTTTCGAATATCACGTTCTGCAGATTTCAGAGTTTTATTGAATCTTGAATCTGAGATTTAGAGGTGTCCTTCACTTGCCTGTGGTGGAATTCGAATGTGTTTTTTAGACTGTTCATTTATTTAGAAAGTGCTTTAAATGCGTGAAGTGGAGAAGCCTCGACCTGCTTCTACAAAATAGGTAGAAGCTCACGGGAATCACTTGTCTTAGCTGGGTGAACAGTTTTTGCCAGTTGTTTCTTTGTTGGGTGTTTTCTGTTTGGCTCTTGACCAAATTTCGGGAAAGGAAAAAGCGTAGAGAAATGAATTTGTTTGTTTGTTCTTGTGCTTTCGTTGGATGTACTGAGGTATAGCGCTAATCGAGTACTTTGATTTGTAGATATCATAGTTTCTCTAGCTCTGTGCCACAATTTTCTCAGCTGGAACTTTGGGGCTTTTGCTTAAAATGCTGATAAAAGTTGCAACCCCATTACCCTGCTTTTCTGATTGCTTTGATAACTTGATTTGAAAAGCCAAATGATATGATATTTGGTTCATTTGTATTTATTGTTTTCACTGTCGCCTGTTGCAATTCGTCTGCAATATCAAGCCTCAGAGGTTATTGTCTGGGCTTGAATTCTTAGCTAAAACAGGTTCTCAAGAGCTTACCTTTTTGACTTTCCCTCCTTTTCTTTATGTTTTTTTGCAGGGATTTCTTTATAAAATCATCTCTTTCTGTAATAATTTTTCTGGACATAACTGAGGCGCGTGAAAATTAGTTGCTCGGAAGAGTGATTGGCATCCAGGTACTTTCCGGAGTTCACCTTTAAATTGAATTTCACTTTCGTTGTTGTGAACTCTTCCCTTCTCCCCCTTCATCTCCTCTTCTCTCCTTCTGTTTTTCAAGTATTTCCTGTGAATTTGAAAAGAATATCTTTGGTATATAAATTTATCTGATCCTTCACCACTTCCTGCATCAAGTTGATCTAGCCGATCTTTTTCTATCTTATGTAAATGATATCATCTCTTCTGTAGAATAATCGTGAAAACAGAACTGATTGTTTGGTAAAATGAATTCAGAAGTTGTAGTCCACGCTTAAGTTGGGCAGTGAGTTCTTTAGGCAATCTTAAGTATTTTAGCAGAAGAAATGACTAAAGTGACTGAACCCAGAAGGAGGTCACCCAGCCCCGTTGCCACATTGATGGGTCTGGATGCGATGATGGATCTGGATGGGATGCCAGGGATGCATCAGCCAAGGAGTTATTTGCAGAGGACGGTATCACCTGAAAAATCTCAAAGGGTTGTAACAAATGAGAAGCTACAGGGTTCCAAGGAGTTCCTTGACGCACTAGAAGTGCTGGATTCAAACAAGAAACTTCTGCTGAAATATCTCCAACAGCCAGATTCTCTGTTCATGAAGCATCTGCTTGACATAAATGATGTTCTTCCCCACTCTAATTGTAATCATATGGTAGCTATGAAATCATCAGACGATGAGAATCATGGGTGCTATGACTCTGGTAGGAAGTCAGTCAGGAGGAATCCACGGAAGAAGCATAGAAGATCTCGCAAACATTGTAGCGGTCATATCAGTCCCCCTGATTTTAATTATATTGCCAAAAGTTCTCGAATTAAAGTAGAAGACGATGAAGGATTAGTCATCTTCCCCAAAAGAATTGTTGTTTTGAAGCCAAATCTTGGAATGGCCCAGAATTCTTCCAGGGTTGTTATGCCGTCCTCACATGCTTTTCAATCTGATTGTAGGAAGCCATCAGAATTTGAAAGGACAGAGAACAGGGAGATGGAAACTTTGAGAATGAAAAATCACGAGGTTAGATGTTCAAAAGAAGTGTCCAAGAAAACTAGGCAAGTGAGAGAGAATTTTGATTATGGTTCCATGAGTTCATCTCTTGGAATTACAAGACATGATAGGAACAGAAATTCTTTCGTTGGGAATGATTTAAATGGTCAATGCCGGTCTTCATCATTCCGTTATAAACAGTCATCCTTGACTGCAGAGGCTAAGAAGAGACTATCAGAAAGGTGGAAAACGACTTGTGACTACCATGACACCGGTGTGGTCGGTAGGAGTTGCACGCTGGCTGAGATGCTTGCCATGCCCGAGAAGGAAACTACGCTTACATACATGGAACCAAGGTATGTAGGAGAATCCAGCTATAAAATTGATAATGAGCAGGGCATTGAACCTTTTGGTATAAGCAGTAGGGATGGCTGGAAGGACATCTGCTTAGCGAAGTTATCTAGATCAAGATCTCTTCCCGCCTCATCAACTGCCTCTGAAATTCTTAAAACAAATTCCGAACCTCTTAGCATGGATCCATTCAAGTGGGATAGAAAGGAAGCAATCGGCGAGATTTTGCGCCAAAGGGAACATATAACCCGAAGAAACTCCAGATCTAGGAGAAGGAAATCTCATAGTTCTATCTGTTCACTTGGGGAATATAACGCCCCTGTACTGGAGATCTGCACTAGCCAGAATCAAGACAGTGATTTCAAAGACATTGATTTCAAAGACATTGATCCGGCGGATAGAACTCTTCTGGTTGATGAGGAATCAACACTTTTCCCTGTGAAGGATCAAACTGATGGTTTTGAAAATTGGATGGATTTGAGAGTGAAATCCGATGAAACAATTGTATCATCTAATGAGGAACTTCAACCTGAATTGTCTGTTCATTCAGTAGTAGAAGATATTTCTTGCTCTGGTGACCAAGATTTTTTTATCTCTAAGGTTTGTCTCCAAATCCTCTCGCCGTACACTAGAAAATATTTTAACTATGACATCCTACATCTTGACAATTTTTCCCCCGGTTTCAACATTTTGTTATGTCCAGGAATTGTCGCCCGTGGCGTCTGAAGATACGTCGTTCCATTTGAAATCTGTACTTGGATTAGATTCTCCTGTAAGCTCAAAGGAAGCTGATCAACCCAGTCCAATTTCAGTTCTGGAACCTCCTTTTACAGATGATCTACCACCTGGTTCTGACTGCTTTGGGAGTCTAAGTGCTGACCTCCACGGTAATTACACAAGTAAATGATCGTAGCTTCTTGTCATACCATTGACCCTTCTGATTATCATGTGGTGCAATAATTTGCTTTTCTTTTTAGTTCTCCAAATTTAGCTGTCTTTGTGAAGGATGAAAAGGAAAAAAATATTAAAAATTAAATTATTGAATGGAGCGGACAATTTTCATTCATCAGAGAAGAAAGAGATGGATGTGATCTGAGAAGTGACGATTGTAAAGTTACTACTGTATATGCCTATGATCTCACTCAGGACTAGCCAGGCTGCTGCCAAGACAAAAAAACTTATGTATTTACTATCTTTTGTTTCCTGAAGTTGGATTAATTTTAATTCGATCTCCTCTGTCTCGTGATACAGAGCTTCGAAGGCAACTCAAGTTACTCAAGTTAGAGACGGGAGCATTTGCTGAATCTGAAAACTCGCAGCACATCTCGAGTGATGAAGATGGAGGGGAAGGATCCATTGGGTTTCCTGAGGAGAAATTTGCATGTAAAACTGAAGAACGCTGGGAGTTTTCATATCTAAATGATGTCTTACAGAACTCAGCTTTTGAAGATACTGACCCCAATATGTTCATCGCAATGTGGCATTCTTTGGACTGCCCCGTTGATCCTTCTATATTTGAGGAGCTCGAGAAGAAGTATGCGGTTCGGTCCTCTCAATCAAGGTCAGAAAGAAAGCTACTTTTTGACCAAATAAATTTAGGAATTTTGGATATTTACCAAAAATTCACTGACCCTTATCCATGGATAAGACCCCCAACAATTCAAGTAGGGTATAATGAAGGGCTCTGCAATAATTTGTGTAAGTTTCTAGGTAAGCAAGTGAAGAAAGTAGATGAAGCCATTGTAGAGGAAGTGCTGGGAAGGACAACGCAATGGTTAGTGTTGGGGTATGATGTTGATGTAATAGGCAAGGAAATTGAGAGAGTAATGGTAGATGAACTCATAGCTGAGGTCGTTGACATGTATTTATAGATGATGCAACTCTCATGTTGAAATAAGATATTAAAGCTTTCAAACAAATTGCAAGGGCAAAAAAATGAAGGAAAAACACCTTTTTTTTGTTCTTTTCCAGAAGATGAGAGATATTATGGCGTTGCCATTTGGCTTCACGTTCATATATTTGTCCCTTTGAACAAACATTTCTGGTCTCCACAAATCATCATGTCACCCCACAATAATTCAAAACAAAGGATCAATTCAAGGCTAAAATCTAAAGCATGTGTAACAGCACGTGTTAGTAAATAAGTTGACGATTACCGAGTTGATGCATGCTACTTACTGCACAGGGTTCTCGCATGCTTGGGGTTATATGAAATTTAAAACCGAATGCTGTTTTTCTAAGTTTTCAACACATGGATGAAAAACTCAACTACCCACCTAGCACCAACCACACCTGTGGCAACCGCAGCAACAACACCAGAAAAAAGGAAGGAAACATTCAACAAAACAAAAGGAAGCTTAAAATTTGGAAGAGTAAATTTATGCCTAGATGGGTGTGTGAAGCAAAACTTAGAGAAAAATTCCACACCATAATATCAGTCATATTGATAAATACAATATATGTATGTCATGTTTATTTGCATGGATACATAAATGTAGTATAATGGGGCAAGTGGAAATGGCAAGCCAGAGATAAAGGGGGCATTGGAAGCCCATACAAACAGATTGGGCTGCTTCTAACAGCCATACTTCAGGTATAGCCTAATCATGCTGGGTCAAGGAAACAAAAAACGTGGCCGAAAAGACCTTTTCACCAGCAGCACAACAGATCTATTGGATAAAATGTATTGAAAGAAAACAAATAAATAGGGATGTGGAAGCTTGTAATGAAGTGCAAAAAACCTTTTATGTTAACTATAGTGTGATGTAGCTCGATTTAGAGGATATTTGGACAATGAATGAATGAATCAGCAAGATTCAGTTGCTTCACACTATACATGTCTCACTCCTTGTAATTTTCTTCATTAGAAACCTTTACCTCCATCTTCATT
Source organism: Cucurbita maxima (assembly GCF_002738345.1). Taxonomy (NCBI): domain Eukaryota; kingdom Viridiplantae; phylum Streptophyta; class Magnoliopsida; order Cucurbitales; family Cucurbitaceae; genus Cucurbita; species Cucurbita maxima. The sequence goes on from NW_019272023.1 coordinate 710,912, forward strand.
CAAAATGCGCCTCTGGAAGTCACTCACCATGAGAGGCAGTCCTTCTCTTAGTGAGATTTTGGGTTCCCAGTTGAGTAACGACTTTGCTGTGCTTATATCAGGTTTTCTCTTGTGAGGATCATCAGCAGTATTTGGTCTAAACTCTATTGTTGAACTTGGATCTATAGTCTCTTTCACAACCTATACAAACAAGAAAATGAAAGTTGAAATGGTAGCTACAGAAACACTCGAATGCAGCTTGCAACAAAGATCGCATTACTAAAAACCCCTTATCATGGATCCTGAAATGACCTGAAAATTCATGAATATTTAGATTAATGAATCAATTAGAAAGACAAACCTGGGCCAGCTCTAGCATGGTAAACTCCCCTGGATTACCCAAGTTGAAAGGTCCTATATGTTCACCTTCCATCAGTGCCACCAGTCCATTAACCTACCATTGAAGATCATTCTCAAGGTCCTCAGTATCGATCCGTTAAATCACGATAGAATGCTTTATTTTAGAAGTTGAGCTGCCTCTTTCAAGCCAAGTTTTCAATTGATGCTCTTACATATATAGTAAGTAATAACCACAGAATAATAAATCAAATGAATAATTACAAGCATCTATCTTCATGGAATTTACATCCAATAACCAAATAGAACCAGAAGATGTAACTGGTTGTATATTACAAACTAATTTGAGAATTGTCTTAAATCGACGTAATTGGGTGGAGATTACAAATTCATTTAACGCAATGCCGAATGTCTTAAAGTATATAAACTAGAATAGCAATATATAGTAATCCAACAAGGTTAATGCAATCAACAGTTGGCAAGTCCCGAACGATGTCAGAAGAACACAAAAGCATCAATAATATTTTAAAGCAATGCTACACAGTCAAAGGTTCAGTAGAGAAATTACAGAAGTCAATATGCCATACCAAGTCAGAGACATACTGAAAGCTCCGTGTTTGCTTTCCATCACCATAAACAGTCAATGGTTGTTTTCGGATGGCCTGAAAATTTACTATGAGCATTAGGAAATACATTTTAAGCATTGATCACACGATCAACTCCCGAATAAATCTTAAACAGGGGAAGGGGAAACATCAAGTGAGATGTTTAACCTGTGCAACAAAGTTGCTGACAACACGCCCATCATCTAAACACATACGAGGCCCATATGTGTTAAAAATGCGAGCAATTCGAATCTGCAAAGAGAAAATTTCACAACTTGTCAAATGAATCTGGAAACTGCAAGAGATTAATCCTTTTACTTCATGTTCAGTGTAAGAATCCTAACAGCAGCTAATGGGATACAACTAAGCGTCAGAGTGATACCTCAACTTCAGCACCTCTATGATAATCCATAGTTAAGGTTTCTGCTGTTCTTTTTCCTTCATCGTAGCAGCTTCTCTCCCCTAAGAATTACAAATTATTATCTTAAAATTGTAACTCTGATGCAACATGCAAATATTGTAAGAAATGCTCGTGGTATATATCAGAATTGCATTTTACCTATAGGGTTCACATTTCCCCAGTATGTTTCCTTCTGAGGATGCTCAAGAGGATCACCATACACCTCACTCGTACTGGTGAGTAGAAATCTAGCCCCAACTCTCTTTGCCAGGCCAAGCATATTCAAGGTACCCATTACATTTGTCTTGTGATATATGGTTAAGGATGTCCAGGCAAAAACATAATAATTCTAATAGCAAAATTTTTTCCCAAAACACAATGTACTATGACATGAAGTAGATAACACGACAAGCAAGAATCTGAAAATGAAACTACTGAAAAAAAGGATATAATAGTCTTGACAGGATTGTACTTGTAATGGACAGGAGATGCTGGACAAGCCAAGTGATAGATTTGATCCACCTCCAAAAGTATTGGCTCAACCACATCATGTCGAATGAGCTCGAATCGAGGATTTCTCAGATGATGCACCAAATTCTCCTTTCTACCGGTGAAGAAGTTATCAATAACAATCACATCATCCCCTCTTTCAATTAGCTTATCCACAAGATGACTTCCCACAAATCCAGCCCCACCGGTGACAACAATCCTCAACCTCCGGCGCCCAATACCGACGGGGACTCTGCCCCCCGTTTTACCGAATCCATACATCCCCGATCCCGAAACCTGGTCCCTACTCGTCAAACCTGTAGAAAACGATCTGCGTGTTGCGGAACCAGCTTCAGAGGGGGCAATACGGGACATCGTGGGCTGAAGGATGAAGAACGTGGAGCCAATCAAAATGCCGACAAAAACAAACAGAAGTCTCTGCTCTCTGAAGAGATAGTTGATGGACCTGGGCAGTGATCTGGTGTGTTTGGGAGCTTTTGGCGAATATGGTGATATTGGAGCCGGCGGAACCTCTTCATCCCGCCGGTGATTGATGCTTGATTGCTTATGGAGCTGTTTGATATGCATTGCTCTGTGCTGGAAATTGTTCGAAAATGATTCACAGAAGCTTCTGAATGTTATTACAGATCAAGAAGAACAACAGTGAAACAAAGATTTTCCTACAGAGAATTTCAGAAATTTGGATATTAAGTTCAAGTCTTATGAATCTTAAGATCGAATTTCAACCATTCCGCACCTGAGAGATCGCCAGATTTTCCCAACAGAAACGGATTAAAGGACCTTCTAAATTGTAATTCTGCTCAATGCCCTACGCACACTTAAAATTTTTCCAAACTGCCGTTTGGACGAAATTACCCTCCCCTATAAAAAAACATTCCTGTTAATTCTTTAATTTTATCAAACTAAAATTTAATTATGCTCCTTGGAAATAACATAATACTATAAAGGGAAAATGGGCTCGGCCCATCAAACCACTTCAATGGACCCAGTAAGGACCGGGCTTGAAGGTTGTTCACATTCAGGCCCATAATTTAATGTTATTTTTTTAATATTTAATTAAAATAATTAAATTAGATTTCAATAAATTTTCATCACCATTAGAATTAATTACAAATTTTACATCATATTTGTTTAAAATTAATTAGCTGAAACTTAACTCTACAAACCACTAAAAAAATATATTAGATTTTGAAACATAGAGGACAAATTAATTCTATCATTCAAGAAACTAAATCAATAAATCTATAATATTTAAAATATTTAAAATTTTAGAGATTAAATTAAATTATTAATATTAAGAATCATGTACAATTCGGCCAACTGCCCATCCTACCTCCTTTACGTTCTTCACAACCCATCTTCATTTCAGTAGAGTTTTTAGTGGCATGTTTCGGTTCTCTTCCCCATTATTTAGAAAAAGTGAGACATCGGTTCAAGTATAAGATACTATCATAACCGTCAAGACAATTAGACATCCAACCCGAACATTAAAGCCGACATTCGTCCCTGCTCGATAGGTGGGTCTTGTAGTCAAGCTCCTTTTTTGCCTTTACACTCAAGGGTCAATCTCCGTTTCAACAATTAAAAAGTGAGAGATCAAATCATTAACTATGGAAAGACTAATTGATGTTTTTATCTGCTGAACTATGCTCAAATTTTTTTCTCGAACAAAATTCAATTCTTTTTAATCAAATTGAGGTATATTAGCTTTTGAAAAAAATTATATTATAATTTAAATTTAAATTAATCCAGACATTAGTTTGAATGAAAGCTTCACAATGTCTTTTGAGAAGCTCTAAGGACAGAAGGAAAAACATTTCAATTTCAATTTTTTAATTAATTTTTTTAGGACCACGTTTTTTTGGCACCACAATTTTCTCTCTCTCTCTCTCTCTCTCTCTTTTTCTTTTTTTTTTCTTTTTTTTCTTTTTTTTCTTTTTAAAATAAGTTGTATTAATTAAGCATTAAATATCAGAGAAGGACGTTGAATTATCAAACGAGGCCGTTTAGTCAAAGAAGGCCGCGAACCACATTTTTTAAACCCAAGCCCATTCAGACCATTTAGTTCCACAAAGCCCACGTAACCCTTTATTAATCTATAAATTTGCACATATGCCCTTTTGTATCATTGTATTATCAAAACTACCCCTTCGCACGTTAAAANTTTTCCAAAAAAAAAAAAAAAAAAAAAAACATAAAACTACTTTAATAATATTTGGGGTGAGAATTTAGTAAAAGGTTAAAATTGTAACACCATTAAAAGTTTAAGGTTAATCAGATACAATTTAATAAAATTAAATAAAAATTAATACAAAATTTAGGGATTAAAATTAATGTTGCTCTATTATCTTATATATTATAAATACGTTATATTTTAAAGTTAAAAATTTCTCGTACATCGTTGAAATATTTTAATAAAGTATGAGAAAAAAGAAACTAAATTGAAAGTGTTAGCTTTTAATATAAAAAAATCACTTTAAATAGAAGGCTATATGTGCCATTAAAGAAAATATAAATTATTATGTAATTGTAAAAGACGGCCATTAAATAAATTATATTCAATATATTTTCACAAAAAAAAAAAAAAAAAAAAAACATACGTAATTGCATGGGATGTGTGGTCGGGGTTTCGAACATTTTTCATAAGTGAGGAAAAAAAAGTTGCACAAACTCCTAATTGAAGGAGGTCGAAAAAGATTGTGAGGACTCAATTCAATGAAGATTTTTTCTGATCTCTTTAGAGAGTGAGAATGAAAGAGAGATTTGAAGTAGGGACCGTTCATTGAAGATTTTTATTATAGGACTAGAAACTCCTGAGAGTTTTGCATTGTTTAATGTATGAGAGAGAACCAGTCGTGTTTTGAATCTATATTTAATAATTATTAAGAATTAAAAGATAGTCATATTGTGGTGTTCTTATTGGATATTACGAGATATTTGTTATATAATTGATTGAGAGAGAAAGGTAGGTGATCTTTTGTTTTCGATTCAATTTTCGTGCGGGAGAAAATTGGAGCCCTAAAAATTGAAATTGAAATGGATTGATTTGGATACGAGAATATACTAACGCATGAAGCATTAGAGATTTTAATCACCTCATGAAAAGCTTTACAAATGTTGTGGCTTCTAAGTGTTTGGAGGATAAAACTTAATAAATGATTCATTCTTTCCGCTTCTAATTAGTTGGGTAGGTGACTTGAGCAATCGGAATAGAGTTTGCGATCCAATGCGTCTTTAAAATTGTGAGACTGACGACGATATCTAATGGACCAAAGAGGATAATATGTGTTAGCGATGAGCTTAGACGGTTAAAAATGGTATCAGAGTCAGACACTAAGTGGTGTGCTAGTGAGGACTTTGAACCCCTAAGAGGGTGGATTGTGAGATCTCATGTATCAATTGGAGAGGGAAACAAAGCTTTCCTTACAAGAACGTGGGACATCTCCCTAGTAGACACGTTTTAAAACTTTAAGTAAAAGTTTGAAAGAGAAAGCTCAAAGAGGACAATATTTGTGAACGGTGGACTTGGATTTGGGCTTATCATGCCACTTGCTTGCCAACCGTTGAACCTTCCTCCGAAAGAGAAATAGGTAGTGTTGTTTAACTTGAAATCGTGTGACTCCCGGCGCATAAAAAAAATAAGAGTTTGTAAAAGTGTATTTAATTGATTTATCTCAAAAAATAGTTATTTTTAAATTTAAATTGAATAAAAAGAAATACAAACATACCATCACAATGAGAAGTTTCCTAGAAGAAACTCTATTTCCATATTTAAAAGATCTTGTTTACATCATTATTTTCAAGTTTTAAAAGAAATTAATAAAAAAAAAAAAAGGCTTTTTTGCTTAATTTAAAAAAAAAAAGGCCAATATGTGGCATAATTTAAGAGGTCCACAGAGAAAAACCTTCCCCTCTCTGTGATTTTGGGCATCTATTGGGTTCACATCACAAAAGCAGAGAAAAAGATGGAAGCAAGAGGAGGAAACCTACCCAACCCATCCAAATCATTATTGTTAGACGACCACGACTCTCTATAATGGTATGATATTGGACCACGACTCTTCACAATGGTATGATATTGTCCACTTTGAGCATAAGCTCTTATGACTTTGCTTTAGGGTTTCCAAAAGACCTCGTACCAATACACTCATAAGCTCTTATGGCTTTGCTTTAGGGTTTCCAAAAGGCCTCGTACCAATACACTCATAAGCTCTTATGGCTTTGCTTTAGGGTTTCCAAAAGGCCTCGTACCAATACACTCATAAGCTCTTATGGCTTTGCTTTAGGGTTTCCAAAAGGCCTCATACCAATGAAGAGTGTATTATTAGATTATAAACTCATGATCATTCCCTAAATTAACCGATGTGGGACTTTCATCATCCAACAATTATATTTAATTAAATAACTAAAATACCATTGAAAACTTAAATTATTATTTCGATGATTAAAAATCACTGAGTTATGTTTGAATTGATTAAATTAAAGTGATGTTAATTTATCTAAGTGTGACATAGGTATTAATTCATATTTACTAAGATTTCCAAACCACAAATCATCCATATCCATAAATCATGGTTATTATAGTCAATAAAATGTATTTTTAGCCTATTCATTGCTTTCATTAGAATGGTATAGAATTAATTTAAACATATTTGTATATTCTAATATTTTTGTTTTAATTTCTTAATTCTCTTATTATAATTAAAATAAATAAATAAAAGTGCAACAATTTAAACGCGCTCGTACTATATAGAACTTTCTCGAATTCATGTTTTGATTTTAACTTTTCGTTTGTCATGAACTAATAGTTAATGGATTAGAATTAAATAAAACTAAATGTCAATATCTATATTTAAATGTCTGAATTTTAGGTAGAAATAATAAAGATAAAAATCCTATAAATTTTTAAATAAATCATAATTTGATAAACTTTTATTCTAATTAATTTCTTGATTGGCTTGTACGTCCAACAAAATACCATTAATTTAGTTATAAAATAAATTTAATGTTATTAATAATTTCATTTAATCTCTGATTCCTACTAGAAATTACATAATTCAACTCAAATTTCAATAGCTTGTATTTTTGTCTTTTATGAATTAAAAAAAAAAAATTGCAAAATAAAATATAAAAAATTAATTAATCAAATAGATAATTGGCGTGGAAACGTACACGTGTAGGTGATGCTGCTTAAATAAATGAGAACACCTTTACAAAATTGCCTAATCATCCTTATCATGTACGAATTTTTGTGCAACCGAAATCTCCCGTTCCCTTGTGTAAGAAATGTACGGCTGCCACCAATTGACAATTTTGACCCTCTCAGCCCCCGCGGCTATTTTATTTCATTTTAAAAATTATATAATTCCCGATATTAATATATCATATTGTATATTAAATATATTTTTTCAATTAAAAAGTTTGAAATTTCAGTTATTTTATAATATTACTCCAAATATATGCTCAAATGTCACGGTGTGCATTTTCTCTTTTATAAAATTAAAATTATAAAAAAAAAAAAGTCTCAAAGATAGTGAAATATTCCATTAAATTTTAAAAAAATTGCAAGTTGTCACATGGTTTTTTTTTAAATAAATGTGTAGAATTTATATATTATAATAATATATGAATAAATTGATAAGAAAAAAAAAATATTTTTTTTGTCTTTTAATAATTTGTCTTATTATAACGTTATCAAATCAAAATCATGAACATATAACCATATTCACTTATAAAAGTTATTTTATATCGATAGAAGAACTATATGATATATAATTACGCCAAATAATATAAATAATTTGATGTACATAATTTTATTATATAGTTGCTAATAAATCATGAAATTTAAAAAAAAAAATGCACCACTTAAATATTGAACGAAAATAAAAAGTTATATATTTAATTATGGGTATGACTCCTACTGATTTTATTAACCCAACATTGAGATGATAGTTTACCTAATAGTCTATTAATTATACAAAAATTCAAATTAAAAAATAAAAATTTAATTTTGCATTAAGATATAAAATTAACCTAATGTGAATGTTAATGTCAACAGATCTAAAAAAAAGTCAATTTTTTTTAATATTTTTTTTTTTACGAAACCCCATAAATTTAGCCTAATTATTCTTAGTCAATAAGTGCCTACGCATATTGTCCAATTTCTTCTTTATTTTTTAACCTTTTTTTTTAATAAGAAAAAGTCAATTGTATTTCTATTATTAAAATTTTAAATTCATTAATTACCAAAAACATGATACAATACGTTAATTATTTATTTATTTGAGGAGTCATTGAATCTTAAAGTCACAAAATTAATTATTAAATTTTTAAAGCACCGAACTTTATATATATTATATATATAAACAAAAGGAAAGTAAATTGTAAAGTTTATATATATAACAACAAAAGTTGGATGATTTTGAAATTTAATAACTAATTATCTTTAAAAAAAAACTACAATAACAAGAAAAGAAAAAAAATAAATAAACACAAATATCAAAATTGAAGAGATAAAAAATTAAAATATATATCTTGAAAATGAAAAGTTAATATTTTATTTAAATTTATTTTATGGTGCCACATGAATTATTTTAATAATTTAATGACCGTACAATTGGGAAGTTTTCGTCCACCAACATTTCCAATAAATTTGGTTGAAAATTTTGGACGGAAGTGTTATTGACTTTTGAAATAACGTTCAACTTCAACAATTATCAATTATTGACCATACCAACTTGTTTTAATAATATTATTATTATTAATTATTCAAATAATGAAAATATATAGTTAAAAAAATTAATTAAATTAAATTTACACCATATCCACTTGCCACCTAAAACCTACGTGTTCTTTGAATTAATTGTTTTGAGTTTAATTTTACCTTTTCAAAAATTAATTCACTAATATGTCTTAATTGCCCTAAAGTCCATTAATTTAAATGGTTATAAAATGGGACAGCCATGCATTGTTATTTACGTGAAATTGTCTCATTAATATATTAATGTTTACGAGCAATATAGAAGCAAAACTAAAATTAAAAGCTGTGGTTTCGAGGATTTTGTATAAAGTTGTTATTTTTCTTCCTAAATTAGCTGAAAAAAATACTTTAAAAATGAGTTTATATTGTAATTGAAAATTACAAAGCTTGCCCTCTAAGAAAACTGTTTTATAAAAATTAGTCTAGTCCAAAAAAGTCTTTTTAATATCTAATAAAATATATAAAACTAAATAATAACAATAATAATAATTTGAAAACAAGGTATATTACATTCTTTTTTGGTGTGTGAACCAAATTATTTAAATTGATATTATTTGATTTTTTTCCCTATTTAATAGAAACTTACAATTATGCCCCAAGTTTAATAAATGTGTCCAAATTGGATTGATTCAACAATATAAATCACATCAAAGAAAATTATTCAGCTTTTTCCCTTAAAAGAAATTAAGTCTGAATTTTTCTTTCATCATCAATGAGAAATAACCACCAAATTTATTTTGATAGCTATGTCGATTTGAAATTACCTTATTACCCTCTTACATTACCACCAATCGTATCATTTTCAAACAATTAACACCAATCGTTTCGTTTGATAGCTAAGGTTATACGCTCTAATATTTTTTAAAAATTGTTTTTATTATATTCGTGTTTAATAAATACTTAAACTTTAAAGTATATAAGTGGTGATTAAGCTTTCAATTTTATATCTAATCTCGAACTTTATAAAAAATTACCTAGAAGTTTAATTGAATTATTAAAAAAAGTTTCGATTATTATTTACTAAGTATAATTACTCATAAAAAAATTATTAAATATTTGTAAGTATTTGAACAAATTTAGAAAGGTGAATTCGAATATAGCTCTAATGATGACTCACTTAGATGCAGATGGTCGAATATACCCCTGGAAATAATTTAACTGAAAAACGAAAAATAAGAAATAGGAAATGAAGCGTTATTAAATGGACGGGATTGATTCGACGTCGTATGAGCCAAAGGAGATGAGGTTTCAGAATAGCACTTGGTAGTCGCCGTCCAAAACGACGAGGCAAGAGCTACAAAACGCGCAACTCTCGGGTCAATACACGTGGCGTGTTTTTATAAAAATCATAAAAGTCTTAAGGTTTTTCGTTGCCGTCGTTTATCCTCTGAACGGCGCCGTACTGTTTTGCCTATAAAAGCAATGCATAGCCCCGGTGCACCATTATCCTAGAAACGGAAAAATAGTGCACAAAATCAGAACCCGAAACTGCTTCGTCTTTCAGATCCAGAGATTGAAAAATGCCGAGAAAAGGAATGAGGAGTCTCCTTTTCCAGTTCTCGTCGCCGTCGAATTCCATTTCTAGGTATTCGATCTCGTCGCCGTCGAGATCTCCGGCCTTGACTCCTCGGCGGAGCTTCAACGATGCGATGATCGAACAGAGCATCGAATCTGCGGCGGCGTTTGTGATGAAATGGAATCCGGATTCTTCAACTTATGCGAAAGTTACTTCGATGTTTTATGAAGACAGAAACGAAGCCATGCAGTTCATTAAGCGCGTGAATGATCTTCAAAAAGCGATGCATCTGATGGTTTCGGAAGATTCCGGTTTCGCTTCCGATAGGCTTGTTTACGCTCAAGGTTTGATGGAAATCGCAATGAAAAGGCTTCAGAAGGAGTTTTATCAGATTCTCTCCATGAACCGCGCTCATCTCGATCCGGAATCTGTTTCGGCTCGATCCTCCCGCTGCTCCACCAGATCGAGCACTTCCGCTGATTTCGACGATGACGGAACCCTAGACGATGAAGTCCAAGTCGTAGGCGATTCGATCGCTGAAGTTGAGCAAGTTTCTTCCATCGTTATGGAGGATTTACGAACCATAGCTGAGTGCATGATCTCATCGGGATACGCTAAAGAGTGCGTTAATATGTATAAAGTGATTCGAAAATCGATTATCGATGAAGGTGTGTACCGCCTCGGTCTTGAGAAATTGAGCCCTTCGCGAATCAACAAGATGGATTGGGAGGTGCTTGATCTTAAAATCAAGAACTGGTTGGATGCAATTAAACTAGCAATTAGAACGCTGTTCGTCGGCGAACGAATTCTCTGCGACAACGTTTTTTCCTCGTCTGAATCGATTAGAGAATCCTGTTTTGCTGATATATCCAGAGAAGGCGCTCTGCTTCTGTTTGGATTCCCTGAACTTGTAGCTAAGAGTAAAAAATCTCCGGAAAAAATGTTCCGTGTTCTTGATATGTACTCATCAATCGCCGAAAATTGGCCGGAGATCGAATCGATTTTCTCGTCTGAGTCCTCATCTGTAGTTCGATCTCAAGTTCTGACCTCACTCGCGAAGCTTGGCGAGTTAGTCCGTGCCATAGTAATGGATCTCGAATTCTCAATTCAGAAAAATTCATCCAAATCGCCGGTCGCTGGCGGAGGTGTTCATTCTTTAACGCTTCTCTCAATGAACTACCTCACTTTCCTCGCCGATTACGGCAACGTTTTGACGGATATTTTCGCCGATTGGATTCCGCAAGACAAGTCCTCTCTGGAACAAATTTTCTTTGGCAGTTCAGACTCCGACGACTCTCCAACGGCTTCTGCAATCTCTTTGCGAATGGGATGGTTAATTCTAGTCCTACTCTGCAAACTCGACAGCAAAGCGAAACGATACAAAGACGTTTCACTCTCGTATCTATTCCTCGCTAACAATCTTCAACACATCGTCTCTAAAGTCCGATCGTCGAATCTTCATTATCTTCTCGGCGACGAGTGGATCGCGAAGCACGAGGCCAAAGTAAGGCAATTTGCAGCCAAATACGAGGCATTGGCTTGGGGCAGAGTCTTTGATTCCTTGCCGGAGAATCCAACCGAGAAATTTTCACAAGAGGAAGTCAAAGAAATCTTCAGGAACTTCAATATGGCATTCCAAGAAACTCATCGGAAACAGAAATCCTGCTTCATTCCTGATCCAAAGCTTCGAGACGAAGTTAAACTATCAATCGGTAGGAAGCTCGTTTCGTTCTATGGAGAATTTTACAGAGCGCAGAAAGCTTACGCCGGTGCTATTGAAAAGCCGTACATCAGATTCTCCCCGGAAGATATCGGTAACTACCTTTCAGATCTTTATTTTGAACCGTCAGATTGGGCGAGCGTTTCCACTTCGTCGCCGTCGTCCACCTCCTCCTCTCACCGGCGGGAACCGGGGGCCCGTTAATCGGCCCTTCCGCTGAGAATTGCCGCGTTTTTTTAATTTTTTTTTTTTCAACTTTTCACCTTTGTGTTTCCCGAATTTTGGATATGCCTGTGAAAGCTGTAACAGTAAATAATACGGATTTAGTACGTTTTGACATTTTGATCATAAAGTTTCAATAAACTGGTTACGCAAGACTTTTTGTTTTCCATCTCTTTCTGCTTTTTGTATGTAACAACTTTTTTCATCCGCCTTCAGATTTCAGACGCACATAATTTCTTTCAGTTAGATATATGGTCCCTAACCTTTAATGTGTTTTTCGTCTGGTCCGTAATTTCAATTTTGATGTATTTAAGTTAGCTAATTTTTTTTAATGTTTTAATTTAATAAAAGAAATTAAATATATTATTTTTTATCAAAAACTCAAAATTTAGATATGATTTAGTATTTTTTATTTTGATTATGGATCGGTACGAAGGAATCGAGTCATCAACATTTATCTACTAAACTATACTCGAATTTTGAATATACTCACTATACAAATAAAAATGTATTGATCGAAGTTAAAGAGTAACAAAAATATTCGAATGCACCATGAATTTAATCATTATATGTTGGTTAGTTTGTATTTCATGATCGTATATTATTATAAATATATAAATAATTGTGTAGAATACTTATAAAATATTACAAAAACAACTAAGAAAGTGATTGCAAACATAATACTAAAAAATAAGTTTAGACTTAGTTGGACCCAATTCAATTCTCACCTCTACCTCTTTATTATTTACTGACACACTATTAATTTTAAAAAATAATAATAAATTTATGGCCTAAGATAAAATTAATTCTATTATTTCATACTTATTAATGAATAAATTTTTTGAACACTCATTATTTAAAAAAAAATTAAAGCTATAATCCCTCGTCTACGTTTATTAAGCTAAATAAAAGAAATATAATACGTAGAATTCTAAACGTCTTTGATACATCGACAATAAATAACATTATTTATAAATATTATAAATCCTGATATCAAAAGACATATTATTGTAACCTGATAAATCATCACATTGGAAAATACAAATTTAAATTAATTAAGATAAGTAAAAATAAAAAAATAAATTTAAGACATGTATATAAGTCAAAGCTTGTGAAAGTCAAGTGAAATATTAAAATACAAGTGGGAAGGAGAATTCCCGTACGGCTCCGGGTGTTTTGCGGAACGATAAATATTTTGGATAACGACAGCTCCAAAAGATAACGACTTGCTTGTCGTTTCCCTAAGACATCCAAATCCGTACACCACGATATCACTCCATTGCCCCTACTTCCATCCAGCTAAGAATATAATATGTTAAATTAATATATATATATATATATATATATATATATATATCCAATTTTAATTATCCTCTAAAAAGATTTTCAATCTATTATTGCAAATAATATCTTTGATACTATTTTTTTTTTCCTTTTTTTTTATATTTTTATTTATCTATCACATGATGTAATTTAATTACTACATTTTATATATAAAAAAAGAAATTTATTAATAAATTGATCACTAATAAATTTTAATTATTTAACTCGAAACTTAAAAAATTAATGCCAAATAAATTTGGTAATTATATAAACATTCACAATACAAAAACATCATTTTCATATGACTCTTTTATTGTTTTATTTAATAATATTTAAAAATACAATTTTACTTAATAATATTTTATTCCATTTAATTTCAAAAACTAATTATTAGTACAAGTTGGAAATTATGCTTATGATATTGACTAATAAATATAAAACAAATTAAAAGATTGTTTCATATGATCATTTTCTTAATAAAAAAAATACTTATTTCAAACTTTTACGGCACTCTAATATTTTTACATTATTAATAAAAAAAAGGGGAATTATATATATATATATATATATATATATATATATATATATATATATATATATATATATATTTAAAAAAAAGTGAGAGCAAAAAGGCCAAGGAGAAAAAAAATAAAATTGTACTATAATTCCCTTTTTAGTTTCTTTTGCAAGAAAAGTTATGCAAAATAGGAATAAAGTGGACTTTGTAGGACTCCACAAATAAATATCTTAGGAACATAATAATGAGTTCCTTTAAATTTTTATTTTTATTTATTTTTTGCACTTTCACACTTCAATTATTAATTAATTATTATTATTATTACTTCAATTATTAATTAATTATTATTATTATTACCCCTTTTGATATTTTCAAATTTAGTTAAAAATATAATTAGACGAGAAAAAAAAATTATGGATTAGAACATTATGGGTAGGATCCCAACCAAGCATTTTGTTTTATAAGGGTGTGAATTTTTTCCTAGTAGACTATGTTTTAAAAATCTTGAGGAAAAACCCATCAGAGAAAACCAAAGAGGATCATATTTATTAGCGGTGGGGTTAGACGGTTACATATGCAAATCATGTAACCTCTCGAAAGATATTTTATTTACGTGCCAACACGAGCACATGGACCTTTTAGATTTGTTCAATAAACCCGATGGAAAAAAAAAGGAATAATGGGGAAAAGTGGTAGGGAAAAGGGGCAAAAGGGGCAAAAAAAGGGGAAGAAAGTATCTCTCCTTGAAGTCTTTGTTAGTCGAAAAGATGATGATGATGAAGAAGAAGGAAATATCTTGAGGCTTCTTATTTGTCAATTTCTTTCACTCATTAATAAGTTTTGCCTTTGTTTCTTAGAGCAATTTTCACATGTTTTAGCTTTATCAATGGCCCCATTGGCTCATGGGACATCCAATTCCTTCTTTATCTTCAAAATGATCAAAAGGGTTTGTCAAAAACATTGGATTCAATCCGAGTTTTAACTTGAATTTGTTCGAGGTTCTTCAAGAAACGAGAAAGATCGAGACATCCTTCCATGATTTGTTCTTGTTTCCGAGTCTATAGAACTTGCACTAACTTAAGTTATGATTCCAAATGAACCAATAAGAACTGTATATAGTCCTTCAAAACTTGATGCTTCTTTACACAGGTTGTAATACCCTCATGGTATGCTTCTGATATAACCGAGTATCGGAGTTCTTGGCATCCAACACGAAGTTCTTATGCCATTCTAAGTGTTCTGTTCTTACCAACGATCTTAATCTCGTGGCTATTTTGATTTTTCGATTTGTTTTAAGTCCTTACATGTAGGAACATCCTGCCAATGAACCTGATAAGATTCCTCTCGTGTTCTTTCCTACGCTCTATGTAGAATCTAGATTAAACGAGTAATGACGAGACGAATGAACAAGGCACCCAGCTAAGAAGGTTTTGAAATCAGAACTGAATCAAATGGGTGAAGGCAAATACAGATGATCATGATCATATATTGATAAGTACATTGCAGCAACCATACTTTGGATCTACATTACAAAGAATAGAGAGAATAAGAGCTCAGTTCATCGGTTCATGACAAACAACATCAGCCAAAGAAGATATCATTGACTGACAGGACTAAAGAACTTTTACTTACAGCAACTGCTAGCTATAAAACAACATCATTACATCCAGAAAACAAACTATATAGTTCCAAGCTTTAATCCTTCGCGTAGTTCTTTCTCTCTTGCCTTTTTTTTAAACTCTCATTGCCATCAGTTTGTGGTTCTTGCAGAGCATAGAAACAGTTCTTCAGCATTGGTTTGGGTTTTCCTCGAGTGAAATTATACAAAATGAGAATGCTTACAGTGAGCTATAGCTCCTTCGATGGAACGTGCCATCTCCGAGCTTGCGCTGTTGCATCTCTGAAGTACTTGTGGATCAAACATCCCGTTTGACGAGCTCAAAGAGGAAGAAGACGATAACGAGGAAGAACCGGAGGAAGATACGGAGGATGGACAGGAAGGTTTACTTGCAGAGAATGAGGCTCTCCTCTGTCTTCTAACTCTGTCTTTGTCAACTAATGTAGCTGTAACATGGTCTCTTCTAGAGCCGAATTCTTTTCTTTTTGGCCTATTTTCCGCTAGTTTTGCGCAGGACTCGTCTGTACAGGCAGACTTATTGAAGAGGGACCGGATGTATGCTCGTGAGGCCTTAAGCGTACGAAACAAAGAGGACTGCCTATTCTGTTTAAGCTCTTGGCAGCCTCCCATTTCAGCATTTGTCCAATGGTCAACGGGTTTTAGCTCAAAACTGAACCTGCACGACTCGGCAGGCAAAAAATTAAAGGACTTATGAGGGGTATAAATACTTGCATTAGCAGACGACACGGAGGAGGTCGAGATGAAGGAGATTTGGAAGTTTTCTTCAAAGCAAGGTTTGGTTTCATGGTGAGCGTTGGAGTTTTGAATGAGTTTTTGGACCATTTGAATTCGAGGAGGGAGATGAAGGGGAAGAAGCTTTCCCTTGTAGAAAAGCTCGTCGGCCGGGGAAATGGCGGTTTCTCTTCCAAGAGAAACTGCATTCATTTGGAACTCAAACTCTCTCGGTTGAGGCGGAGAGTTCAGAGAATAATGGAAATTGGAAGAGGAACTTATATCCATTTCTATGTAATCCTCTGTGTAGTTACAAGAGAATTGTCCAATGGCCATCTCTTCCTTTGCTTCCTTTTTTCACCAAACTTACAAAGGAAAAGTGTGGACGAAGTGATGCTCTTTGGAATGAAGATGGTCTGAATTTATAGTGATAACCATTCAGTGTCTCAAGATACTGAACCTTAGATATTTTGAATACTTCCAAGACGAGGATCGTGATGCTTATATACCATGTGAGAGGAGGAAGAAATAGAGAGAGAATTCGACAGCGAGGAGGAACATTTGACATGAGTGTGGTCCTCCATCAAACTCATCTCATTGCTCAAATCTATGATTGAATTAAGGAAGTCTGTAAAGATGAAAAGCTGTTTGTAAATTAGAATAGATAGCACAAACTGCAGAACTCCACGAGATATGGAAGTCTATGGAAGGTTTGAGCAGTAACTGAAAGACGGCTCAATCAGATGGGAAGATGTTCAAGTTTAGAAACCTGTTTGATCTAGAAGTCCAACAAGAACGACCAACGAGCACATACATCGTTGTGAAATCTTTTGCACCCTATTTCATGAGTGTTTTAAGGCAATAATGGTGAAGTTCCTCTCATTTTTTGTTCAGTGGATAAGTGTGAGATCTCACGTCGGTTGGGGGAGGAGAACGAAGCATTCTTTATAAGGGTGTAGAAACCTCTCTTTAGCATACGCGTTTAAAAAAACTTAGAGGGGAAGCCCGAAATGAAAAGCCCAAAGAGGACAATATCTGATTGCGGTGGGCTTGAGCTGTTACAAATGGTATCAGAGCCAAACACCAGGTGCCAGCGAGAAGGCTGAGCCTCGAAGGGCGATGTGCCAGCAAGAAGGCTGAGCCTTGAAGGGGGTGGGCACAAGACGGTGTGCCAGCAAGGACGCTGGGTCTCAAGGGGGGTGAATTGGGGGGTCCCACATCAATTGGAGAAGGGAACGAGTGCCAACGAAGATGCTGGGCCCCGAAGAGAGGTGGATTGTGAGATCCCACATCGACTGGGGAGGAGAACGAAACATTCTTTATAAGGGTGTGGAAACCCCTCCCTAACAGACGTGTTTTAAAAAACCTTGAGGGAAAGCTCAAAGAGGACAATATCTGCTAGCGGTAGACTTGGACGGTTACACTAAGAAAGTAATAATTTTCCAACCATATGAGTCCCCACTCAACCTTAAAAGGCAAAAGGACAGAAGTTAAACACTTCCCGGAATAGATATGTTCAAAAGAGAAAAGAAGAACAGAAGAAAAGGGTGAGGGAAATTGGAG
Organism: Cucurbita maxima; assembly: GCF_002738345.1. Lineage (NCBI taxonomy): Eukaryota > Viridiplantae > Streptophyta > Magnoliopsida > Cucurbitales > Cucurbitaceae > Cucurbita > Cucurbita maxima. The sequence goes on from NW_019272023.1 coordinate 728,734, forward strand.
TAGAGATTGAGACATAAGAAGCAATGTGCAAAAGGTCTGGAAAAGAGGAAAAAATCCAAGGGAACACCAACAAATGACCTATCTTATTCAACCAACTACTCTTGTCTGTTACTTGAATGATAAAAGAACACACGGCATGAGTATCTCCCACAACGTTAGGATGTTGACAATGTTGCTGTATTTAGCAGCAAATTCCAAAAGAAAGTAACAGCCCGCGTTAGCTTTTAAAACAGTGCTCGAAAAAAGAGAAAGTCGATAACGACTCGATATACTGCAAAACGGGAATGCTGTGTACTTACATGGGCATTTCTGGATAAACTAAGGTATTCATACCAGATGTTTTCATGTGTACTATATTCTTTTTCTCAGCATTATCTAACAACTGGAAATTTTATGAACTGTTCTTTTGACAAACTGATAACAGGCAGTATGTTGACAAGACTTACTTCCAACTGAAAGAAAGTACGCTTTTTGCGGCCCCACTATGAGATCCCAAATCAGTTGGAGAAAAGAACAAACATTCCTTATAAGGATGTGGAAACTTCTCCCTAGTAGACGCATTTTAAAACCATGAGGCTCACAACGATACACTAGGCGGTGTGCCAGCGAGGATGCTGGGCCCCCAGAGGGGGCGGATTGTGAGATCTCACGTCGGTTGAAGAGGAGAACGAAACCTTCCTTATAAGGGTGTAGAAACCTTTCCCTGATAGACACGTTTTAGAATCGTGAGGTTGACGACAATACGTAACGGACCAAAGCGGACAATATTTATTAGTAGTGAGCTTGAGCTGTTACACCCACCGTCTTAAATCTAGAGAGAGATACGTTGGGGGTGGATTCAACTTTGAAAGAAGGGTCGAACTATAGGCCATGTTGCTTGATGGCTCTTCAAGAAGGAATTTTGTTTTAGTTCACAATATGTGAGGTTGGAAGTCAAAACTCCCGACCTGGAAGTCAACCATGATTAGCAGCCTTTTAAGGAGGAATTAGAACACAAGACAATCATGGTTTGATTGTAAACTAAATTAAAAGAAGAAAAAAAGTCGATATTAAATAAGTTCTTGTTAATTTCCTTGTAGATTAGTGAATCAAGTGGTGTAAAAAAGTTCTTAGATGCAGCTTGCATCGAGCGTCCATGTCAAACACGGATTCGTCCAGACAAACTTTTGGACAGATGTCCAACTTGCAAAAGAACATGTCTAACATTATATGTGTGCATTAAATTTTCCAACACATGACTTTGATAAAAATTGAAGTCTAACCCATGTAAACCCAATCTTAAATAAAAAAAAAACACAGCTCCTACGACAGTTTCTAAACATCTACAAGATTGTTGAGTAATGTAACTTCTCAACAATTACAGACCTTAGAAACTCTCTAACACATGCCTCTGAGCCACGGGTTTGTGTCAAGTGAAACCCGAGTTCGCTAGTATGCCGACTTCATTATGTACTATGGCTTGTTTGGCTCGAAAGAAACGAGAGAAAAGTATTAAGGTCCATCCTTTTTAGGAGAATGCCAATCTTCTCCAGTATGCTGACTTTAGTTTGTATTGGAAATAAAAGCTACTTTTGGTCTGTTTGAAAGAAGGGGAAAAAGAAAAGAAGAAGAAGAAGAAAATTTTATGCAACGGCTACCACTGATGTTAACAGAGACTGGTTAATAATCTCCAACTAGACGAAGACATCGACAGTGTCGTGGATTTTCTCAGCAAATTTCCATTGATAATTACGAATTTCATAGAGCTAAAGGAGAAGGTTGGAGAACATGGTTTTGGAGAGGATAAGGATGTATCGAAGACTTTGGACGTTACGTAGTTTGGGTTAAGTGTATGATCTTATGGGTAAATTTCAACAGGACAGAGCCAGCAGCTGTCTCTTTCAGCTGAGTCTTTCAGCTGTGTCTTTCAATGTTATTTTTTTCTCATTACTAGAAGCATCCATAGGCTTGTCTGCAACTTAAAAGCCAGCCCATATGCCTAAAGGAGGTTTTTGATTGTGAGGGAGAGAGAGCTGCCATTTGGGGTGGTTTTAATTTGGTCCCTATGTTGGGAGCTAAATTGACAGAGCATTAAATTTCAAGTTAAGTTTTGTTTTTTTTTTTTCTTCTTTTTTCCTTTTTTGTTCGTGGGAGTCGGGTGGGGAAGGAGAACGAACATGGCACCGTTTAGTCTCGTGCCCGGTTTTACTTTTTAGTATATGACAACATTTCTTTTCTTTTCTTTTCTTCATTTGATTAAAGAACCTCAAATCATGGTAAGCAAGAACATAAATTAATGAATTTAAGTGCATCTGAATGTAATATAACCAAAAAGGAAGCAAAAGAAGACAAGATTAAGAGATAAAATTCAACTAACATCTTTACTTTTATTCCACACAGGAGCTTCGCTTGATCCACCCAAATAGCTACAGCTTCAAACAATGCTCCTGTGCCTCTGTGTCAAAATTACTTGAGGAAGAAACCAGTGAAAATGTGAAGAATTTCGTCTTTTTCGTACATCGAAACTGATCTTTTTCTCTGTGCAACGACTACAAATCAATCTCAGGCAATGGCACTTTCCAAAAATTCCACGCGTTATAATCTTCCTGCATGGATGCAAAATGATAACGACAGTGTTAGCCTTAACGAAACCAGTATTCGGATATTTGTAAGTCGTATTTTCTCAGGCTGCTTGGACATGGCTTTAAGGATTCTACATTCATTACCTGCTCGACCAGCGAGGTTGGCGGAAACATATCGTTAACAAGTGTGTGCAAAGACGTGTAAGACTTCACGTCAATTCGATGACTAATGGCGACTTCTCCCTGGAAACAGATGCAAAGTTTGCAAAGTGAATGCCAAATTGCTACTCGATAAAGTATGGCGAAAAGGGTTGATAAAAAATGGATACTTGGATACCTTGGGGTTGATTATGAATATCTTTCCTTTCGGAATCCCGACTTTTCGATAGCTTAGCTCATCTGTGTCTCTATTGCCAAACCCCGCATAAAACGGATTGTAGTCGGGAGGGAAAAGCTTCTTAATATCCTGTATTTGTTTATCGCCAGGCAAAAAATAAGGAAAACATTCTACCCATCAGGATAATGATGAAGATCAGATGCTCAATTTTGCATTTTTACCTCTAAACAGGCAATTTTGAATTCATGGGGTGCTCTTCTTATTACTGCCATAGATAAACGAAACCCAAAGTCAATTGTAATATGTAGATACAAAGAAAAGCAAAAATCAATGATAGAATTGAATAAAACTTGGTGCGTGCGCGGAATTTCTTAGACTTCGACTACACTGACATACAACCTTGGCTAAGCTTCTTACGAAATGTTAGCTCAACAGACCAAGCCCACCGCTAGTCGATATTGTCCTCTTTGGGCTTTCCCTTTTGGACTTCCCCTCAAGTTTTAAAACGTGTCTACTAGGGAGAGGTTTCCACACCTTTATAACGAATGATTCGTTTCCCTCTCCAACCAACGTGGGATCTCACAATCCACCCCCTTGGAGGCCCAACGTCCTCGCTGGCACACCCCCCAATGTCTGGCTCTGATACCATTTGTAATAGCCCAAGCTCACCGCTAGCAGATATTGTCCTCTTTAGGCTTTCCCTTTTGAGATTCCCCTCAAGGCTTTAAAAATGCGTCTACTATTGAGAGATTTTCACACTCTTATAAAGAATGTTTTGTTTTCCTCCCCACCAATGAGGGATCTCACAACCACTTTGCTCAAACTAGTGTCAATGTTTCCAAACGTATCAAGTTCTAACCTTCATTAAAACTAATGATCATGAAATTTTACGCATAAAAAGATATCACCTTCTCGAAATAAAGAAGGAAATAGTCCATCGGGTGAGATAACGATCGGTCCATTTGGTAAAGCTTTTCCATCCTGCAGCATACAAGAACTATTTATCAAATTCATACTTTCCTTTGTCAACATAAAAATAAAAAATAAAAGACCATCAGTGCAAATAATGAGAGATCATGATGATAAAAATCAAAACTCTAAGGTAGCTGGTCTGGCCAAGGTCAATTTTTCGATCAAAACGAAGCAGTCACTACCAATTTATATCAACGAAACCTGTTTTAGGTTGAGTAAGAAACTTCGGGTAAGATACGCCTGAACAATGGCCCGTGCACTGAGAAATAGCAGCTGATAACCATTCTCCTGAGTAACACAAAAGCTTCATCAACCATGGAAATTGAATCTTCTAGGAAACACAACTATGGAAGAATCGACATACCTTTATTGCGGTAAATAGTCTAGCCACGCCAGATTGCGTCCAATCCTTCCCGACCAAAGGCATGAATTGACCTAATACATCAGACCTGAAAAATATGATTCAAGATGAGTTATATTATCCAAGGATCATTACAAATGACCAACAAACCACAACAAGAGCCATATCGACATTAGAAATTAGGACCTGGAATGGGTGTGGTCGTGTTAGGTCCAAATTTTCATCCAACGTTCTAATAGATTTCTACTCTAAAGGTAGTTTTGAAACTTGGATTTAAGCGGAGTAGGCTAACATATATTTAAGAGTAAAGAAGGCTCACTTGGTAATAGTCCCATCAACATCAGAAATCACAATTCTTGCATTCCATTTCCATAGGTAAATGTGAGCGTCGACCTGTTAAAAATAATTTTAGCATTAACATATAAAAAAACACAATAACGTGCTTATAATATCCATATCATGAGTCTAGACCGAAACCTTTTGCGTCCCTAGAACCCGAGTTGAAAAAGTGAAAGCTATCATGTTTTGGCCCTCTTTCAGATTCAAAGATGCTATCTGCTCAGTTGTTGGAACATTTGTCCTCACAAGCTGTCTCTTAGAAGGCTCATTGATGCGGTTCGGCACCCTTGGACTTTGTTCTCCTAGTGAGTTCTGTAATGTACATTCGGAATCGACAAAAATCTCCTCATTCGATGAGCTACTGTTACTGTGATCAAGCGTTTTAATCCTTCTAAATGGAATATGCCAGAGCCTCCATCTTCGCCCTGCCGGAGTGGACGTGGGAGTAGATTCATCGTCCCAAGGCCTCAACGAGTCATCCTGTTCCACAGAAATTGCATCTTTGGGATCCACTGCTAAATCAACTCCAAATGCAGCCATCCCCAGTATTATAGGAGCGGCTTTTTCCCACGACATGTACCTTTCTCCATATCTGATAATTAGATTCCCATTTTTAGTAATTGATGAAGCGGACTTTTCAAATTCCTCTGCAGACACATGATGTGCGTCGAAGACTTCGGCTGCAGCAACCAAGCCCATACCAGCACGAAGTTCACGGCCGCAAAGTGATATCTCGAAGCCTGCATGTAACCAGAGAATGTATAGTCTGTGGCAAAGTACTGTTGAAGAATTTGTAATTAAATTTAAATGAAAAGATGATTACTTGTTGAATGATGATATGTACTTCCACATAAAGCGTCTGCTGGAAATATCTCCAGCTCTCTAACACTGCACTCGTCATCAGCAACGGGCCCTTGCGAACCGCTGTCCATTCTTTCAATTCCCTCAATTGTGTCAAACTGTTTGTCATCAAACACGTTTTCCTCGGTTCCACCAGCTTTAACAAGTACCTCTCGAGTCATATTCACAACAGAGCTATCGGAATCACTACCTGAACGTGTCCCATTTCTATCTCTGGAGTCAACAACACTCCCCCCATTGGTTTTAGATACCGATGGAACAATCGTGTTTAATTTTTCTTCTAAATATTCAGCCTCCACTGGAGAGATGACACTTTCAGAATCGGTGTTTCCAACCAGTTTGGCGAATTTCGACAGCTCCAAACAGTCTTTAGAAATCGCTTTCTCTATTCTAATGCGGCCATCTCGAGTTCCTCGGGTTTCTTCAGTTTGGGAAACAGCACTACCCTTAGACTCATTGCTCAAACCACCAACTTTATCCATTGTGGCGTTTTCCGTAGATGTATTGAGCTGATTGATATAATCAGCTGCCCAAGCATCCTCGCCTGTAAACTCGTCGTCTTCACAAAATTCAGTCCCCTCCCCAGGACCCAAATGGAACTGAGGTGTACTTAACTGCACATCTTCTGTATTTTGTTCAGTTGCCAATATCGGTGCAGTCAGGACTTGACCATCGACACTCACTAGGATAACCTCCGAATCCGTACCCTGTGACTCGGCACAACTCTCAGTCTCTAAATTCTCATATCGATTAGAATTAGTCTCTAAATCCTCCACAGAAGACAGCTCATCCTGAAAATCATAGAATCTATGCTCAACATCAGATTCTGCCTTCTCCAATCGAGCAACCGCCATAGAACTGTCTTCATCTCGCAGCTGAATGACTGTAGTATCCGAGACACTGTGCTCCAGCCGACCCGTTACAATGAAATTTTTATTATGGTCATCCTTGCTGTCTACAAAAATGACACCATCCTTAACCATATCATCTGTAACTCCATCAGCCTGATCTCCTTGACCAGTTTCTACTTCCTTTATGAAATAAGCCTCACCAGAGTTATCAAGATACATATGGAACTTGGCTTCAATGCCATTGACAGATATGTGGACGATCTTCTCCGTACCCTTTAAAACGCCTTGAAATTTACCAAATCGAACATACCACGGCGCACTGCGAAAACTCCCATCCTGCTGCTGAACAACGATTATATCGACTGCCCCACCGAAGGGATGAAACGGTGTGGCAACCGAATAAACTCCTTGTGAAATGAGACTGCCAACTCTGCCAACAACGTTCATTTGGACGCTCGATTAGAAATTCACGTTCCTTCGTTTGTTTCCTTTCAATCAAACCTGGCATAATTTATATCCTCCAGTTCTTGTGAAACTAATTTCACAACTTGAATACTTTTCAATCTTTTGTTATAATCACCAGTCTACCAAATCTAACAACAAAATTCACTACATTACATTCAATTCACAATATAAACGCATTGAATTAAGAAACTCTAAATTTCCAATCAAATCAACCAAATACCTGAAATCTAAAAATCAAATTCTTTTGCATGAACGAATCATTACTGAACATAAACGCATTGAATTAAGAAACTCAAAATTTCCAAAGTTCTAACAACACACACAAACGCTTTAACAAATGAAAAGAAAATCCAAACAAACAAACCTAATTCCGATCATGCGATGATGAAAAAAACAAAGAAAGAAAGAAAAAGAAACTTGCCGCAAATTTCGACCGCTGAAAGTTAAAAGAACATACATTCTTCAATCTTGTTGGAGTCTTCCTCCTGGCAACGGAAAAATTTGTAAATTTTGAGGTTTGATGAGGTGGGTCCGAAAATGGGTGTCATGAATCTTCGTAAACGAGAACGATTTGGACGACAACAAAAAAAATTAAAAAAAATACAGAACAGAAATCTCATAACCATACGCATTAAATAGGAAAATGGATGTGCTGGAAATACCAAAATGGCCTCCTTGGAAACGAAATTAACGAATCCAATTAGAGGCATTTGGAGTAAGGGTGTTTTGGAGATTAAGAAAAGTTTTTTGATAATTGATTTTTCCCCGCACTCAATATTGGTAGAACCAGACAACATCAACCACCTAACTCGAAAATTCAATTTTTAATTATTATTTTTTTTAAATAAACAATTACAAGAGTGTACATTCAACCTGGCAACCAGATAATTGGGACCAACCCAAAGGTTGGATTGGATTAGATTAATATTTCAGGTAGGGTTGAGTTTATTTTTCTAAACCGAACTGAATCGGTTCAGTTTCGTGTTTATGGGAAAATTTTCAGGTTGATCCAACCAAATAAAAATATAAAATATATTATTTAATTTTTTTAATATTATTTTATTATTTTATTATTTTTAATTTTTTTTTGTTTAGATTCTTTTATATATATATATATATATATATATATATATCTATTTTAAAAATAACTCAATATTTCATATTATTTTTAAAACACTTTTGAATAAATGAACATATAACTATTAATACATTTTATTAACATTAATTATGATTTATTCTAAATGTTCATAAATTATATATATATATATATAATTTTAAAATATATTCTAAATTATAATATATTTATTATCTATTTTTGTATTATAATAAACTAACATATTAGTACATTTTAACATATAACTATTAATATATTTTATACCTATATAATAACATTAATTATGATTTATACTAAATATTCATAAATTAGATATATATATAATTTTGAAACATATTCTAAATTATAATATATTTATTATCTATGTACTAACATATAACTATTAATACATTTTATCCATATAATAACATTAAGATTTATATTAAATGTTTATAAATTATATATCATATAACTATTAATACATTTTATACATATAATAACATTAATTATGATTTATACTAAATGTTTATAAATTATATATCATATAACTATTAATACATTTTATACCTATAATAACATTAATTAGGATTTATACTAAATTTTCATAAATTATATATATATATATCTATATAATTCTAAATTATAATATATTTATTATCTATTTGTTGGAACATTATTATATCATAATTTAGATATATATTTATTTTTTTAATAATTTAAAGTAAACGTATAAATAAACATATTTAAATTAAAATATTTTTATATATTTTTTATTTTTGTTATATACCATACTCTTAAACTAATCATTTTATTGTTTATTTAATTTCATGATCTATCCTTGTATTTTTGTTAGTTTAACCCATTCTAAAAAATATTGGTATTTAATTGTCTTTAGTTTTATGATATTGTTGATCTATGTTAATATATTACCATTTTTGCTCGTTTTTATTTATTAAATTTATTATTATTATTATTATTATTTTGTCAATAAATTGATTTGTATTTGTTTGTGATTTTTTTATATATTTTATCTATGTATCCGAATAATTATAAATTATGGATAAATAAAACTTTAAAAAAAAATTGACAACCCAACTCGGATCCAACCCGAACCCAATCCAAAAATAATACATTTTATATATAATATCATTAATGATGATTTATACTAAATTTTCATAAATTATATAATATATATAATTTTAAAACATATTTTAAATTATAATATATTTATTATATTTGTCGTAACATTATAATACATTTTATACCTATAATAACATTAATTTAGTAAATGTTCATAAATTATATATATATATATATAATTTTAAACATATTCTAAATTATAATATATTTGTTGTAACATTATAATAAACTAACATATAACTATTAATACATTTTATAAGTATAATAATATTAATTATGATTTATACTAAATGTTAATAAATTATATATCATATAACTATTAATACATTTTATACCCTTATGATTTATACTAAATGTTCATAAATTATATATCATATAACTATTAATACATTTTATACGTATAATAACATTAATGGTGATTTATTCCAAAAGTTCATAAATTATATATATATATATAATTTTAAAATTATTCTAAATTATAATATATTTATTATCTATCTATAACATTATTATATCGTAATTTATATACATTTTTATTTTTTCAATAATTTAAAAATAACGTATAAATAAGTATATTTAAATTAAAATATTTTTATATATTTTTTATTTTTGTTATATACCATATGTATTTAGTTTGATGATAATGTTGATCTATGTTAATAGGTTATCATTTTCTTTTTTATTAAATTTATTACTATTATTATTATTATTATTTTGTCAATAAATTGATTTGGGTTTGTTTATGAACTTTTTATATATTTTATCTAAGATTGTATCCGAATAATTATAAATTATAGATAAATAAAATTAAAAAAAAATTAGAACCCAACCCGAACCCAATTCGAAAACAGAGAGTTGGGTTGGGTTGTGAAAAGTTTCGGGTTGATCCAACCAATCCGAACTTTTGAGTTGGGTCAAAAAAAATTTCCAACCCGAACCATGTACACTCCTAAACAATTACATACACATATATATACAATAGTTAATTTGAGTGTAGGATCGTAGATTTTAATCTCCTAATTCATGTCAATTATTTTAATAATTTTTAATTTTAAGATTTTAATAATTTTTTAATTCTTTAATTTTAGTATCTGCTCCAGTAATATATATTAATTATTATTAAAATTTAGAAATTGGCACATGACCGATTGAAATTAATTAGGTTAAATTGGTATGAAAAAGTTAGTTGATAATAATTATAATTATTAGCAATAATATTATAATTAATTAAGTCTATGTCAAAAATATTAAATTAGTATTTTAGTAAAATTAGATTATAAAACAAAAAGCAAAAAAAAATATAATTTAGGTATATTAGAGAAAGTAGTTAATTTTTTAAATAAAAATAATTTGAACCGTAAATAAATCTCCTTCTCTCCTATTTTTAAAAATCTATAAATTAATTTCATTACCTTCCTTTATTCATTTTCATTTTTCATATTATTTAGAGGGTGAAATTCACTAAGCACAAAACTATTATTGATACCGTTCAAAACCTATAAATTAATTTCATTCCCTTCATTTATTCATTTTCATTATTTGCGTTCTACGAATAGTCTAAAACCATCATCGATACCATTCAAATTCTAAAAATGTTAGATCAGGAAAGTTTCAATGATACCGTTCAAAACCTATAAATTAATTTCATTCCCTTCATTTATTCATTTTCATTATTCAAATCCAATTCAGCATTCTAGAAGAGCCTAAAACCATCATCAATACCATTCAAATTCTAAAGGTTAGATCATGAAAGTTTCAATGATACTGTTCAAAACCTATAAATTAATTTCATTACCTTCATTTATTCATTTTCATTAATTCAGCTTTCTAGGAAGAGCCTAAAACCATCATCGATGCCATTCAAATTCTCAAAAGGTTAGATCATTCGAGTTTCAATTTTTTTCGTTATTTTGAGTTGTTTTTCAATTGGTAGATGTTAAGGTTAGAGTTTTTTTTTTTTTTTTTTTTTTGTCCCCTAACAATTTTGATTCGGTATTTTACGGAAATAATAGAAATATGTTCGAAATTTTTATAAGAATTTATTACATTAAATTTAAAGTTGTAGTTGTGTAGATCTTAAATGTAAATTTATAAGCTACTACATTTTATTTTTAAATTTCCCACCAAAATTGAAATATATATACATCTTGTTTTTTTATCATTCTCTCCAAAAAAAATTCTTTAAATTCAATTCAATTTTGGTTGTAGTTTTGATTCCTTTCATTGCAATGGATTCAAGCATGTTTCCGTTCGGCTACAACTTCGCTCCCACAGATGAAGAATTATTGACCTATTATTTGTTTCATAAGATTGTTGGAGACATAGTTCCGTCAATTGCGCTGCCTGTGATCGATATTTACTCACAAGAACCTGCTATGATATGGCAACAATGTGGAGGAATGGAGGATAAAGACATCTACTTTTTCACAACCCTGAAAAAGAAGAAATCTCGTGTCATTAGGAAGGTCGGTCTTAATGGTGGCACTTGGAGTGGTGAGAGCAAAGGTCATAAAGTATTTTCTTCTACTAACAATGCTCCCATCGGTACTATTAAACGTTTTCATTATGAGACGTCTGGAGGAGTGAATGCTAACGATGACGATTGTTCTTGGATAATGCATGAATACACACTTGATCCTACCGTCCTAACCAATGGGTTTGTACATGATTCGTATGTAGTTTGTCTAATTCGAAAAAGAATATTGAAAAAGGTAAAAAATACGGCCTCATCAACTATACAAGCACCCTTTGTTTCTAATGGCCCAGCCGGCCCAGATGCGCTTTACATGGATGGGGTCAATAAATGGTACATATCATTTCTTATCGATCAAAGTTATATATTTTTTAACATTGTTTATAAATATTATTATTTTTTAAATTTTTACAGCCCACCCGCACAAATGATAGAATTATATGATGATATAATGTTTGCAAATGAGCTTGAGGAGCAACTAGAAGAATTAAATGCGGAACATTCTAATATATAATGTTCACAAATGAGCTTGAGAACCAACTAGAAGAATTAAATGCGGAAGATTCTGATGATATAATGTTTGCAAATGAGATTGAGAACCAACTAGAAGAATTAAATGCGGAACATTATGATGATATAATGTTAGCAAATAAGTTTGAGAAGCAACTGGAAGAATTAGATGCCGAACATTGCGACATAGAAAAAGATTCAACCAATGACTTTGAAGGGTAGGTAACATTTTAATTTTCATTGATAACAAAAAAAAATTATAGGTATAATATTTTTTAAATAATGTTATTTTTTTCCTTCAGTTTTTGATGGGAATATTAATAATTTCGAAGGATCCCTTAACTATTAAGGGATTAATAGAACGAATTGCACTTTTACCACTAAACTATATCCGCTACAATGCAATTATTGTATATAAATTGACCTTTTGTCGAAGACGAAAATATTGTATATATCATCTTTTTCTGTATCATAGGATACAAATAATAAATCTTCTTATGATTCTTGTTGTTTCTATTTTTTTGTTTCAAAAACATTTTGTGTTTTCAAATAAAATCAATAATTTTATCTACGATTCATTGGAACAAAAAAAGCCCGGCTAGGTACTGACTAGGCCAGGCCGTGGAAATAAAATGACAAGGACTTTTGGGAGTGATCTGATCGTGCTATACTTTTTCTTTTTATTCAAGATTTTATGGGAATGAACCCACTACAGAAAATCTAATTAGTTTGAATCAAATTTAAATAAAGGGCATTATAAGATCATTCATTATTCAGCGATTCAAAGAGCCGTTCATTTTTGGAAAAAAGTTACACAACATAGTTTATTTATTATTTTTTCTTTTTTTATTTTGTCTTTCTAATTATTTAGAATCTATTTAATAGATTTATATATTAAATTAATTTTTAATAAATTAATTATTGTTTATAACAAGAATATTAGTTTTTACAACTCTTGCGTTGTCCAATGAATCCGTTTATTCCGAATCGCGGGATAGAGAGACAGATGACGAATTGATTTCTTAATTTTCAACAGTCCACTAGTACAAACGATGAAATTATATGATCAATCTTATGATTTTTCTTTTTTTATTTTGTCTTTCTAATTATTTAGAATCTATTTAATAGATTTATATATTAAATTAATTTTTAATAAATTAATTATTGTTTATAATAAGAATATTAGTTTTTACAACTCTTGCGTTGTCCAATGAATCCGTTTATTCCGAATCGCGGGATAGAGAGACAGATGACGAATTGATTTCTTAATTTTCAACCGTCCACTAGTACAAACGATGAAATTATATGATCAATCTTATGAAAATACAATATTCGTAAATGAGTTTGAGAAGCAACGAGACGAGTTAAACTTAGAATTTCCAGACCTAGAAATAAATTGAAGTATTGACTGTTCAAGGTACGCAATATTTTAATTTTGTGAGTTTTCTTTTTTAATAAGGTATGAAAATACAATATTCGTAAATGAGTTTGAGAAGCAACGAGACGAGTTAAACTTAGAATTTCGAGACCTAGAAATAAATTCAAGTATTGACTGTTCAAGGTACGCAATATTTTAATTTTGTGAGTTTTCTTTTTTAATAAGGTATAACTTTTTTTTTTCTAAATATTATATTTTATTTCTTCCTAATTTTCAATAGTCAACCGGTACACAATCAATTTTCAAATGATGATATAACGTTCGCCCGATGAACTTGAGAATCAACTGGAAAAATCAAACACAGAATTTCCAGACCTAGAAGAAAATTTAAGTATGGACCATTCAAGGTAAACTATATTTTAATTTTGTGAGTTTTTTTCTTTTTCTTTAAGTTTTTTTTTCTAATTTTTTTTTTTTTTTTCTTCCTAATTTTCAATAGTCAATTTGTACCAATAATGGAACTACACTATTAATCTATAAATGATGATACAATCGCAAATGAGTTTAAGAAGCAACTGGCAAATTCAAGTAATGACCCTGGTAGGTGATATTTTCATTTTTATTGATAAAAAAAAATTTATTTTTTCACTATTTCAAAAATAATTTAATTTTGTAAGGGTAAGTTTTTTTTTTTTTTTTTTTTAACCATGTTCATAAACAATTATATATATATATATTTTAATTTTGGTTTTAGTTCACCGGCTCAAATAATGGAATCCTATGTCCAATATTCAAACAATGATAATGTTTCCTGAAGCGATCGAAAAGGAAGTTGAACGATGAAACATATTCAACAGAGAACAAAGTTCAAACTATAATCATCCATGGCATTGTGTAAGTTATCCAATTTATTCGCATTGTAAATTATTTGTAAACATTTTAATTTATCATCATATTTAATTTTTCATTTATTAATTATTTTTATAAAGTCATAATTTTGCAGATGTGATCGTGGTTCTGTCTCGAGCAAGAATGCATTTTCTCTGTTTTCATATTTTTAATTTAGATAAAGTGTAAAGATAATTATAGCTTTTTTTTCCAACTGTAATAAGAAAAATATATCTATTTCAAAATATTTTATTAGTCAATAAATTTAGAACAAAGGAGACTAATTTTATTGTTTTACCAGATTTGGAATCTCAGTAACACAAAGTTTATCCAGTTTATCACTTCGCAGTCTTTTTTAACTCTTTTGAATTTCAAATGCATAGGAATAATTGAGTTGAATTATTAAACCAAGCAAACAGAATATAATTTCTTTTCTTTTTAATCCTTTTCGGTAAAGCCAAAACAAATTAGGTAAAAAATTATAGAATGTTGAAAATTTCCATCAAGTATGAAGACCAGTATCAGGAAAGGGGAGGAAATGTTCTTCTCAAGTTATCGTCCATAAGAATCCTAAGCTGTAATCACAGCTACTGATATTCTCCATTTTTTGCTTTTAACTTTTTTTCTTTCACTAATATTATTTGAGGCTTTCAGTTTTGTTTCTGATATGTTGTTGATTTCATCTTTTTCTAGGGTTCGTGAATTGAAAGTTGCAAAAAAACTCAGAGGACAATAGAGAGGGATGGGAGAGAGATCAGAATGAGCTATGAAGTAATGAACATGATTAAACACAAACAAAAAGCATGTGAGATTCAATTACAGAACAAGAAGAACAAAGAACAGATCAAACTTCCAGACTCGGAATCAATTACCATTACTTCCACTTCTCTGCTCCACAACATCAACACTTGCAGAACACGTCAAAATCCTTCGAAAAATCCGGAACAGAACGAAACTGCAAGAAAATTTCTTCATCTTCCTCCAAATGAAACACTTCCTCTTCCGATTGCGATTCCGATTCCGATTCTGATTCCTCTTATCGCCCGATTTTCTCCTCTTTCTCTGACCTAATTTCTCCTTTACTTTCCACAAACACCTCCTCGTTTTCTCCCGCACCGATTCCTTCGTCGAAAATTTATAGCTCCTCAGATACATTTGCCTGCACGATACTCCATCCACAACCGGAACGCGGCGACGCGTTCTCGGAATCGCCGATTTATCGGTCTCGTTATCCGAATCCGTCCAATTCGAGAGGTTGATATAGGCCGCGCGCGGCGGACGGCCACTGTCCACAGTGCTAATGCAGTAGTTCGTTGTACAGACCGCGCTCATTTTCTCTGAAGCTCTTTTCGATGATCGTTAAGGGCGGAGAAGGGCGAGGAGGATCGGGAGCATTAGCAGAAGATTGATTTTGAGGGATGATCTGAGAGATGAATTATTGATTTGTTTGTTTTTATAAAGAAAATTTGGGGGAATTCTCGTACGCGAAACAGAAGCTGAAAATGGATCCGAGGCGCTTTTCTTCTTTTAATTGTACAGTTTTATTGATTTATTTATTCATTGTTTTTGTCAGTAAGATCAACGGTCTAATATTGACATTATTATTAGTATATACCAAGAGTATAAAAAAAAAATTAACATTTTAAATTACAATAAATATAATATAGAAGTTATATAAACTAAATTACCACAATCCGATATATAACCATCTAACTCAAAGTAATAGCAATTTCGTAGGGAATAACCAATTTTGCCCCCATATATTTTTAAATTGTTTTTCCATTTTAAATATTAGTTGATGATGCAACTAATTTTTTCAGCTCTAATTAAATTTATAGTTTAATCTTTTCATTACAATCTACAAAATATTATTCGAAAAATATACATAATTATCCCTAAAGTTTAGAAAAATGTTGATTTTGGCACGAAATTTCAAAAAGTTTCAATCTTACTTCCAAAATCATTTAATTTGGTTGATATATATATATATTTTCTTATCTAAGCTCCTTCACCAACCTTAGCATCGATCCTATTTCCATTCTATTTGCTTGTCGAAAGCTTCGTCTAAGAAATGATAACGTTTTGTTCAATATTTCTCATTGTTCCATAACACTATTAAAACAGGACGACTAGGGATGTACCGAAAAAAGAGAAAAAAGAAAGATTATAAAAAAAAATGTAATGTCTGAATTATACCAAATTAAATATTTGTTTTAGTTTATAGATTAAATGGCACGATTTGAAAATAAAAAACAAAGTGGACAGTCAACTAGATTATTGTTTAATTAAAAAATATCTCGTGAATTGCAATTGTAAAGATTAAGAATCTAGTTGAAATAATAATAATATATATATATATATATATATATATATAAAAAAAAAAAAAAAAGACTGGAAGTGTTTCGAACTTGGCCCATTTTCATGTTACGGATTTGGTTAGAGACGGCCCAACACAGTGCCACGTAGACTTAGTTTGAATAAGAAGTTAAATTTTATTATTAAACTTGTTAAATAATAATAAAAAAATTTATTTAATTAATTCTTTTATAGATTAAGTTTAAAATTTAACCATAAACGAAGAGATTTATTAAAAATAGGAATATTATAATAATATTTTAATTTAAATCTCTATTACTTGAAGGAAGTAAAAATAAAAATTAAAATAGCATTATTCTAATAATTTATGAAAAAATAAAAAAATAAAATGTTTTTGTTATGAATTAAAGTAAAAAGAATGGGAATGAAACCATTTTTAAACTTAATTTTATTGTACTAATAAGGAGACGAAAAGGGCAGTTGGGCTACTTTACACACCTAACGTTAATAAATTAAACTTTACCAATTACTTTTACCTTAGTTGGGTTTTCCAAAATATTGAACAGATAAATGCGCGTAGAAAACATCTTAACAGAAAGATATCATACTTAGAGTATGCATAGAATGATTTTTTTATGTGAATAAAAAAAACGTTTTAAGTATTTGACAATGTATTATAAACATGTAGTGTTAACATTTAACTTGTTTGAATAGCAAGTATTAAGATCTCGTATTTTCTTTTTTTGTTATTTAAATTTATTTTTATTTACTTACCATTATAACACATTTTCAAAATCTAAAATCAAATTTTTTAAGAACTTATTACAAACAAAATTCAAATAATTATGAGTAACTTTGAATTGCATTATAATGGTAACATAAATTATATATTAAACCCTAAACCCTAAAGTTTTTAAATAACTAATAACTGGTTTTTTAATAAACCAAAAAATATTTAGAATCATGATAATATTTAAACCAAAAGTTTAAAAAATATCTGAGGTTTCGTGAAGATGTAAATATGTAAGGAGGAAGTTGGGTTGGTTTATGAATGACATTGGTAAGAAAATGGAAACCTTGCCGCAACTCCCCTCTCTCATTCTTTTCTCCGGGCGTTGGAGATTTGATACTCCAATTCAACCACCCCAATTTCTCTCCCCCATAAATTCCTCAATTTTGATGCCTTTCCTTACTAAATTCTCTTCCCTTCTCTAACTAAAACGCCGCCGCCGCCGTCTAAATGGCTGCCACCGGCGGCGATACTTTCCCAAGGAGTTGGAGTTACACCAACGAATCGGAGCTCAGAGAGTTCGCCCGGCGACCCACTCTCGGCGAGCTCCTGAAGCAAGTGGAAGACGCGCAGTCGCCAGATCACCGTACCGTCGACGTTAGCTATGGGTGCAGTTATCTGGCGCCGCCCCCGGTGTTGTATCCTTTCAAGCTTTCGTTTCAGAATCTGAGTTACAGCGTGAAAGTTCGGCGGAGAGGTTCGTCGTTGCCGGAGAATTTGACGGCGGAAGAGAATGGTGGAAGGGTGAAGCTGTTGCTTAATGATATCTCCGGCGAGGCGAGGGAAGGGGAAATTATGGCGGTGCTTGGGGCTAGTGGGTCTGGGAAATCTACGCTCATTGACGCTCTCGCTGATCGGATTGCAAAAGGTTAGATTTAAAAAATATATATATATTCCTTATTTTAATTTTAATTTACAAATATGTTCTTATTTTGAGTAGAGAAATTGAAAGGGACGGTGACATTAAACGACGAAGTTTTGGAATCTGCGCTGCTGAAAGTGATCTCCGCCTATGTTATGCAAGACGATCTTCTGTTTCCGATGCTTACAGTGGAAGAGACTCTCATGTTCGCGGCGGAGTTCCGGCTACCTCGCTCACTCTCAAAATCCAAGAAGAAAGCGAGAGTGCAAGCCTTAATCGACCAATTAGGTCTAACAACCGCCGCGAACACCGTCATCGGCGATGAAGGTCACCGCGGGGTCTCTGGTGGAGAACGACGTCGTGTCTCTATCGGAATCGACATTATCCACGATCCGATACTTTTGTTCCTCGATGAACCTACCTCGGGCCTCGATTCCACCAGCGCTTTCATGGTTGTCAAAGTCCTGCAGAGAATCGCACAGAGCGGAAGCATTGTGATAACGTCGATTCATCAACCGAGTTATCGAATCCTCTCGTTGCTTGATCGATTGATCTTCCTTTCCCGTGGGCAAACCGTTTACAGCGGCTCTCCGGCAGAGTTGTCGGAATTTTTGGCTGATTTTGGGCATCCGATTCCAGAGAACGAAAATCGGACGGAATTTGCCTTGGATTTGGTTCGAGATCTGGAAGAAACTGCTGGTGGAACCAGATCCATGGTGGAACACAACAAATCATGGCAGTGGAAGAACAAGAATCACTTAAAAGGTCACAAAATTGTTCGTCGCAATTCTTCTCATCGATTTCATCTCTGTCTCAAAGACGCCATTAGCGCAAGCATTTCGAGAGGGAAATTAGTCTCGGGCGCCCCAATTGATTCGAATCGTTCTTCTTCGTTCTCGAAATTTTCAAATCCTTTGTGGACTGAGATTTTAGTGCTAGCAAAACGATCGATTACGAATTCGAGGAGAATGCCAGAGCTATTTGGAATTAGATTGGGTGCGGTTCTGATCACCGGGATAATTTTAGCCACCATGTTTTGGCATCTGGATAATTCCCCTAAAGGCGTTAAAGAACGGTTAGGGTTCTTCGCCTTCGCCATGTCCACAACCTTCTACACCTGTGCAGAGGCAATCCCTGTTTTCCTTCAAGAACGATACATTTTTATGAGAGAAACAGCCTACAACGCTTACCGTCGATCTTCGTACGTTCTCGCACATTCGTTAATCTCCATTCCGTCGTTGATTATCCTCTCTTTGGCCTTTAGTGGAACGACGTACTTCGCCGTTGGTCTCGCCGGCGGCTTCTCTGGCTTTCTTTTCTTCTTTGCCGCCGTACTCGCCGCCTTCTGGGCCGGGAGTTCGTTTGTCACATTTCTCTCCGGCGTCGTTTCTCATGTAATGTTAGGCTACACCGTCGTTGTCGCCATTTTAGCGTATTTTCTTCTCTTCAGTGGCTTCTTCCTCAGCCGGGACCGGATGCCGCCGTACTGGATCTGGTTTCACTACATGTCGCTGGTGAAGTATCCGTACGAAGCAGTGTTGCAAAACGAGTTTGAGGCGACAGGAGAGTGCTTCGTCCGCGGCGTTCAGATGTTCGACAATACGCCGCTCGCGACGGTGCCAGCGGCGGCGAAGGTGGAGCTGCTGAAGAGCATGGGGAAGACGTTGGGGTTCAACATCACCGGATCCACCTGCGTTACTACCGGCTCCGACGTACTGAGGCAACAGGGGATTACGGATTTGAGCAAATGGAACTGTATTTGGATCAGTATGGCTTGGGGATTCTTTTTCAGAATTCTGTTTTATTTCGCGCTCTTGTTTGGTAGTAAAAACAAGAGAAACTGAAAATTAACAGAAAAAAATTAACTAACCCGACTCTACAAAATGGTATGATATTGTTTATAAAATGGTATGACATCTTGAGCAGAGAGTATTATTTCATTATAAATACTTAAAATGGGTGGAGGCTGGACTTTCGTCTCCAATAGTTTTTATTTTTTATTTTTTATTACTATTATGATAACTTGACGAACAGAGAGAATATTTATTTACTTCTGTTATTTAACTTTTTGATTTTTATTCTAATTAGATAAAATAACGATGGGCAAAAAAGTAAAATCCACCTAAACGGGCCAAGCGAACAAATGAACGAGGAATGCGAAGCCCAAAAACCTTTAAGCCTCAGTTCCCGCCAGCGGCTTTGGGTCTCTTCATCTTTTCGATATTGACGGCGCTCTACAATTGATCCGCCGCAGCGACGGGATGAACTACGGCGCTTATGGCCGCCTTATCCAGCACTGCACCGATCAACGATTCTTCCGCCTCGGTAAGCAGCTTCACGCTCGTCTTGTTTTATCATCAGTCGCTCCGGATAACTTCCTCGGATCGAAACTCATTGCCTTATACTCAAAATCCGGCAGCCTTAGAGATGCCTATAATGTGTTTGATAGCATTTCTCACAAAAATATTTTCTCTTGGAATGCTTTGTTTATCAGCTACACTCTTCACAATATGCACGCTGATATGCTGAAGCTGTTTTCGTCTTTGGTTAATTTAAATTCGACGGATGTGAAGCCGGATAAGTTTACGGTTACTTGTGTTTTGAAAGCGTTGGCGTCTTTGTTTACTAATTCGATTTTGGCTAAGGAAGTTCACTGTTTCGTTCTTCGACGAGGGCTTGAATCTGATATTTTTGTTGTCAATGCTTTAATTACTTTTTACTCGAGGTGTGATGAGCTGGTTTTAGCGAGAATTATGTTTCATAGAACGCCTGAGAGAGATATTGTGTCTTGGAATGCGATGGTGGCTGGGTACTCGCAGGGTGGGTTCTATGAAGACTGCAAGGAACTATTTAAAGCGATGTTAGGTTCAGGAGAGCCGAAGCCTAATGCATTAACCGCAGTCAGTGTTTTGCAAGCTTGTGCTCAGTCAAATGATCTCATTTTTGGGATGGAAGTTCATAAATTCGTCAATGAAAGCGGGATTGAAATGGATGTTTCACTATTCAACGCTGTTATTGGATTATATGCAAAGTGTGGTAGCTTGGATTATGCACGGGAGTTGTTCGAAGGAATGCCTGAGAAAGATGAAGTCACCTATGGCTCAATGATATCAGGCTACATGGTCCATGGTTTTGTTAACCAAGCAATGGATCTTTTTCGAGAACTGGAAAGGCCAGCACTGAGCACATGGAATGCTGTGATTTCTGGTCTGGTTCAGAACAACCAACAAGATGGAGTTGTAGATATATTTCGAGCAATGCAATTGCATGGTTGCAGACCAAATACTGTGACACTTGCGAGCGTTCTTCCCATTTTCTCACACTTTTCAACCCTGAAAGGTGGGAAAGAAATTCATGCTTATGCTGTTAGAAACGCCTACGATGGGAATATTTATGTTGCTACTGCCATCATTGATTCTTATGCTAAGTCTGGTTACCTCCAGGGGGCACGCCAAGTTTTTGACCAATCAAAACGTAGGAGTCTAATCATTTGGACTGCAATAATTTCAGCGTATGCTGCGCACGGAGATGCTAATGCGACCCTTAGTCTTTTTTATGAGATGCTGACAAATGGCATTCGACCTGACCCGGTAACCTTTACATCAGTATTAGTTGCCTGTGCCCATTCAGGAGAGTTAAATGAAGCCTGGAAGATATTTAATGTCTTGTTACCGGAGTTTGGGATTCAACCACTAGTCGAGCATTATGCTTGCATGGTTGGAGTCCTTAGTCGAGCTGGAAAGCTCTCTGATGCAGTTGAATTTATTTCTAAAATGCCAATTGAACCCACTGCAAAAGTTTGGGGTGCTTTGCTCAATGGGGCTTCTGTTGCTGGTGATGTTGAACTTGGAAAGTATGTTTTCGATCGTCTCCTTGATATTGAGCCTGAAAATACTGGTAACTACATCATCATGGCTAATTTATATTCACAATTTGGATGGTGGAAAGAAGCTGACCATGTTAGGGATTTGATGAAGGAAGTTGGATTGAAGAAGATCCCAGGTAATAGCTGGATAGAAACAAGGGGAGGGTTGCAGAGTTTTGTAGCTAGAGACACTTCAAATGACAGGACTCCAGAGATTTATGGAACGTTGGAAGGATTGGTTGGGTTGATGAAAGAAGGACTCATTCAGCAACATGAGATAGATGACGAATGTGGCAGTGGTTAGTGCATGGGTGATCATCCAAGGAAGCATGGAACATATAACAAGACGACCTATGATGCACATTGGTGTGCCATTCCTCTGCTTGAATCACGCTCCTCGAAGGTAAACTAGCTTGTTGCATGACAGGAGAGTCCATAGCATTAGTCATTCCTTGAAACGTTGTGGACTTATATCTGATTTCATCTCACCAAGCCAATTGAGAACCGTGCAAACTAGCTGCAGAAAAATGGTTCTCCATTGACCAAAGCTGTTCTTTCTGTTGGCAATTAACTTGCCTTATCTATTTATAGGCCAAGCTATCTGTGTAGGGACAATAGGTTCACAGAAGCATAATGTTGAAGGCTGCTGGAATTCGCCCGGAAGGGTAAATTCATTCATGAGTGCAACTACGAAAGAAAAAGGAGTTTGATATTTAGCTCTGCTGGTGGGAATAAGGATTGTTTAGTTCATAATAGTATATGATTCAAGAGTTCCAGATTACATTTCTGACATGAGAGAGATAGGCAGCGAGTTGAATGGTTACTTAACTTAATAGATTTGTAGCCTGATGAAGATGGTTATATGTCGTTAGTTGAGAGCTAGACAACACTGCAGCTTGTAGGCTTCGTTAATTTCGGATTCCCAAAGGGTGCCGAAAATGGACCCAGATCCATGCTTAACGTATATAATATTTGATAATCCCCTCAAAAGCATTACTTTATGCTCTGTATAATTGTAAGGTGATTTTGGAATGCACTTTAGTATTTCTTTCAACGGAGGTGGGTGACACTTCTCACTTTCAAAAGTAAGAATCGTGAGTTTGTGATTTTCTTTCTTTTTCTTTCTACCATTTTCGGTAAAGTTCATCTAACTGTTTGAGATCATAACAGGGCTGTTGCGTTCCTTGCTTCAGATATCTCAATCACGATGCCTTCAGTTGAAACCACTCAACTTCCCTCGAGCTGCATCTTGCAGGTATGAAAGGAAAATTGCTAATATTAAATTCTTTCGTACAACTGCCTTGAAGCTTTATAAAATAAATGTAGTGATTTAGCTTAGTATAGCCGACAATAATATTTCATATTAAATAGTAGCTTGTTCACTAAATCCTTTACTTAGTATACTTCATTGCTTCTGACTCGTTACTTTTCTCTTGATACTCTGTTTCACCATTTAGCTTATATGTGTCCAATTTCATTTCTTTTTGTCACAAAATCTATATAAATTAAACTACCTAGACACATACAAACAGATACGAATAGATATTCATGCATTTTTTGGATTTGAGAGGTGTAAAATTCAATCAAAGGAAAAAAAAGGACATCAGGGGTCAACATTTCAAGGTAGTAAACTATATTTCACACCCTACCACTTGTGTAGCAATCAAATTAGATTAGAACCGAACATAATAGAGAAATATGTAGCCTATTGATCCTTAGAACTAAGTGAGAAAAGATCCGAAAGAAAAAGCTCAAGCTCCTTAATGTTCACCTCCTTCTTGAGACGGTAAAACCCTACCCCAAGGTTAACCATTATGCCACCAATTAGTCAAGACAGTAAAATAAAAATCCTACCTAAGGTCAAAAGTTGTTTTGTAGATTAGTTGCGGTACACCTAAGCTCACCTACAGACTTGTAGACGACCATATATATATATATATATATATTAGTTTTTTTAATAATCAGATTATAAGTTTAGCCTTTTAATTTTCATTTTTGTGTCAACTAAACTTTAAAAAGATTAATAGATCTCCAAAATTTCAAATTTAGGACACATGGGAAGAGCAATGATCTGTCTAACCACGTGAACGTAACAATTCCCTCATCAAAATGAAACTTTTGCCCATAACACAAAGCTAAGCTGGGAAATTGGGGAGAAAAGAGGTTGCAGAGAGAGAGAAAGAGAGAGAGAGTAGAATTATGATTGGATCTTGTGGAATTCCACCGGCTTTGACGAAAGAGTGTTAGGTTGGTTGGTACAAAAGGAAGAGCCATGGATGGGCCACGCTTCCCTTGACTCTTCTTTGCTTGTTTTGTTGCGTATCACAGATAAAAAGGCAATGACTATCAGCTTATGGAAAAAGGGAGTGAATAACAGGTTGGATTTGGCCCTTTCCTCTGGCTAATTAAATTATAATTTCCTTCTCCCCTATTTTTTTATTTTTATTTTTATTTTTATATCCATCTTTATTAGGAGCATTTATTTAGTGTTCTTGGATTGTAGCTAGTGCTCTTATTTTTATAATCATTAGAGAAAGGGAGGAGTTTATCTAATGACCATGTCCAAATTGAAACCTAAATAGTATGCTAAAGGAATCTGCTGATCTTCTTTTCATGGTGGATTTGGAGATGGGCCTGATAGAAAAGCCCATCAGGCCCAACCCAAATTAAAACTAACAAAACGGATATTACTATGTTTGATTAAAAAAATTTAAATTCTAAGAGTCTTATGCTTTTAAATATCTAATTTAATTCACGTGCTTTCGATTTCAAGAAAAGAGGGCACCAACACGAGTGCTTGTGAGCTCAAACCAAGACATCCACCAAACAACTGTAGACCAGAGCTTTGTAGTCAAATTCAAACATAATTGTTTATTTATTTATTTTTTTAATGTTTTTTATTTGTTTTA
Source organism: Cucurbita maxima (assembly GCF_002738345.1). Lineage (NCBI taxonomy): Eukaryota > Viridiplantae > Streptophyta > Magnoliopsida > Cucurbitales > Cucurbitaceae > Cucurbita > Cucurbita maxima. The sequence goes on from NW_019272023.1 coordinate 753,705, forward strand.
AATGCTTTAAAAGAGAAGGTGAAACATCCCATATTGCCTTCAAAAACCAAGCTTCCTTTGAGACATGAAACCTCAACACCATCTTATTTTAGCTAATTTATATTAATTTAAATCGAGATTGTTATATAAAGGTTAAAATATTTTTCTTTTTCAAATTTTTATGTTTAATCCTTACATTTTCAATAAATCTAAAAATTAGATTTTATTATTAGTTTGAACTTTGAAGTTAATTTTTACCTAAATTAGTTAAATAATAATAGTAATTTAAAAATATAATTAATTATATAGACTGACTTTAATATTATTTAAAAATATAAAAACAGAAATAAAATGAGACCTAAATCTAATCTAAATTTGCTCAATGAAATCTAGATTAGTTCAATCTTGAATGACAACTCTTTTCATGAAAGTATATTAAGTACTATAAGAGTATGAATACTTCTTTCATTTATTATCTGTCACGTTAGCATTCATTTAAAAACGACATGAGGTTTACCAATTAAAAAAATATATTATTATAATGTGAAAATGGGAAGTATGATCATTTTTTTTTTTTTTTTTTTTTTGACTAAAGACGTGTACAAAAGGCTAAATATTTACATATTTAGAAAAGGAAAAGGAGGGGAGGGGGGTCTAACAGGACAATATGATCAATCAGATCCAGACATAATGCAAGGGAACATCTATAAGCTGATCTCAGAAACAGGGTCTTGTGCATGTACCACTCATTTTGGTTGGTGCAGTGTTCACATCACTTCCAAAAGAAAATTAGACTTTTTGTTAATAAAATATTCAAATAAAAATACTTTCCAAATAAATGAAAATACATTTAAATTCGTTATTTTTATCCTTTAGAGAGAGGGTAAAAAAGATTTTTCCTTAGAGCCAATAATTTCCCATCCTTTTTGTTGAAACAGCTATGGTTATGCTTTTCCAAATCTTGGACAAATTTCACAATTGGGTTTGATGAGATTTTGTTTGTTGATTGATCAGAAAATTCTGCATTATCGATTTGGTATAATATTTACGAGACATAAAAATTTAAGGAATAATTAATCCACCACCTGAAAAAAGAAAAGTTTTAATTTTATGCCAACTTCCCTATAAAGGAGGAATAAAAATAAAAAAAATAAAAAATAAAAAAACTTTCATCCCCAACAACATTTATCTTTTCCCCTTTTTTTTTAAAAAAAAAGAAATTATGTCAACTCATCTGTCAATTTCTATATTTACTTATAGTGAAGAAATCATTTAAAAAAAAATAATAGGCGAAAATTAGACTAAAAAAATAAAATAAAGGAAATATTAGAGCGAGAGAGAGACTCATTTATGTCGGTTAACAACTTACAAAGTAGGATTGGAAGAAACCCTATAATAAATAACAGTGAACTCATCCTATGCTATACCATCAAAAAATTCTTCTTATTGGTTGCCACCAAGACTTTTGATTGAAAAGAAATCAAGATTTTCCTAGAAGTTGCAACTAATTGCTGTTTTATATTTAGTTTTTTCAGTCAATTGATATGTAAATTTTAAAAAATAAGAACAATGGGTCTCAGATGTATGGAAAAATGTTTAAATTTAATCTCTTATAACTCCCTAACTTCAACCTTAGATTACAGGAAAAGTTCTATGTTAGGACACGCTATAGGAAAGAAGTGAATTATATTGATGACGAGCACATGACAAACATATCCATGTATCTATCTATGTAAATATGTTAGTAAAACAATAATGTAATAACATTGGTATAATAATAGGGTTAAGTAAAAATTGTAAATTACATGAAGGTTAATTATTTGATAATAACCAAATTTATAAGTAGAGTATGATAACGACACTGGAATCTGTAGTATGAGTTTTGATTGACAAATTATGAGCTTTGTAATTGACAGAATATAATTCCCCACTCTTATCCTTTTCCCTTTTAACTTATTTCTCTCTCTTTCATAATTGCTTGGCCATGCTGACAGCTAGGCAATTCCATTTCAGATTTAATTTCACAACCACTTTATTGTTGCTTTGTAATGGAGATAACAGTTTTTAGAATTTCAGAATTTTTTTTTCTTTGCAGTTTTATTCAATCTTTTATTAATTGAGGCAAAAGGCTCACTCAAACAATTCCTTTATTTTGCTAATTAAGGCTTAGCTCAGCTCATTAATGTCTAATCTCACTACCATGCCAAAGGAGAAAGACACAAATGCTGAATCCCACTTCAAAAAGTCTACCTAAAAAAATGAATAGAAATTAGTACAAGGGAAGGCAAGTAGATTGCTGGATTTACAAGGAATGAAATTCCAAATGCAGATCAGAAATGTGGAGGTAGTTTTTACAGTAAGAAAAAGGGGGGGGGGGGTGCTTTTCTGATTTAGATTAGGAAAAATTGCCTGAAATGGTGGGTTGTGGCTGATGGTAAGATGATTAGAAATGGTGGGTTTAGCTCATAAATTTCAGTTGGAGCTTTTTTATAATTGCAGTGCAGACATGAAGTGGCGGAAGGCCCCAAACCCATAAAAAAAGCCCACCACTTGTCTATAAAAATACAGAAAAAGAGTAAAAGGCAGAGAGAAAACAGAGAAGGGAGGGAGACTGGGGATTGGGGAGGGACAACAATGTCAGATTTGTAGTTTGTTTAGTGTGTTTTTATTATCCCCATGCTAGATCGCATAAGAAAGAAAGAAAAAAGAGAAAAGAAAACAAAAGAGAAACAGAGAAAGAAAGAGAAACTAACCCGGTGGATCCTCTGTGGAAAAGCAAGCTTCCAAAAACCCTCAGTGATTCAATCGGCTGACTCTCCCCTTTTGATCACTCTGATCTCAGACCAAACGCTGCCACTTTCTTAACCGTTATGTGCTTTTACAGCTCAGTCTGTTCCTGGAAGATGACACAGAAGCAAGGGCCAAACCCATAAATCCCAGATTCAAGGTACACAGGACCAGCACCACCTCCATATTCTCTGAACTTGTATTAAGACTGTTGCTTTCTTGTCTCAAGGGACATCTTGCAGTTATTTTAGCCCATACCTGTCCGGTCTTTATCTGAATTTTTTGTTCATATTAATGGTGTCTGGATATATTGGGGGGGATGTGGATGTAGTTTCAGGAATAGGGGTTGAAAGTATTGAGTATAAACAAAACCTGGAGCTGAGAGTGGGTCTAGGTCGTGTTCTTGATCTGGGATGATGAATTTTTTGATTGCTGGCTCATTTGGATGATACATATGAAACAGAAACTCCAGTAATTTTGTGTCCATTGACTGGCCTTTTAGAAAAGAAAAAAAATGGTTAAACCATGCTGGAAGCCTCACGATGATGGTGATTCAAACGGACGAGTTGACGGGCTGTTGTGGTCTAAGGATCTGGGGCACCATGTTTATGGCCAATTCTCCATGGCAGTAATCCAAGCTAATAATGTGGTGGAAGATCAAAGCCAGCTTGAATCTGGGGCTTTGAGTATGACCAACCCAGGTACGCAGGGGACCTTTGTCGGAGTTTATGACGGCCATGGCGGAACCGAAGCTTCACGGTTTGTCAACGACAATCTCTTCAGCAATCTCAAAAGTTGGTTTTCATCTACGTTGCAAACATTGTACAGTCTGATTTTTTTTTTTTTTTTTTTTCTGGGTCTCAAAATTTGCAGGAATATTAAGTCCCCACGAGCTGCTTTTGATGTTTCTTTGTGGTTTTTCAAAGCGCAGGATATGTATCTTTGCACCAAAACATATCTGAAAACGTTATCAGGAAGACATTTGCAGCAACAGAAGAGGAGTTTCTCTCTCTTGTCCAGAAACAGTGGCTTAATGAACCCAAGATTGCATCTGCTGGATCATGTTGTTTGGTAGGGATCATATGCAATGGACAGCTTTATATTGCCAACGCAGGCGATTCTCGAGCAGTGCTTGGGAGAACCGAGAGAGCCACTAGAGAAGTCATTGCCATTCAATTGTCCACAGAACACAATGCAAGCATAGAATCAGTGAGAGATGAACTACGGATGGTTCATCCAGAAGATCCTCAGATTGTGATCCTAAAGCACAATGTGTGGCGTGTTAAAGGTATCATACAGGTAATTTTCCTGGAAATTCTCTTGAAGTTTGAGAGGGTAGCTGTTGATTGTTAAGTGAAGCAATCTAGGAATCCTCTACAGTTCTGAACCTTCAAAAACTTTCCCCCTGCAGATTTCAAGATCCATAGGTGATGCATATTTAAAAAAGGCAAAGTTCAACAGACCTCCTCTGCCACCAAAATTTCAACTGCCTGAGCCATTTTACAAACCAATCCTCAGTGCAGAACCGTCAATACTGGTACACAAACTCCGCCCAGATGATCAATATCTCATATTTGCTTCTGATGGTCTGTGGGAGCACCTTAGCAACCAGAAGGCTGTTGACATCGTCAACAGCTATCCTCGAAATGTAAGAATATTTCTTCTCATAATCCACCATCTTGTTGATCCATGACATTGATTTGATGACCATCACTTTCATATTCCTTATCAAAATTTTCTAAAATTTATGGTTCCACTTGGTGAAAAACTGCAGGGAATAGCAAGGAGACTTATCAAGGCTGCACTTCGAGAAGCAGCTAAAAAAAGAGAAATGAGATATTCCGACCTGAAAAAGATAGATAGAGGTGTGCGAAGGCATTTCCACGATGACATTTCTGTTGTAGTTGTGTTCTTAGATCCTCAGTTGATCAATGGCAGGCCCTCCCCTTGTTCCTTGTCAATCAGAGGAGGAGAAGGTCTCCCTACGTCAGCAAACTCCTAGCTGGTAAACTTTGTTAATGTCTTTATACCCTTTTCAATTTCTTGACAAACAAAACTAGAAAATTCAGGCTTCTTAGAAAGATCTATCAATTTGTAAGATCTTCTATTAGCAAGTAAAATAGAAGATGACAGGATGCAAATGTACAAAGTTCGTAAATCGGTTTCTTGATGTAACAAAATGAAACAACGTCCTTCATCTTTGTAAATCTTGTTTTTCCATCAGAAATATCAACATTGTCCCGTTCTTTACCATCAACACATTATATTCTTCTTTTGAGAGTTGGTATATAGATTAGCAGGCATAAAAAATGGCTGATAGCACAATAGGATAAAAAAATGATTTTTTTTTTTTTGGGGGGGGGGGGTATGAACCTGACCAATAATATCATACACTCCACCAATAAGCATAACTTCATTTCGGTCCCTCAAGAAGAGCAAGCCTGAAACACATAGTGAAAGTCAAACCTTTACATGAAAGGTGAGCAAGCCATTTGTTACACTATCTGATTGGCTATTGAAGATTTTTCTAGATCCCTTATAAGTGAGATAATTGAGATAAATATGGGTAAATCAAACAGAGTAAAAGCAGTCACAAGGTTCTTGAAGCAAATCCAAAACCCCTTCAGAGCTTCATCTGTTATTCTCAATTATAGTTAAAGACCAAATACTCCTGCCATTTGAAAATTTTTGAAATATAACTATCAGACAAGAAAAATTGACGAGGGCTGTTGCTAAGGTGATAGTGGAAGAAACAAAAGGGATATAAATGCATCATCAGAATTAAGGATGACTCTGAATTCAATCCATCGCCTGTGTAAATCAACAATTTTTTTAGTTTTTTCCTCTAACAGATCCTCAATACAAACAAAAGAAGAAAACACTTGGTGCTAGAAAATAATGGCTAAGAGCCGCCTTATGCCGTCACATCTTATCAAACAACTCAAGAAAAAGCACCTGGGTGACAGATATACTGCTATGAAACGGGATTTCAGTGTGCAAAATGTGGAGAAAGCAAATCAAGAACACCCATGAAAATTACATTGAACCTGCAAAGACGAACGAATCAATTAGATAACTTCTCCCATGTTAATTAAGTTGAATAAGGTCTATAAGATAAAAATTAGAAGTATGTGACCACCAACGCAGATGGAAAAACTTCTTTTAGACCATTGTTCTGCCTTCCATAAAATCGTGACACTTCCAGAAAACAGTTGCTTAGCCTACTAAAAAGGAACCAACAGGTACATCCCCCTTGCCATTTACTTGGATCGAACTCAAAGGGCTTGCCTGAGCACTGGAAGGACGATGATAATAGTAGTGTAGATAATTTTTTTTAAAATGGGCATGTAGAAAACTGGATGGAAGTATACCCTCCAATTTGATGAAGAGGGTGCAGTTCTAGAAATTTAAAACACCTACTATCTAATGGAGTTCAATGTTATACATTTCATACAAAATAATGGCCGCATCCTTAAATTGAAAGGGTTCAGGATACGATGAACTAAATGGTTAATAGCTCGGCTTGTCCAATTGGTTAAATGAGCTTGGCTGTGCATAAGACTTGTTGATATAGCTTTCTTGTTCAACCAAAAGGGAACTCTATAAAAATGGGGAAAATCTGACAAGCCGAGCTTTCTTCTTTGCCTCCTCGTCAGTAGCCATTGACAAAGTTAAGAGCTCAAATCTGAAAAACATAAAAGATAGTCGGACTGAGGAAAGATGAATTATAGAAACTTCTCTAACACGATACTAATAAGCAGAGAGAAAAACCTCTCCGCTCTGGCCTTTCTCTTCAGCTCTTCTGCTTTGAACATTTCATCCGGCCCACATACTGAATCAATGCCGAACCTGCGAAGTTTCCAGTACTCAAACGAAATGGCAGCTTTAAAATTGCGGAACGACACAAGAAAGAAAAATAAAGAAAAAAGGATGAATAAGAAGAAGTTCAGAACTATCTTCTGCATCCAATTCGAAAAATGAGAATACAGAATATCTTGTTCTTGAATAAATGCATTAATCAGTTGAAGAATTTACTATCTATCCAGGAAACGGCATCAAATTCAAAGACACAATTCTAAGCTCTTCACATTCCTCGGAACATAGACATACGAACACGCAACAAATCCGTACGAAAAAATAAACAATGCTACTAAACCGCAAAATCACCTCTCAGCTCGAGAGAATCGCTTTTCTGCCTCCGACAAACGTACAGGAATCCCAAACCGCTCCGCACGACGGATCTTCTTGAAGATATCAAAAACAGAAGCATGATGCTCCGATGTTCTCCCCAAAGTGGCACGTCGAGATTCAGTGCCTTCCTTTGTAGCGGTGGGAGTCACGGAATGGGAAGGCCCGACAGCAAATGCACGGCGATTTTGGTGTTGATCTACTTGGCCATTACCAGCGGCTGCAGATCCTAAATTCAACGGCAAGGCCGACTTCGGTCCTGGAAGATTGTTTTCGCTCAGTTCTTCTGTGAAATCAGTCGCCATTGAAGAAGGAAGATCGGGAGCTGCGCGAAATTTAGAATCATTAATATAAAGAGGGTGAGCTTTTCGATGCGCGGTTTTATTTTTCTTTTGGGTTATCCCTGTATTTTTCAACGCCTGACCGGTTTGGCGGTTTGGGATCCATCTTGGCGGTTCGTTTCTTTTCTCTTTGGCGGTTTGTATTTTGTGGCAGAGAAATAACGGTATTTTTCATTTTCGATTGCTCACGTCTATAGTTGATAAATATAAAATTGATATGTTTAGTGACCTGAAAATATATGCTTCAAATATTCAAATATTTGTTTGTCATGACCATCCTAATTATAAAATATAAACGGGCAAGTTTCATAAAAAAATAGGTTCATACATCTATTAGATTCATGAATAATTGTAGTACATTCCCCTCTCCCAGGCATGTATTAGAATTTATTTGGTTCATCACTCTTTTTTAATATATGAATCATTTTTATTCATCTATGACATTAATGATTCTATATCTATATAAAGTGTCGGTTATAATGGTTGAGAGATATTTGAGTTTGAGTGTAATTTTGTATTTGTTTCCATAGTAATTTTGTTGAGAGAAATTTTAAGATAGTTCTTGCCCACATTCTCTCGTAACCATATAAATATTTATGCATTTTTGTTTAATTTCTATTTTTAGGTATGCGAGTGATCTAATGCTTTTGTTACAACATAAACATAAACCTGTAAAAAAAACTCTGGAATTAAAGTGGAAAATGGGTTTAAAAAAAGGCAAAATATCCACGTCCACTTAGAAAAATGCGGTTCATTTTTCAACTATAACCAACTAAAATCAAAGGGTAAAATACATATATATGACCAATCACCTTAACTTGCACATTTTTCTTACAAAAACCATATATACTCTCTATCTATATTCTATAAACAAACGCAAAATGGAGCATAGAAATGCGCATGACTTGATGATTTTTGTCGATCAGGCACCTTCAAGTGCATTCAATCAAGCTTTTGAACGACCGCCTTTCGTACTCGTAGTATATATCCAACAGTATGGCTGACAAACGTTAGGGAGCGAAGATGAGCCTCATTATAGTCGTCTAGTAGGATTCCTGTCGTATCTTCTACCGCCATTAAGCTTCCTATCAGAATCTCTGTTGGTTCTTGGAGGAGTACTGGCAGATCCAGGAGAGCTGTGGGGTATGTTCGAACCCGGGTCGTATCTTTGGGAAGCTAGATAAGATAAAGCTGTGACAACATCGGCGATCACAGGTCGCATATTTGGCTGCTCTTGAACACACATTGCTGCAACTGCAAGAGCCTGATACAAACCCCTTGAAGGGTATTGGCCTCTAAGCATTGGATCTGCCATTTGCGCAAATCTCATACGGTCTTTAAATAACGGTCTTGCCTGCAATAAAAGGTTTTGTATAATAAATCAGAAATATCTTTCCAGTCTTGAGGTTTCCTGTACCAATCTATTAGAAGATAAGCTTCGAGAGAGAGGAAAAAGAAATCACATACTGAACAACATTTGATTGGTATAATGTTAAATAAAAAAAATATATATAGATATAGTTTCTAAGGTGAGATCCTACATCGGTTGGGGAAACATTTTTTATAAGGGTGTGGAAACCTTTTCCTAGCATACGCGTTTTAAAAACTTTGAGGGGAAGACCGAAAGGGAATGTGTGGAAACCTCTTCCTAGCATACACGTTTTAAAAACCTTGAGGGGAAAACCGAAAGGGAAGGTGTGGAAACATCTCCCTAGCAAACGCGTTTTAAAAACGTCGAAAGGAAGCCCAAAAGGAAAGATGTGGAAACTTCTCCTTGGCAAACGCGTTTTAAAAACTTTGAGGGGAAGCCCAAATAGAACAATATCTGTTAGCGGTAGGTTTTGGCCGTAACACCTAATGATATAGTCTATATAAGATAAATGTCCTAATTTAAAAGACTGATGTGATGTACCATAGTAGCTAACATGGCATTAGTTCAATTTAGGCAATATACAGGCAAATATCATATTAATTTTCTTGTGTTGTCATGTCAACTTTCTCTTTATTATTTATCTGGATAATTAGTATAGACGATTATATTGCTATATTCATAGAAGCATGTGAATTGAACAAAACAGAAAGAAGGGACTAAAATGATAAAAGTTGTAACCTATAGAGACAATCAAACACCCAACCTATTTGTACCTTTCACCTCCTAGGACAACTTTTACCAGACATGAAAGATGATAAATTCTTTTTATTAGTGTTACCGCTGAAGTTGCATAAAAACGAGGAACATTTAAGTCCTAGAATTATCAGACCATTTAAGCCAAAAAGTGATGTACATATGGGAAAATGTTAGATCTCTTACCCATGAAACCAGATTTTGCTCCCCTGCTGCTCTTGAATCATCAATTGCTTTCCTGCCTGTTATGATTTCTAGAAGGACAACACCAAAGCTATAAACATCTGACTTGAGAGTTAACTGACCAGTCATTGCATATTCAGGAGCACAATATCCGTAAGTGCCCATAACTCTGGTAGATACATGTGTATTATCCCCAACAGGCCCAAGTTTGGCCAATCCAAAATCAGACAGCTTGGGATGATAACCTTTATCAAGCAGAATGTTGGAACTTTTTAAATCTCGATAAATAACTGGCGGGCTCGCTTTGTCGTGCAAATATTCCAATCCTCGTGCTGCCCCAGTTGCTATTTTCATTCTTGTATTCCAATCTAGTACTTTTGTACCAGGTGAAATGTCTGCACAAAAAGATAACTAAGAGTAAGCAGGGAATTTTCTATGCAGTAAAAGTATACAGAGCATGTAGAAATTTCTATACCATGTAAATGATCATCTAAAGCTCCTAGACGCATATATTCATATATAAGAAGCCTTTGATCTCCATCAGCACAATAACCAATCAGATTAACTAGATTTGGGTGATGAAGTAGGCTTAACATCAACACTTCAACGAGAAATTCTCTGTTCCCTTGCAACCCATTGCGGTCAAGTTGTTTGATTGCCACAACCTACAATGAATGAAAAGAGTGATTTCAAGTCCTGCGTCCAACTTCCTTTCGAAGTATGACAAACTAAAGGGGAATAATATTTGAGCAGCCTTTGAACTGTGAAATAATAAGCTGAAAAAGCTAAACTAAATCAAAATTCACAAGAAGAAAGGGATCAGACATACATATATGATAATTATACAACCAAATAAACCATCGTGGTATAAGAAATATGACCGACCTGATTGATGCTTTCCAAATTTCCTTTGTAAACTCGACCAAAACCTCCCTCGCCCAAAAGACAGTCTGCCCTAAAATTCCTGGTAGCAGCTGCCAACTCCCGGAATGAAAATATCTGTGCCTTGATAGGATCAGATCCTCCACCATTCGAGGCTTCACTGAAGGAGGAACTTGTCTTTAGTTTCCCTGCAAAATGAAAAACAGATCAGACAAAAAATTTCCGAAAAATTTATAGTAGTCACTGGACTTGATTCATATGATAGCAGTAGCGCAAAAGTCTCCTGTAAAAACTTCTCTACAGACTGAACAAAAAGAAATTCAGTATCAGTTGATAGCGAATAACAGAAATCAAGGAAACTCGTGGACATGATATACTCCAAATTAACAATCAGTAAATATGTCAGGATGCGATTGTGTATTCTGGATCAATGCGCAGTAGTATTTTGCTATATGTAAACTGGAGTCTTGAAATCGTCATTATATTGAAGAAGTTAGCATACAGCTTCGATGAGAGCAAAATTCAAACTAGATTTAGAAAACCGGATGTCTGATTGAAATACCGTCAAGCTGGATCGTCGATACGATCGCCATAGAGACGTTTAGCAACCATAAATCTCTCAATGTAAATCAGACGTCCAACAATGTCTTCTAAACGTGAACCTGGTTTAATTTTATACTCTACAGAAACGCAGTTCGTTTGAAAATCAATGAGCTAATTAACTACATCGCTAATCAAGTTCTACAGAAACCAAAGTCAAAGAAAGAAATGAAAAAAATGAAAAAACTCGACCGAATCCATCCGAACGAAGTGGATTCCAAATACGACCACAGTACAGTTAAGCGAAGGAGTAACAGATTAAATAAAACAATAGAGCAAGACATAGACGTACCTGAAGCAGCTTTGATTGGATCAACTCGACTCTTCTGAGATTCCAACTTCTTTAATTTCTTGGACCTGACTTTCCTATTTGAATTTCCAGAACAAGGAATCCAAATCATGCTTAATTCAATCTCCTTGCGCACTCTTTGATGAACTTCCACAGCAGCATCCAACCAAGAAGAGGAAAACAGATGGCCTAAAAGTATCCAAAAGTTCTGCAAATCCAAAACCAATATAAAAGCCACCAGTTTAGAAAGCTCCGAAGAACATGAATCAGAAATGGCCTTCAGCTGTCTCCTTGAAATGTTTAGTTTGTCTTTTCCCGTTTACTTTCCCTCTCTCTCTCGCCAATATATTTTCTTCTTTTTTTTTCCTTTTTCTAAACCATTTCCTCTCGCAAGAAAATTAGTTATTGGCTGAAGTTCGGACGTTTAAAACGATGTCGTATTAATCTGATTCTCAAATTCTTTTCATTGGGCTATTGTAGTTTATTGGGCCCGCTTTTGACCTTGGTGGGTTAATCTACACCCACCGACGTGTCGTATGGGTCATTTCCATTCTGTCGGAGTAGTTGAGATCACGTTGAATTAAAATATTGTTTAGAACCTTCATTTGACAGCCAGCGTGGCATGTATTTCTTTATTTCTCTTTTTTCTTTTGCAACAAACGTGGCATGTATTTAGAAGAAGAAAAGACAAAAATATCATATTTGACCCTTTATTGTAATCAAATATATTATATGATTGAAAATATTTATTTAGTTCTTTATTACCGACAAATATCATGTATCCATTTAATATTGATCATAAATAGAGAATTTTAATTACGAATCATAAATAAATAGAGAATTTTAACCCCATATAAATGGGGTGATTTTAGTAAATATACTCGCGAAAGGATATGAATATATTCAAAGATTGGCCAATGATTTAGTTGACTTTTTTGGTTCAGAAAAGTAGTAGGATGAACTCCATGATTGAAAGGAGAGGAGGAAAAAACAAAGCTATCTTGTTGGTTTAATGACACAAAATGTAACAGACTCATTGGAAGTGCTTGAAAATTTGCTCAACTAAAAGCAGCACAATGAAGAGTAGGCACTACTCTTGCAACAAACCATACACGTCGAAACTATGGATGTTGAAGACGAAACGACGTACCGATATGGATGAGCAATAGACGACGATATCTTCAAAATGATTCGATGTTTCCTCTCCACATGCTGGCTGCCTTCACTCTGCTCCACAAGTGAATCAATCCATTTGTTTCTATTCTTTTGGGTTATTCCATTTGAGGAGCTACATGATTTGCATTTCCAAGTGAGATATCATGATTGTGTTTTCCTTCATAAGTAGTGATAAAGGAATCTGGAACCTCCGACGCTCGTTCGACGTACTTGCGCGCTTTGCATTTGAGACCGGTACATCTGTAGTAACTTCTGCAAGGCGAAAGATTACTTGAGATTGGCTCCGGACAGATATATAAGCAACCAAGAAAAATTTAATAGCAGAACTTGTTGGTGATATACAAGCCACTAGGTTGGTCATGCTCATGCAGTCTGTAACGCGTCTTCCGCACCTTTCTAAGAAATATTTTGTTCTCCTCTCCAACTAATGTGGGATCTCAAAATCCACTCACTTAGGGGCCTAGCGTCCTTGCTACACACCGCCCGGTATCTAGCTTTGATACCATTTGTAACAGTTCAAGCCTGTCGCTAGCAGATATTGTTCTATTTGGAGTTTTCATTCATAGTTTTAGAACGTATCTACTAGGGAGAGATTTCAACACCCTTATAAGGAATGTTTCGTTCTCCTCTCCAACCGATGTGGGATCTCACAATCCACCTCCTTGGAGGCTAGCGTCCTCGCTAGCACACCGCTCGGTGCCTGACTCTGATATTATTTATAACAGTTTAAGCTCACTACTAGCAAATATTGTCCTATTTGGATTTTCTCTTATAGACTTCCCCTCAAGGTTTTAAAATGTGTCTGCTAAGAAGAAATTTTTTACACCCTTTTAAGAATGTTTCGTTCTTTTCTCCTACCAACGTGGGATTGCTACACATTTTGGCTGAAAAATTTGGTAGGGAAGTTCTTAAAAACTAGAATTTGTAGAAACAAGAAGCTCAGAAGAATCTCCATAGCAACTAGCATTAGAGGATAAAAACAGTAACTTCAGGCGGTAAGGATGGAAACAAATAAACTGAAATAAGGAACATGGTAATAACCAAAATGAAACTGAGTTAACGCAGATCTTCAAGTCCTTACCGAGGGTATAGATTTCCCTTTACAACTTTCTGCCCATATTTTCTCCAGCGAATGCCTTTGCCAGAAATCTCAATATCAGCGGAGCATCGAGCCATAGCATGGTGCTCATAAACACCTTCAATTGATATATCAGCTTCATTTGTTGGATTTTTGCCACCCCTGAATTGCAAGATGAACATATAACTCATAAGAACATGACTATAGGAGCAAAAAGAAATTATAAGACAGACAAGCAAGCAGACTCAGATGCCAAGTTCTTTCTACAACTATAGGAGCAAAAAGACAGCTTTGTATAATGTGACCATAGTTTAAGTAGCTTTCTCTTACCTTCTTTTACTTCGCAATTTATCACCTGTGGATTCAAGTCCCTTGCTTCCTTCTTCACATTCTACACTTAGACCGCATGAATTATCAGAGATTCTACATCCAGTATGGACTTCTCTAACTACAACTGGATCAAAGGGTAATGTAACTGTGCCTTGACAAGTTTTTTCGATGTGATTCTCGAGCTGACTTTCACTACCTTCTATTTGTCCGTTGAGGTAATAAAGCCATAGCTTCGGATTAGTATCTCGTACCGTTCCATCTGATATCGAACCTTCCCCTGGTGTCCCTGATGAGTTGAGCTTTAGAGGCTGAGGCTTTGGGTGGTCGTGCTCACCTTTGTAAACAATTTCAGCAATCTTCCCATCCAATGATCTCTCAACCTTTTTCTTGACAGGACAACTTGGATGTGTGCACTTGTAATAACTCCGCGGATACTTGCTTCCCTTAACTTTCTTTTGTCCATATTTCCTCCAATTATATCCGTCATAAGAAGGCTGAGCACAACTTACTTGAGAATGAAGCAATGTTGGATCCTCTTTGCTATAATTCAATGTCACTCTTGAGCTTTCAATAGATTGGCTGTTTTCAACGGTGGATGTGATGTTCTGGGGAAGATTTGAGGTCAGTGCAGATTGGACATTGTCTTTACCTTGATTTGGACATTGAATACTGTCCTTATCAGGTGGATGTGGTAAACAGTTTTGCAAATTGGTGTTCCCCTGGTAAAAGAGAAGCCAGCAGCAAAGTTATGCAGATTCTCAAGTGCTCAAATCTTCTCTTTAAAGAGCATCAAACAGATAAACTGAACCATACTCAACCAACAAAGAAATACAAGTGATTATGAAGCTACTTACAATGTGTGACAGCTGAGAGACGGTCTGTTTCGATACATGCTTCGCCAAAGGTTTGAATAAAACAGTGGTTTTGCTGTCTGATATGGCAAGATTATCAGATGAACTACAAGAGATCGTTCGAGGGGCGGTTTCCGAAATTTTGGCCTGAAAATGTTGAATGTCACATAAGGAGATGCAATATTATGAAAGAAAAAGTACTATAGAAGTAAAATATCAGAGGAACAAATCACCATGGGTGATGGAGCAGGATTGTCCTTCAGCTTAAACCTCACTGTCTTTGGTCTTATGGCAGCAACCTTGGTTGTTTCTGATGACATATTAGGTGGAGAAGTATTGAAGGCACACGCAAGGATATCAGAGAATGACTTAAAACTGGAACATGTCGGCCTCGACGCAACCGGTCTGGCAACAACAACTCTCTCCGCCGCTTTATTGTCCATGATGTACAAGAAGTCACGTTTTTCTCAGAAAAGACACGCCTATGAACATTCAAGAAAACGTTGATAACCAAATAATTGCTTCCCAGAATGCGGTATCCAATAGCTTTGAAAGGACCCAACAAAGAATCAAGCTGAAGGCTTAAGCAATGGTTGGTCTACATTGTTTGTGGTCAAACGAGACTCCATACCTATAATTCATGGAGAAATGTAGTTATATCGAAAGCCGGTCGGCGCTATTTATGAAGTTCATCAAGTATTATAGAACATCACAGCAGTTTGGATCATTCAGAGCATAACAAGAAAGCTTTCTAGTCTGCAAGAACAGTTCGAAACTCCCAGCAAAGGATATCTCAACATTTGAGACAAGTTTGTCAAATGTTTCAATATGATGAAGCTATAATGAATACATTAACTGAAACACACAATCAATAAGCATTATAACAATGGGAAAATCCAGACACCAGAACATAACCCTCTTGTTGTTTGCTTCAATCTAGAATCGTACTAAAAGAAATATACCAAACCCCATATTTAAAATGACTTCATCAAGATCTAAAACTCCAATTCCAACGAATTTACGAATCCTTGAGGAAGGGGGAACTAAGGAACAATCGATCAAAAGTACTCAAACGTCAAACAGAAGAAAACCAGGGCAAAGACAAACCAATTGCTTCAAGCCCATCCACGGAATCTCGAACCACTGGTTCTCCAAGACGATCTTCACTTCAAATGGGATTATTTGAAAGTGGGTTTCCTTAGCAGATGATTTCAAAATGGAAGACGAGAAGAAACCCCATTTGCAGAAACAATCTGAAGAAGACGAAGAACAGAGAGCGGAGGTGAGTGAAGGAGAAACTGGTGGTCGCCGCTTTCATCGTGGAGGAACAGATTAAAGGGGTGGGGGGCGATAAGCAAGGGGGTTTTGGAGATTGTGGGTGTGGGGGGTTTTAGTTAGTTGGGGGTGGGGGCGAAGAGGAAGAGCAGGGAGTGGCCAATCCCGCCAACTGAAATTCTACTGAGAAGAATGGTAGTTGAATTGGGCGATGCACGTGCTGCTGCTGCGAAGGGAAGAGCCTGAAGAAGCAATGATGATAATTTGGTTAAATGAGCTTCCATGTTTACACACGGACTGCCTGGCCATGGAGTGAGGTTTTGGAATACCCCACCACCCAAATTATTACACCCAACACTCTCCACATCTTCAGATTATTTTTTTTAATTGTTTAAATCTCGTTTTGAGAATTTTCAACTATGACCAAATATTACATTATTCAAATACATTTTTGAACATAGTATCATAGTCATGCCCTAAACTCAAAGTGAAGCGTTGGATGAGTCATAGCGTACCGAAAATTGAAAAAAAAAAAAAACTTAATTCTAGCATTTCTCTTTCATCTATAATATATATATTCATTTAAAGAGTTTAATACAGGTGTAAATTTAAAAAAATGAACTTCATGTGTAAAAGTTATACATTATTCATTTTAATAGAGAATCTAAATTGGTCCAGTTTTTACCCCCCAACTGAAGAACATTTCTAAAAAGTTATACTATTTTTACCAATCTATCTATATCTATACTATAGAGAAAGCATGCAAAACAAAGAAGAACACAGATTCCATTGAATTTCCATACAAATTTACAGACCTTCTTCAACTGAATCTCCCTGTCTACAATCAAGAACATCATAAGATGAAGAAGAAGAAGAAGCAAGGTAGGAGCTAAGCAAAAATCACTTATTAATTGGTGCAAGAATGGTATAGACCAACAGGAATGTGACAATTACAATTGCACCTGCTAGAGTAAACCTTGGACTAGTCCACAGCATCAGGTTTGATCTCTCTGTTCTTTTGATGGGATCTACTTCTTCGGACAATGGATATTCCGATCTTCGCGGATTCCAGCTTACATATTTGTTTGGAGAGAAATCCGAGAAGATCGTCTTTTTCCCTCGCTTTCTGAACTTCGACCAAGCCTTGTCCCAATCTGTTGAGGGCTTATCACCTGATTCACATATGCAAAGAGTAATTAGATACTTGATATGATTCAGAAAATTGTTATTCAACTTTGTGCCTGCAAATATCCTTATCATCACCCTAATACTGAGGACAGTCCAATGTAAAGTAACATGGGAAACATTTACTTTATAGGCTATTTTCAAACAATAACTGTTTAACCTCAATGTTAAGCATCAACTTGATCTGCATTTGATATTGCAAAATTCAAATAGTTAGCTTACAAACTAGAAGAACTCAAGTTACTCAAAATGGTGTCCTCGTGTAAGGGCTCGGGATGTTCAAACATACCTTTCAAGTATTGAATTCAATTCTCTAAATTGAAAACTTAAAAATAATTCAAAACGCTTGTTTTCTCATGAAAATAAAGGACAAAGCCTCAAAGATTTCTTGTTTTTATTTTTTAAAAAGAAAAAGATTCAAATTTACAAGTTATGTATGAACCAACTTTCCACTCGGGACAATGGAACCTCTACATATATTAAAGTAATATGATATTACCCACTTTCGTTACAAGCCCTCATGATTTTGCTTCTAATTTTGCCCAAAAGGCCTCATACTAATTGAGATGATTGTCCTCACTTCAATTCATAGATTTTTTTTTCCTTTTCTAGATAATGTGGGACTTTGTTTGTACTCCTAACACTTGGTAATTGAAATCTCGACTTCTTTTGAGAGCCTAGAGCTTGAAAAGTGAGCTGATGATACTCAATATAACTAGAACCAATCAATCTCGCATAAGATGGTAGGACATATAACTCTTGATCATTGAGTAGATGGCACTCGTTCAGAATCAAGGAGACAAGAGAAATGTTGTTGTGCAACAAGTTACTACATATTAAGGAGAATTAGTAGCTTCATAATTGGAAGTTACATGCCTTTATCTGGGCGATCAAGAGCAAGCTAAAGCATATTAACCCTTTGAAAAGCAAATTGATCAAGAGATTAAGAAGGAAATTGCTCGTAATTTTTGTATACTCCAAGTGAGTTTTTCCTGTAATTTGGAAGCATTCTTGCTTTTATCGACAAGAGAATTAGTCAAAAACCTTCATCAGCGAGTGACTAATACTTAAAAACAGATGAATCAAATCCTAAACCTAATTTTAGACGAAACGGAAATCTAGATCTCAACACCAACATGTAACTGCTACTCCATTCGAAGTACCTCCGATCATCATACTCAAAATGGCGGGAAAATACGAAAAGCATTTCTCAACACTAAATTACTTTTATCCTTTAAGACATTTCGATTACTTCCTTAAACCAGAGTGTCCAATGGATTCTTGCCTCTCTCCCTCACAGCTCAAACTAAAATCCAAAGTAGCTAGAGAGGTCAACAACGAAGCAAAACTCATAGTCAAACTAAAAATCAGTGAAAATAGAGAAAAGACTACCGATGCCATACGTTTCTGATCATCATTATCGTCATCTTTTCGTGGATCTCTAGGCCTTCTCCCTGAGCACAGAGGAACCACCGGCGAAGAAGAAAACGGTGAGGACGCAGATGATTTTTGTTTGTTTCTCGAGAAAAAGTAACGAGGTGCGATTACGGTTCCGATTAGCATCTCGGCAAAGATTCCTATTCCAGATTGAAACCAAGAATTCGTTCCTTGGTCTGCATCCACCGATTCACTTCACTGGCCCCCCTCAGTTCGTTCCTTCTGATATCCGTATTCGGTGAACTTGCAGGCCTCAGAATCTGCCACGTCATCCGAATCATCGTCTTTGTGGGCCCGTAAGATCCCACGTCAACTAATTTGGGCTTTTTTTTAGAGTATGAATTGGGCCGATCGTCCAGCTTCTCTCACGTCTGGCCCAACTAGTTATAAATAGATTAAATTCAATAAATAATTTTAAATGACGATTCCAAATATCGAAAATGGTTTTAAATTCTTTATCTGAATTTTTTTAATTAATTATTTTTTTTTAAATAGTACGATAATAGTATTAATAAATTATTATATCGTAAATTTAACTATCCGATTAAATTTCAATTCATTTTCAAAATTTTACGTTAAAAATGTTTGTAAAATTATATTTAAATTGTAACCTTGTATTAAAAAAGATTAAATTTGTATAGATTTATTTAATGAATACGAAATTATATTGAACAAGTTCGAGTATTATTTTTTTCCTTCTTTTTGTGATTGACAAAAAATTCACTTTCTTTAAGGAGGGGTTTAACATTTATATTAGAACATTTACTTATTTCAAAGATTAAAAAAAAATAATAATATAAAAATTCAATAATGAAATACTACTCACTCTCTACTATAATTTTCGAAAGATGTTCAAAGACATATATGTGTCCAATAATTTCAATAAATATATTTATTTTGTTCGATTTCTGATAAAAAAAATTGTAAAAATTAAATGATATATCGAAAAAAAAATTACAAATTTAATATAATTTCACGAGTCAATTAATACACATTCTCTTTATAAAGTGTAATTTTTAAAATTACTAAATTTAGAATTTAACATAAATAAATAAAAACAATCATTAAAGAAAGAAGGGAACGCTTTAGTTAAAGAGGGAAAAAAGAAAAAAAGAAAGGAAAAGGAAAGAAGAGAAAAGAAAAAAGGTGATAAGACATTTATGACCCTACCATTGCCTTCTTTGGCAAAACACGAGCCACTCGTGTTTTACTCTCGCGCCTCCGTTCATTTGGAGTTTGCTCGTCCATGTATGTGCCGGTCACCGGTGGCGCGCCCCGTCCCTAAATTGTCGTTTCAGGAAAAAATATATTAAATATTAATCACATGTGAGAGATATTTCGCCACGTGTCGATCATTACAGGGGTGTGGAAAAAAAGTTGAGCGAGGCTGTTGGGCCCACCCACTCCCAAATCCAATGTGCACCACGGAAAAACAAGTTGGTTAGTAGATAAATCTCAGCCGTCGGATCCCGTGGTCACGGTAATGTCCAGCGTGCAAATCCAACCTTTTGTATTGGTTTTAATTTCATCCGTACTTAAAATATATATATATATATTTCTTTTTTCTTCTAATTTAATTTCAAAATTTCATCAATATTGAAATTAGTATCCTAACTATTCTAAATTAATTAATCTCGAAAATAAAAAATGAACAATAGTGAAACTCCTATGAAAAAATGTAACTGCAAACTATATATATATATATTGATCTTTTAAGTTAATATAATAAATTATTATGTTTTAGTTCTACTTAAGCTTTTTTTTTTTATTCTGGGCCATCGGCATATAATTTTTTTCCGCAGAAATTTAATTAATTTTAGAAATTTTCGTTAAGTGAGACATAAAATTTTAATTTTAATTTGAAATTTGATTTAATTTAAAATAATGTTATAATTTTTTTCTTATCCCATAACGACAGAAGTACGAGAACGAGCGAGCGGGACAGGGACGAGGAGGTGGAATCATCGGGCAACTCGTGGTCGAGAATGACTCGCCCGTAGCTTTTCCAAATCTGCGTGGGTCCCACTTTGTGCCCGATTCCCGATTTATTAGGCCACCTAAACGTTGAACATCGCCAAAACATCGGCATCGCTGTCCCCTTCCTCGTGTAGCATCGTTTGAATTTTCAACGGAGATTGAAAATAAATTTGTTTTTTTTCCCTACATTTATTAAACTAAGAAATAAAACAAAAAAACCATTTATTCGACTTTGAAAGCCAACATATAATTTATATTTTGTCTATTTTGAATTTTATGTTAAATTAAAAGTCTAGCATCCAATTTATATTATATTTTTAAATAGATTTGTTGAAGTGTATACTCGAAAATTTTATTTCTAATATTTTTATTTTAAAAAAAAGACCATCTTTCTCCCTCTCAAATAATTAAATCTTAATTATATATAATTCAAATTAAATAAGTAGTAAATATGTCATTTCATACTTTAAAAAATTAATTTAATCTAATTTAAATTAAACAAATTCATAAACTAATCAACATTATTGAGATTTAAAAAATATTTCATTTATCAAATATGCTATTATAGCCTTTTGAAATATATGAAATATAATTTTATTTTTTTATTGAATCATTTTAAAATTGTAGTTTTTGAATCCCTTAACAAATACAAAAATACAAAACGTAATCTATAAATTTTAATGATTATATCTAAATAAAATTAAATATAAATGTCTATTAGATTTGTAGGCTCGTTTATTTATTTTATATTTAATAAGTGTATTAAAAAAATAATTAGTTATTAAATGAAACTTTAATTACCTATAATTCAATCGAGCGTAAGGTCAATTACTTATTGGTCATCTTTTTCAAGGTACGAAGTTCGAATTGTCAGCATAATTTATCGTAACTGATATATACTATATTATTTGAGGTTGAAAATAAAAAATGATACATAGACAGAAGAAGATTATTTAATACAAAAATTAGATTTAACTTTAAATATAAATTTTTTTATTTAATTAATTTTAGATATGTATTCCGTCGTTGTTTTTATTGGTTTAATCGTGAAAAATTACTATAAATACATTTCATTTTTTTTTTTTATAGATGAAACAAATTTAATAATTCATTATTATGAAAAAGACAGAATAATGAAATTTATTGGGGATTAAATCTATAAAGTTAGAGACCAATAAATCTGTTTTAAAAATAAAAAATAATTTAACTAATATGATATTAGATCAAAATATAAATCCATAATTTTGGGACGACATGACTTTTATTTAAACAAATAAGTAAATAAATACACATTTAAAACGGATATTCCCCGGTAGGCGGCGATTAAATCGTTTCAATCGATCGCTCCCTGGTGGCCAACAAAACGAAAGGCGTCAAATTTCGCTCCACAAGTTCTCATTTCACACCTTGCCCGCCATTGTTACCTTCCTCCGTCTCTGCTCCGATTCAGCCTTATCATGCTCTGATTAACCACATGAACTCCAACGCTTCGAATCCACATACTTCTATGGCGACTTCCTCTGCTGCAGATTCTTCTGGCAAGAAGGTTCGTAAGCCCTACACCATCACCAAGTCCAGAGAGAGTTGGACCGAAGAGGAGCACGATAAATTCCTCGAAGCTCTACAACTGTGAGTTTCTTTTGTCTGTTACTTGCAATTATCTATGATTTTTCGTCTACTGATGTTCGTGTCTAATTCTACCTTCCGAAAGCAACATCCATGTACGATTTGTGTTTTTCTCTGTACTGCTTTATAACTTCCAGACGGAGCTTCATCTTCCTTCTAGATTGTAGTTCTCTTGATTCTGCTTTGTTGTCGAGACTGTGGTTTGAGGATTTAACTTCGAGTTTTCTTAACTGTGATGGTTTTGATTTTTGTGTTCCCGCTCTTCGTCATACCACATCGCATATTTTTGTCTCATCTGATTTTTTTCGCATCAACATTATGGAGTTATGATTTTAGTGCTCTTTAATCGGAGTTCTACGTAGGTTAGTTATCAGTTGACGCGGAATCAGAGCGTTGAAAGCTCTGTAGTTGTGGTTTTTCCATCCTAGAATCGAATTTTTAGTGGCAATTTTACGAGCTTGAGATATTGAGATCCATTAATCCAGTAACTGAAGAAAATTGGATGAGAAAATTGAGATCCGAACATATGTCAAATTTTCAGGTTTGATCGTGACTGGAAGAAAATTGAAGATTTTGTAGGTTCAAAGACAGTTATTCAGGTGAAGAATGATCGATTTGGTTTGTTGGAGCTTTTTATCTTTGATTTCTTCCTACAACATGTTCTTTACCCTACAGTCGATGCTGCAGATTCGAAGTCACGCCCAAAAGTATTTTTTGAAAGTCCAAAAAAATGGAACAATAGCACATGTACCTCCACCTCGCCCAAAACGCAAGGCTTCACATCCTTATCCACAAAAGGCATCCAAAAATGGTACAACAATCTGATTCATGAGCAAAAAACATACTTCAAAGCTCCCAATTACTGACGTACTTAATTAACTGCTATTCAACAGTTTTGGTACCGATGCAAGCGTCAATGGCTTATCCTTCTTCAGTTAATACCCTAGCACTTGGATATTGTCCATGGGAGGATGCATCGATAATGATTAACCCTTCATCCTGCAAAGTCACGCATCCACAAGATGAATTTACAAATCTTCACAGATCTGAAAGTACGTATATTTATCTCCCACCCCTAAAATTTTCATTGAAGTAGACTGGCAAAAATTGGACTCTCAAGCCCTTACCTTATTACATGGCATTAAAATTCAGCTGAAAATGCGTCAGAAGGGACACCAATGATCAATAGCAATAGCCTCAATGTTATTGGAAGCCCTGATACGGGAAAGCAGGGAAAACAAGCTCCTATGCTTCATGGTAACATATTCCAGTTTGGTTATAATACAGTGTTATGTCAGTGAAAAACTAGGCCTTACAAGTAAAATGGCGATCTAACTTCTTATTTATTCGTTATCCTGCAGGCTTACCAGATTTTGCAGAAGTTTATGGCTTCATTGGGAGCGTTTTTGACCCAGAAAGTAAGGAGCATGTGAATAAACTCAAGGAGATGGATCCTATCAACTTTGAAACGGTGAGTTTGAGAATCTGGGATTGTTTCTTTGACTTGTACTTCCAAGTATAGTTAGTGTGAGATCCTACATCGGTTGGGGAAGAGAACGAAACACCCTTTATAAGAGTGTGGAAACCTCTCCCTAGCAAACATGTTTTAAAAATCTTGAGGAAAAGTCCGAGAGGGAAAGCCCAAAGAGGACAATATTTGTTAGCGGTGGGCTTGGGCTGTTACAATAAGTGGCTATAATTGCATGTAATCAGCTAGGCTTCACCCTCGTGCTCATTTAGAAATCATATTCTGCTTGTTTATATTGCTTCTTAGTTGCACTTCCAATCATGCTGATCATTAAAGACTCCGGATTAATGCATGTTAAAACACCATTCTGGAAATTATGCAAGCATTTGCTCAAAGCTACAATTGGTGATATGCAGGTTTTGTTGTTGATGAGAAACCTCACTTTTAACTTGTCCAGCCCCGACTTTGAACCACTTGTAAGTATGGCATACTTCTATTCTCCAAGTACACATATGTCTGTTTCTACCATGCACTTTTCTTTCTCAAATGCCATGCCATGCCATGCCATGCTTATATCTTGTGCCCGAAGCCTATTTTCTTGCTTTGCATGGTTGTAATGTCAAGTCATGATCTCTTTAGATTTGCATAAATGCAATTATAAATTCCCATTTTACTGGTAGAATGGATTGTGAAACTAGATTGCTAATTTCTGCTGGTGAACATAGGGTTGAACAAAATCTATTATCATGATGTCCAAGCTCTTTTGCATGTTATATTTAATGGAAACGATTCTAAGAAACTGACGTTGTGTAATTCCCACATTGAAGGAAAACATTCTGAAGGCTCGGGTTGATAATCAGTTTTGGAATTGAATTGTAACTTATTCTCCCCTCATGGTTAAGCATTTGAAAACGTTCTAAACGGTTTCTATGTCGACTTAACTGATTTGTTTCAGAGGTCCGTGTTGTCAACCTATGATGTGAATACAAAAACAGTGGCAGTCACTGCAGGAGTGCCTACGAAGAAGCATACCGATGATATATCCTGTTGAATTACCTACTACCTAAAACTACCTCATTCCCCTTGTATCAGCTCTTATCTACTCTGCCTATTACTTGTCGAAGCCAGAGCGTTGGAAAGCCCCAACAATGGCAGCCGCCAGCCAGGGCTGTTAGAGAAGATTGTATCAAAAATTGGTCTCCACTGATTCTTTTGAGGCCTTTATGGATCCTCATCTTGGCACCTTATCAAGGCTCATATTTCACTGGTTTGGCCTATAACCAAATGTATATTTTTGTAAGATCTGTTTGATGAATTTTGTCTTTTGCTAATAAAAATACAGCCCATTAACCGTTTGTGAGGCTGCATATCAATCGGGCTGTTCAATCAAAATGT
Organism: Cucurbita maxima; assembly: GCF_002738345.1. Lineage (NCBI taxonomy): Eukaryota > Viridiplantae > Streptophyta > Magnoliopsida > Cucurbitales > Cucurbitaceae > Cucurbita > Cucurbita maxima. Next base: position 778,877 of record NW_019272023.1, read on the forward strand.
GGCTCGATCTCAGAGTGGTATTGGTCGATAGGCGATCATCTTGTGCTTGTACTGTTCAAAGTGAGTGTAAATTGTTCTGATTTAAATTCGTCACCTCTTTTTGTAGTCTGTTTTTTTTCCCCCAAGCAACCTGCAAGAATGAAATGGGTTAGTATTTATAAACGAAATGTGTTTCTAGACAGTCTTCCCTCCCTTCTGGCGACTAATTCAATAATGTTTTGCCTTTCATTAATGGAGGAAATATACTTTGATATCCCATTTAGAAGAACGATATCTTTTTAGTTAAAAAATATATATATATATTCTAAATTTAACAAAGAAATTTAAACGTATGATGTTTTAGTCGAAGATATAATATCTATGTTTTAGAATAAATTCAGTCAATACAATGTATGACTTAAAATTTGATGATGGGTCATTTTGTATTGTTTCAATTATACTTTCCATAAATAAATGTTTGAAACAACAGTAGGTTTTAGTCGACAATATGATAATTGAAGCTTTCTCAACAATCCATCACCGTTTCTCCTTCTCAAAACAAGTATCTTCAACTTCTATTAATGTTATTTCGAGAGGGAATGATTTGACCAGTGGTAAACAGATAACGGGTTGGATCAAGTACAAAGATGTAATGAGTACAAAGATGTAATGAAAATGATTGGGGTGTGAATTGAGTACTCGTCAATTAGGCCTCCAAATCCTCTCCTTCCCTAATTTACCTCTCCAAGCCATTAAAAGATTGAATGCACCTTGGTTTCTTTACTTTTAAAGTCCACATTGTTGATTGGTTGCAATTCAAAACATTTAGGGGTTCATGTAACCTGGCTCAATAGTCCATTGTTGATGGGTGGCAATTCAAGATTTTTGGATTTATTATCCCAAAATATATATACCAAAATGATATTTTCATTTTATGGCATTTTCTTTTACGATCTGAAAAAAAAAAAAAAAATGATAACAATGTTTGGATCAGCTCACTATCGGGCTGATCAATCAGGGCTACGTTTCCATTCTAGTAAGCACTGAATTGGGCCCAGAACCATTAGTCCCATTTAAAACCTAATTCTGTGCTATAAATTCATCAATTTCTCCCGTCCACGTTTCCATAGAGAAAAGCCCTAGTTCTGCGCATTCACTTGCCTGAAATGGCCGCCGCCGCTCGTCCTTTGGTCGCCGTCCAGTCTCTCGAAGGCGACATGGCAACCGATGCTGCCCCGACGGTGCCATTGCCCGATGTCATGAAAGCCTCTATCCGACCGGATATCGTCAACTTCGTCCACGCCAACATTTCTAAGAACAGACGCCAACCCTATGCCGTAAGCAAGCGCGCAGGTCATCAAACTTCCGCAGAGTCATGGGGTACAGGTCGAGCCGTTTCTCGTATCCCTCGTGTTCCTGGTGGCGGTACTCACCGTGCTGGTCAAGGAGCTTTCGGAAACATGTGTCGTGGAGGTCGTATGTTTGCTCCGACGAAGATCTGGCGCCGATGGCACCGAAAGATTAACGTGAATCAAAAAAGGTATGCTGTTGTTTCCGCCATTGCTGCTTCTGCAGTTCCTTCTCTGGTTTTGGCTCGTGGCCACAGAATCGAGTCTGTTCCGGAATTGCCGCTTGTGATTAGCGACTCCGCCGAAGGAATCGAGAAAACCTCTTCTGCGATTAAGGCTTTGAAGCAGATCGGTGCATTGCCTGATGCGGAGAAGGCGAAGGACAGTCACGCCATTCGCCCTGGTAAGGGTAAGATGAGGAACCGTCGCTATATTTCTCGTAAGGGTCCGTTGATAGTATATGGTACTGAAGGTGCTAAGCTTGTCAAGGCCTTTCGCAACATTCCTGGCATTGATATTGTGAATGTTGAGAGGCTGAATCTTTTGAAGCTCGCACCCGGAGGTCATCTTGGAAGATTCGTTATCTGGACGAAAACTGCTTTTGAGAAGCTTGATTCCATTTATGGATCGTTTGAGAAGTCTTCTGAGAAGAAGAAGGGTTACGTGCTTCCGAGGGCCAAAATGGTCAATGCTGATTTGTCTAGGATCATCAATTCCGACGAGGTTCAATCTGTCGTTAAACCCATCAAGAAGGATGTGAAGAGACCTTCATTGAAGAAGAACCCACTCAAGAACCTTAACGCCATGTTGAAGCTTAACCCATATGCTAAGACTGCAAGGAGAATGTCTTTATTGGCTGAGGCACAGCGCGTAAAAGCCAAGCAGGAAAAGCTTGACAAGAAGCGGAACATCATCCCGAAGGTATTATCTCTTGAATTTGGCTTTCTGGATTCTGAGTTTTTGATTGCTATGTACTTGATTGATTTTTTGGTGGTTCTTCTCACGTGTAAATTGGTAATGTTGTTCTTCGATTGTAATAGTGGCAGGATTTTGAAATGCGATTCAATATTTGCAGCATTCATTCAACTTTTTCTCGATTGAAATGTTTTTGAGCCATATTGTTTGTTGCTGGATTCTAGAGTTTAGTTAAATTACTTGGTAGTATGTCATTGTGTAACTTGATAGATGAGAGTTGGATGCTGCCCATGTTTTAGGTTTCACGTCTCTGTTTTCTCTTAGCAAATCCCTCTTCATTAATCGATTCATATCATCTGTTTTCTATGACATTGATGAAGCATCTGTGAATTGGTTCTCTATTCTTTTCATTTAACCGATTGCCATTTGGCTGGTCTCCTAAGTTTACTACCTGGATGTTATGCATTTGATTTATAGTTGAATTGGGCAAGCTGCTTTCCGTGTATCTTTCTTGGGTTTGTCATTTTTTTTCATCTTCACAGATCAAATGTTAGTGGCTTGGCTTTTATCTAGGATGAATGTAGAGTTAGTTCCCTAATCTGGCTTGATATGATACTGTTAGCCCTGTTGACCGTTGTGGCGATTTTGTGTTCAGGAGGAAGCTACAGCAGTAAAGGCAGCAGGCAAAGCATGGTACCAAACAATGATTTCAGATAGTGATTACACCGAGTTCGAGAATTTCTCCAAGTGGCTTGGTGTGTCTCAGTGATTTCGTTTCTCTTTGACAATTTCTTCATAGACATTAGTTTGTCAATTAAATTTTGTATGCTGTTGTTTTTGCCTTTTCCTACCTTCTTGCCCCCTTTCTTGTCTACTTATGGAAATGGAATTGAACATCTGAAGAGCTTAGGGAGGTCAGTTTAGTGTTTGATTTACACTTCAAACTTATATTTAAAATTGAATCCATTGTTTGCTATTTTGATAGTTACAGATATCTTTGTACTATAGGGGTTCACTTTAGGTATGAATGTTCATGCAATTTAATGACTAGTTCTCATATAATATATGGGGTTCTTCATAACCAATGAAGAACAATGCACAATATTGATTGATCTTGATGGTTGATCCAGATGAGCCTTGTTTAGATTAATCACGTTGTATCCAGCAGCAGCCCAATCCTAGAGAGATATGTATAAAATGAGATGGGCTACTACTGGACGGCCCACTATCTTGTTGGGCCGTCCTCTGGTACTTGGTCCTACCTATACAATACAAAAATTACAAATCTTAAAGATTTTAATCTTCAATATTATTTATATTTTAATAATTTTACTTATTTTTTACAATTTTTTTCAAACCTTCAGATGAATTTGTAAAATCAATAATAAAGATATTTATTATTATTATTTTTTTTGCGTTAAAGAATTAAAAATGGTAATTGTTAATGTATTAAGAGTGTTTTTAATCCCCAAGGTTTTGTCTTTGAAAAGTTGATGTCCTATCAATGACAATGTTACAATTTATTGTACCACAAAAAGCTATTCACATTAAATTCCAGTGCACCGTACCGTACATGATTCTGTCTCTCTGACCATAATAAAACACGTTTTCTCTTTAATTTCATTATTATTATTATTAGAAAAGTTATAATCTTATAATTTATATTTATTATCTTTTCTTCGGATTTGTTTTTTTTTTTTTTTTTATATAATAGATAAATCTTGTATTGGCTCTAGGCATCAATGGTTTAGTTGGTTGATTTTGCCTTCTATTAAAAAATGTTGTTATTTATTAATTAAAAAACACATTTTTTTAGTTTCCAATTGGGTAATTATACATTAAAATATTTAGCAATGGCTAATGCCCATTGCCAAATGCATTATAAAATTAAAAAAAGAAAAAAAAATCAGCATTGGTTTGTCACATTTAAGTACACTATTTTTGGTAGTTGGGCAAAATAAAAAAATGGTTCTTGAAAAAAAAAAAGAAAAAGAATGTTTTGAGAATTGATCTACATTTTGTAAATTCACTTAAAAAAAAAAAAAAATCTGAGTTTGACTAATATATTTGATATCCTTATATAAGAAACAAATTCTAATGCTTGTGTTTACTAGACTTTGAGATTAATTGTAATGGTAGAAATGATTAGGAAATTTTGAAATGGAAAGATGAATGAAGTACTAAAAAAAGATTATTATATTTCCATAAAATATGCCATTAATTGCTTAAAAAAGGTTGTACTAAATTAAAGTAAAAAAATGTATTTTAAACTCAAACTTTAAAAAGGAAAAGAGAGAGAGAAAGAGAGAGTGGTCTGAGTCACAATTGGTGTCCATTGGTCTGATTGATTTAACCTCCACAGTCTCCCTTGTTTTCTTTCATACACCACAGAGAAAGAGAGGAAGAAGAAGTGAGTCCCCCACTTCTCCCTTTTTCTCCCATCCGCCATGGAAATCGAGCTCCACCTCCAATAGAACAACGGCTTCTCCCACTTTCTCTCTCCCTTTCTCTCTCCTCTGCCCCTCACAATCATACTAAAACAGTTATCATTCTCTTTACTGGTGACCCTTTTCTACTCTTCTCAGAATCTCTCTGTTTTTCTTCTCTTCTTCTTCTTCTTCTTCTTCTTCCTTCATTTTCTATCAGTTTCTTTCACCGTGCTTCTATGTTTCTGTAACCACTACTGCAGAGTTGTGATGGATTGATTCAATAAGATCCCAATTATGCTTTGATTTCAATGGCATTTGCAGAACGTGGAGCTTCAAACCCAATGCTGGATCTTAACCTCCAAGTTGTTTCCTCTGATTCGGTTGAGATGGTTACTGAGAGGCTTTTCCAGTTTCCGCCAATTAGAATGGAAAGCGCCGGTAGCTTTAACGGCGATCTTTCTGCCAGCACTACCGGCGACGAGGACTCATCTTCCAACGCTGATGAAGCTTTCCCGTTCGCCTTCGGTAAAGACTGCGCGGTTCAGGAAAACTTAGCGGCCAAGTCACTCTGTATTTCCGATAACCACCGCGATCAGACGATGGAGCTTTTTCCATTAACAGGCGGGTTATCTTCTGGTTCGAGTTCTCAGAAGCAGTGGCTGGAGGTTTCTCCGCCGGAATTTCATTGTTGGAGCGGAGCGCCGGAGCGGAGAATAACAGCACCGCCGGCGCAACAACAGCATCAGCCGATGAGGAAGAATCGGCGAGGTCCAAGGTCTCGAAGTTCGCAGTATCGTGGCGTTACCTTTTATCGAAGAACAGGAAGATGGGAATCGCATATTTGGTAAGGGTTTTAATTCCTTCTCCATATTAGATTGCTTGAACTTGAATCCGTCCATTCTTGAGCACATTTTCTGTCCATTACAGGGACTGCGGGAAACAAGTTTATCTGGGTATGATTTCTTAATGTTCTTCGTTCAAACTTCGATTCTTCATTCTTTCTGATCTAAATCTTGTTCATGGCCATGGCTGTTTTCCTCCCCCTTTAGGTGGTTTCGATACTGCACACGCGGCTGCTAGGTAACTACAAACCATTTATCTTCTCGTTTGCTTGTGTGTTAGAATTCGGATTTTCCATTTCAGGGCGTATGATCGGGCGGCGATCAAGTTTCGGGGGGTCGATGCAGATATCAATTTCAATGTCAGTGATTATGATGAAGATATTAAGCAGGTGGGATTGGCTAAGTTAATACTCATTACTGTCAGAACTTCAAACTCTTTCTCTAACGCCATTGATGAAGAGCTTTACTCTTGGCTGCCATTAATGTCCCAGATGATTAATTTTACCAAGGAAGAGTTTGTTCATATTCTTCGCCGCCATAGCACTGGATTTTCGAGGGGGAGCTCCAAGTACAGAGGAGTCACTCTGCATAAATGTGGGCGATGGGAAGCTCGGATGGGTCAGTTCTTGGGCAAGAAGTGAGTATTCTCTTAACTTTTGGGCAGAACATCCTAGGACTTTGTTTTCTGTGTTTTTGTTGGCTTATGATTCTGGGTTTTTGTCTTGAATTGAGCTGTATTATTGGCTTTTTCCTCCTTGTAGGTACATATATCTTGGTCTCTTTGATAGTGAGATTGAGGCTGCAAGGTCTTCTTAAAATCATTCTTGTTAACCCTTTCAAAAACTTACACCATTTCATTTTAACTTCATGTTTTGCTGTTTAATCAGAGCATATGACAAAGCTGCCTTGAAATGCAATGGTAAGGAGGCTGTCACAAACTTTGAACCAAGTTCTTATGTTGCAGAGATGGCTTCTGAGGCGGCTGGCACAGCAGGTTTGCTCCTTCTCTGGCTATCCAATTTGCTACTTCATCATTTAACGACCTGTTTGCTCGGTCGATCGAGTATTCGGTATCGAAAACTGTGTTGATTATGTCCCATATGCAGAGAACAACCAGATTCTTGATCTGAACTTGGGAATTGCTCCCCCAAATCTCTGTGAGGCTCAAAGTGAGAGCATTGCCATGTTTGAGAGAAGAGCTATGGTAATTGTTTCTCAATGCTGCATTTCGCTTTGTTTTGATGCTTGGCTAACATGTATCTCCACTGGCAGCCTGAGAACTCTGTTTCAGCAGCAATTAGATCATCCCATTCCCAGCCGTATAGCTTTGCAGTGCCTTCCAATTACCATTCTCCTTGGAGTGTTTCAAACTCCAGTTTCTTTCCCAACTCAAGGGTAATTATAATCACTACATACGCCATTTTGTTATATTCAGCTTACCTAGGAACTCCGTAAGTATGTTGTTTTATTATGTGAGGTCCACAAAACACATTTATTTCAGTTCAAGGGTACATATTTCTTTTATTTACATTCAGCTCCTCACGTACTAAGTAGATAAGAGTAGATATATCTGTTTATCATGTGGGGCTCACCTTACTTTACCTAGTTTCTTTTTCTTTCTTTTCTCTCTCTCACATAAAGTAGAAAATTCATCGGGTCGGGTCGACAGATTTGAACCTCTAACCTATTGGTTCGATGATATATATCTAAACCAATTGAAATATAATGTGGGGTTAAAGAGATTTGAGCCTCTAACTCATGTGGTGCTATCACATAAGGTTAAGAGATTTGAACCACTAATCAATTGGTCGATGATATATATCTAAACTGATTGACTTATCATGTGGAGTTAGAAAGATTTGAACCTCTAACCCTTGCTCTATAATGTATATCTAAACTGATTGAGGTATATTTTTTTTTTGTGGATGTTTGAATCAGTAACATGATTAAAATTGGTAAAAAAAATGCAGGAAAGAGCAACAGAGATGAGGATGGGGGTTGGGTCATGGGAGTGGCAAATCCATGGCCACCCAAGTGGAACAACCTCCGTGCCACTCTTCTCTGCTGCAGCATCATCAGGATTCCCTTCTTCTTCTTCTTCTTCTTCGACTGCCATTCCATCAGCTTCATCTGGTGTTGGTGAAACCCATTTCCCAGCAATCTTCTACTGTAGGAGTTGAACAGAGATAGACAGCACCGGGTGGAATGGGAAGAAGGAACACAAATATCTCTCTTCAAATGCATCATTCTTTCTTTGTTTCGGAAAGATTACAGGTAACCCACAGTCTGAGTCTGCTGCCTTATTTTAACGCCAATTATTGATGTATTTTAAGATTCAGTATGTTGAGATTACTGGATGTTCATATCACTCATTTCCTTTGAACTTAAGGATTGTAAAACTGCTTGGGTTTTGCCCTAATCTTGCAAGCTACTCCATGGCTTTCCTTCATTTCCTTATCTTCCATATTTCAGTTTTTAAGCTCTATTTCTTATGTTACCTTTTTACCTAAAAAAAAATTATAAAAAAAAAAAAAAAACCACTGTATTGACGTGGAAATTCTCACTAATAGATGCATTTCTAAACAAGCAGACCAAGAAGACAATATCTACCCGTAGTGGAATTTGGCTATTAGAAATAGTATCAGAACTAGATATTGAGTGGTGTGAATGACTACTCTCCCTAGTAGATGCGTTTTAAAACAAATCTCCTTAGTTCTCTCTAGTAAATACATTTTAAAATCGTGTAGCTAATGATGGCACATATTACTTTGTATAAACTTAAATTTTAAAATAAAAAATTACATTTGTTTTTTTTTTTTTGTTAAACTTAATTGAGAAAAAATTTAAATACAACCAATGTGGTAATGAAAGTTTGAATATCGAACCTAAAAAAAAAAAAGAGTAAATATCCTAATCATTAATCTATAAGCAACAAAAATTTCTAGCATCGTAAGAGAGAGAGAGCATCATACCCATGTTCCTTACACAGTGACGTTGGTGGACCCTACTAATGTGACGAACAGATAGATGAAGTATTCCTATTCCATTAAAAACCTAAAAATTTCTTTTATGATCATGTTTGCTCTAAAACATATAAAATTAATGTGTGGATAACAACCTACAGTAATACATTTTGAGACGAGAATATGCCAGTTCGACATTTTAGTCATTTTTTTTCCGTTTTTTTGGGGCTAAAATATCAATATATTTAGTTAACAAAAATCTTTAAATTAATGTTTATGCATTGTTGTTATTTTAGTCTATGGTGGCAATATTGGAAAAATATAGTTTCGAAATGCAAAAAATAAGTTCGAAATACTTAGCTAAGAATATTCGTCTCATTGCGGGAGAGTCGCATTCATGATCTCTGCCGATCTTCATCGTAGGGCCTGTGCCTACGGCAGTTAAGGCCCATCTCCGCCCGCCTCGCCGGCATCCGCCGTCACCTCCGCCTGCACCCTACTGATCCGTCTTCTCCTTATCAAGCGAAGTTCCTATCGTGTTGTCAGAAAACAAAAAGTCGAAGATGAAAAGTCCAATCGTCAAAATACAAATCCATCCATCAATTATTAGCAACTGTCAGACAGTATTGACTCAACTATTCATTCTGCAAACCCTAAATCGAAAGCATCGCAACGAAATTTCATTCAATTTACCGGTCAGTTCATCTCCTGATTCAGACTTCAGAGCGTCCTCTTCTCATTCACTATCTTATTTTAGCATACCAAGCTATGTTCTTCTGAAATTTGTGCATAAAAATGGTTGAAAGACTGATAATCGAGAACTGTGGTTACCTTGCAGAGTTTTCGTCCCCGATTCACAGAGAATAATCGGTCGTTTCGGGCTCTCCTTGCAGAAGCAGAGGTACATCCCTTTCTCTCTTTAGCGATGGCTACAATTGGTAGGCTCCTTTCTGGAGGCAGACAAGGGATTAAAAGCTTTCGCCTATCAATTGCGTGACAAAAATGTTGTTTCAGAGCAGTGAAGATGGCGATCGGATCGAGATATGAAGCTTCGGTTCTTCGCTGCTGCGGCTGCTCTCTAAATATTTATAGGTACTCTAGTTACACACGTCACTTCTCAAAATAGTTTCTCCTTTTTTCATTTTTTAAAAACTAAATTATAGAATTATTTATCAATTTAACTCTCAATACTTTTAATAATATCTTTAAATTATGTAAATAAATTAGAAAATGTAAGTATTTTGTTTTAAATTTGCTATCCACTTTTAAAAATTTTATTAATAATTTTAACACAAATATTTAAAAGTATCGTTAATTTCAAATTATTCCCCCATACAAAAATACCTATAAATTTCACATTCCATGGACCGATTTCAGCCCAATTAGAGATGGGCCGCCCATCTCTTGTTGGGCGGCCCACTAGAGTGAATCACTAATTATTATCCTGGGGTTCTAATGGTCTGAGAATAACTTTTTTTTTTTTTTTTTTTTTATCTAATGATTGTTAAATTATGAGCATGAATTTTAAAAGGAATTTTTCTTAAAATTATGGACATAAATTACAAAATTAGAGACACGTGGCAAAGTATATACCATAATTCTCATTCAGAAACTTGACCACTAAGCAAGTGTTAGAAAAAAGTGAAACAGTCATGTGAAACGCATTATCTCTTTGCCGTTTTATTGCTTTTTACTTTTTAAAAATTCTAAAAAATACAAAAATATAAAAATTTAAATACAGCTAAAATCATATAACACATTAGCTGTTAGCATTTGATTCCACTGAGCAAAGGAAAAGGGGTCCTCAAAAGGAAGAGGTATTAAGCATCTTTATACCAAAGCTTTTTTCTCTTTTATTTCATTTTAATTTAATTTTTTCCCTCCCATCCGTTGTGTTTTAAAGGCAAATAATCAAGAAAATCCATTAAAAATATATATATTATAATTAATATTTGCAAGCTTCCCTTTATTTCAATTTTATTTGTATATTGGCGTCGAATTGAAAATACCAATTATACTTAAAATTAGGTGGAAAGTGTTAAAAGAAAGACACTCGAATGGAATAATCGGCCTAATTTTCGACTAAAAAGTGAAATAAGTATAATCAAAATAGATTTCTTAAAAAAAAAAGAAAATCTTAAATCCGAAGAATCTCGAAATAAAAAAACAATGGAAGTGATAGCAATGCAGCTAACTTAATACTAGCAACATAAAGCGTTAACTTCCACATTATATTATTCATGGTAATATTCTCATAACACCACATCGTCATCAGTTTATAGGTTCTCATATAAAGTTTGAAATAATGTGGGATTACGCTATTAAAAGGATTTTATTTTAAACGTTAAATAAGCGGATTTGCAAAGATAAATTTTAAAATTTAATATCTGAAGTAAAAAATTAAAATAAATTATATTGAAACAGAATTAAAGTAAATACTTTTTTTTTCAAATTCAAAGAATTAAAGTCTAAAGACATAAAAGCTAACTCTTTTTTCTTTTTTTATTTTCGATATTTTTTTTTTCAACACAGACAGAAAGTTACTTTGAATCCTAATCAATTGGTTTTCTTTTCGGAATTCACTATTAATTCCCGCCAACGAGCCGGTCAATCCGGTTCGCCGGTTCACCTGTTTTATTCTTTTTTTTTTTTTCCGTACGCCCAACCAAACCGACAGCACGTGCGCAACATTCGATGTTCGGTTTTTCTTTATCCTTTTCCGATATTCAATAATTAACAATAATCATCAATTTAACCCCTAAATTATCTTTTGATTAATAATTATTGACTATTATTCTATTTTTACCTTTCCAGCTGAAATTAGATGCATTGTGACGCGGATGCAACCTAGTGGTGGGGCCCATCTGCACTAAATCACGTTCGTCCACGTGGACAGCCTACCGTACCTTGTTGTCTCACTCCAGCTTTTTCATCCTTGTATATTTGTAATCTCACCTTTCTGCTGGGTCCCACGCATCCCCATGACCCGATCCTGTCAAAAAAAAAAAAAGAAATTAATTAATTAATTAAATTCAATGAAATTAATAACTAATATTAAGTTAAACTATAATTCAATATTTATGGCTTTGTTTTGTTCAGTTTCTTTGGTTTTATTATTTATTTATTTACTTTTATATAGATTTTTCTACCTCTTTCATTTAAGTCTATATTTTAATATAGGTAGCAATTTATAATGATGTAATTCTCCCACCATTCACAGAACAAATAGTATTAAAGCGGTACATCTCCTAATAAGATGTAGTTCGAGGACGAACGAATCAAGATGAAAGCTGGTGGACGTATAACACCCAAATAAAAGAAGAGTACATGAATTAATCGATGAATAAGAGTAATTACGATAATAAGATCTTAAAAAAATTGTAAATTACTACTTATACTAACAACGTACATATTTTTTATGTTCTGATCTTAAAAACTCTAAATTTAATATGGTTTACTTTGAAAATTTATATGTTGAGAGACATTTTGAAAATGAAAATGTTACAAGAAAAACATAAATACAAACTATTATATTGATTTGTGGGCGAGAATTTGATCGATGTCGCAGACAGGATATAACTATTTATATTTGATTTTTTTTTTTTTTTTGAAATCATGCTTATTTTCTTACCGTTTTTTTTTCCTTGTCGTAAAAATATTTAAATTTATAATTAATTTTTTTAAAATTAGTTTGAATTTTCTTAAAAAATTTAAAGAAATATATACCTCACACTAATGTTGGAAGGTTTATTTAAATAAATAATAAAAAATATAAATATATTATATATATATAACAGAATCAGCCGAGCTCGGAGGAGGGAGAGAGAAGGCGCCAATTCGACTCAGTCCAATCTCTCTCTCTCTTTCAATTATTCCATTTCGCAAATGATTATTGAATTGAAGAATTGTTAATAATAATACCCATCGTTGTTTCTTGCTTACTTTACTCTCTGTGCGCCACTTTCTTGCCCTTCTGTTCTCTTAAGCTCTCAAATCGCTTCAATGGCTTCAAGAATGACGGATATCTGAATCTTCTTTCCAATCGTTTCTTCACGCTCGCTAGAATGGAGACTAAGCTTCTGCTTCTTCTTCTTTTTTTTCTTTTCCACGCATGCTTTGCTCAGATGCCAGGTATCTACTCCATCTTTGTTTTTCCAGCTTCTTCAGTGATTTTCTATGCTCCTTGGACTTTATACTCGTTTTCGACTAACTTTTATGTCGCGAGGTTTATCGAGCTTTGCGGTTGTTGGTTTCTTTGTTTTTGTCAAGCTTTATATGGCGTTATCTCCGAGTCTTCAGTTTTCACTCTTTCCGGTCTGCTCAATGGCTGTTGCAGTGTTTGTTAGATTCTGGCTTGTTGTCTATGAAGAATGCATTTTAGATGTCTTAGAACCTATCGCTGCCGTCACCATTACCTAAACTTTTGGTTTTAGTTGATGACTGGCGCTTTCCATTCTTGAACGTTGATTGAAAGTATCCAAAAGAATACATCCAATTACGGAAAGAGCTTGATTATATTGATGCTAGATATCCTTTCTGGTATTTGAATCTTGTTGCTGATATTCTGATGTTTATATCTTGGACTCGGTGTTGACTAACTTGATACTTTGTACCGCATGGTTTTTTAATATTTAATGTTGGAGTGATTTTTAATTGTTCCCTCTTCCCTTTGAACATTTCTGTGTCAATTTTTCTTTTACAATTTTTTCATCCTTTTTATTTGGTTGTCGTTGTATGAAGCTTGCCAAATTCTCTTTGAACATTACTTTACAAGTTCTAAGAATTTCTTCATCTTTTTTATTTGGTTGTCTTTTTGAAGCTTGCCATGCAGTAATTCTTACCATGTTTATTCTCGATATGAACTATAGAGATCGTTAAACCGAATGGTTAAGTATTTACTACGAATCTAAAGTATTCTGTATGTTGTGTGGAGTAGGGTTTGTAAGTTTGGACTGTGGAGGTCAAGAAAGTTTCACTGACGATATTGGTCTGGAGTGGGTTCCAGATACTCAAATTCGTTTTGGAGAAGCAATTAACATTTCTGTTGTAAATGAGACAAAGAAGCAATATTTGACCTTAAGACACTTCCCTGCTGATTCCAGGAAGTACTGCTACTCACTCAATGTCACTAGTAGAACACGTTACCTTCTCAGAGCAACATTTTTATATGGTAACTTTGACAATAACAACGTGTATCCAAAATTTGATATTTCCCTTGGGGCAACTCACTGGTCAACAATTGTCATATCTGATGCCAACACTATAGAAGTTCGAGAGCTCATATTTCTGGCTTCAACTCCAACAGTAAGCGTCTGTTTGTCAAATGCTACAACTGGGCAGCCATTCATATCCACGCTTGAGCTTCGACAATTTAATGGCTCTACCTACTATACTGAATTTGAGGATCAGTTTTACCTGAGTGTCTCAGCAAGGATTAATTTTGGTGCAGATTCCGAAGCTCCAGTAAGGTTAGTCATCACTTGTAGTATCGTTGCTTTCTCATATACTCATATATTATAGCCGCAGGAATAGGTCCACAAGCAGCCAGCAGTAAATAAATAAAACAATCAATAACTGGATTTTTATTTATTTATTTATTTTTTTTTACCATGCTTCGTAGTGCCATCTATTGTGAGAATGCTTTTAATATTTATATAAAGATCAATTTTTTTTTTAATGTATTAGTAACATGAAACCATCACGGCAGGTATCCTGATGATCCATTTGACCGGATATGGGAGTCAGACTCAGTGAGAAAAGCAAATTACCTTGTTGATGTTGCTGCTGGTACAGAAAAAATTTCCACTAAAATGCCAATAGATGTAGATAGAGATGAAAGGCCACCTCAAAAAGTTATGCAGACGGCTGTAGTCGGAAGAAATGGTTCATTAACTTACCGGTTAAATTTGGATGGTTTCCCTGGCTTTGGATGGGCTGTCACCTACTTCGCAGAAATTGAAGACTTGGGTCCAACTGATACGAGAAAATTCAGGCTTGTACTTCCCGGCATGCCTGATATCAGCAAAGCTGTAGTCAACATTGAAGAAAATGCTCAAGGAAAATATCGGCTTTATGAGCCTGGTTTTACCAACTTAACCTTCCCTTTTGTATTATCTTTTCGGTTTGGGAAAACATCGGATTCTTCGTTGGGACCTCTGTTAAACGCTATGGAGATTAACAAGTATCTTGAAAAAAGTGATGGTTCTCTAGATGGTAAGCCTAAATTCAAATTGGTTTTAAGTTTAAACTATCGTATGTTATATATTTATTGGTCCTATAATAGTGTATTTATCTTTGCTGATTATGTTTGCTAATAATAGTGTATTTATCTTTTTACATTTGCTAAACTTCAGGAGCAGCTGCTGCTAGTGTAATTTCAAAATTTTCATCTTCAGATTGGGATGAAGGTGGTGATCCATGCATGCCAGTTCCTTGGTCATGGTTGCAATGTAACTCTGATCCACGGTCAAGAATAGTTAAAATGTAAAAGTTGTTGCCATTTCAGCCATTTTTCAAGTCTATTTATGCTCAACTATATTTGATCATTCCAGTTACTATATCTTCCTTTG
The DNA here is from genome assembly GCF_002738345.1 of Cucurbita maxima. NCBI lineage: Eukaryota > Viridiplantae > Streptophyta > Magnoliopsida > Cucurbitales > Cucurbitaceae > Cucurbita > Cucurbita maxima. Next base: position 793,923 of record NW_019272023.1, read on the forward strand.
GCACTTGTTAGTTCATTGTCCAAAAAGAATTTGACGGGGAGCATCCCCACAGACCTTGCAAAGTTGAGCGGTTTAGTTGAATTGTAAGTTCCATTTTGCGTATAACATTTTCTTGGTTGTCCAATTGTCTTATTTCCATTCTACATCCATAAAGGTTCATGTCTCTTTTGGTTTCACCATCTGTTTGTGGCCTCTATGCAGATGGCTTGATGGAAATTCGTTCGTAGGTCCTATACCAGACTTTACTGGATGCGCGGACTTAAAAATCCTGTAATCTCAAATGACTTCAATTATATCTCATATTCTGTTGAAGGTTTTTAAGCTGACTGAGATATTTGTTTCTTTAGCCATCTCGAGAACAACCAGTTGACTGGAGAGTTGCCTTCCTCTTTAGCAAATCTACCAAGTTTACGGGAGCTGTAAGTATTGAGGATTTTCTTGCCATATGTTTGAATTGACTACTTTGTAGTATTTAACAGAGTTTACATTTACAGATTCCAAGTGAGGTGTTTAATATATTTCATGTATCTGATGGTTGTAGGTATGTTCAGAATAACATGTTATCTGGAACAGTGCCTTCTGGTCTTCTCAATAAAAACCTAGTCATAGAGTGAGTTTCTGATTTATACTTGGTCTATAGATTGTTTCATTGTGCTCTTAAATTATCCTGAACTTTGAATTTTTTTTGGAGGTGAATTCTTGTAGGTTGTGCTTGAAAGTGTTGTGGAAATACTAGATGATTTGAGATTAATAAATATTCACTTGTGAATTTTCCTTCTTTCAGATTGTAAATCATTCCTAGTCTGCAATATATGATCGTATTTATTTATACAAAGCCTTAGAACTGTGGGTCAATGCTAGGTAAAATAATCTTAAAAGTGATTTTTTCAAGGAAAATAAATTCTTCGGGCCTGCCTAATAAGTCCTGGGATGACTGCTGCAAGCAAGCAGGTTTTTGTCTGAAATGGATTGTCATTTTTAAAATAATTGTTGTTTTGCCAAAAGCCTTGTTACCCTTTGTATACCAACTATTTAAGGTTTTGAGCAAGTTCATTACTCTCTATACTTGCCTTCACTATGTGCACTCGTTTGATTAACAGCTACTCTGGAAACATCAATCTTCATGAAGGGGGGAAAAAGAACCACGTTTATATCATTGTGGGTTCAGTAATTGGTGCTCTTGTCCTCCTGTTGGCTACTGTGGTATCTTGCTACTTTTTGCAAAAAGGAAGAAAAAGATATCAAGAACAAGGTACATACAGAAACTTTTTCCTTTCAAGAACATGAGTTGATTTGACATGGTTATGTATATTTAAAAAAATTAATTTAGCAGATCTACTTGAAGAATCCTTGCCTGTACAAAGATTTGCCTCTTCAAAGGGTGATGCCCCCAAGGAAACCGCACATTGCTTCAGTGTTAATGAAATTGTAGAAGCAACAAGAGATTTTGAAAGAAAAATTGGGTCTGGAGGTTTTGGTGTTGTATACTACGGGAAATTAAATGACGGAAAAGAAATTGCAGTTAAAGTTTTGACTAATAACTCCTTCCAGGGAAAGCGGGAATTTGCGAACGAGGTAATATACGTATAACGGATCCTCCATTCAATTCAGTCGTTATACTTGAATTGTCATTTTGTGATTTCCATTAATACATTGGTCGTGTTGGCGGGTTACACGATACTTTCTTATATCATTTGTTCTTTTTCTTTCGTGTCAATTATGTTGTAGAAACTGGAGAGGACCACGTGGGACTGACTAAATCGTGAGTCTTGTGACTGATGAGATATTAAGTGTTGGGAGAAGGTTAAGCTAAATATTTGTGCACAACCATTTGGGAGAACTTTTAGTGGGATCTACTAGTGCTATAAGAAATGAGAGAAGAGGGCCTAGGGAGGGGTATGCTGTCGGGAAAAAGTTAGAAAACCTTCAAGCGTGGGAGCAAGCCAATCATTCTGAAAATTTTGCAATTTTGTGTCTTCCTATTGAATCAAATGATACAAATGAGGAACTTGCTCCTTTCACTTTTATATCTTCAATATTTCACCATTTAAACCATTAAGAAGGTCTGTTTTTCAGCCTAGCTCCTTACCTCTGCCGTTGAGTCTTGAGTTGGAACTCAATATGTTGTTGAGGCTGTGTTAGGAGTTCATCTTGTGCCTGATTATGATTCTCAAGCTTTGGTGGTCCTTGTACAGTGGAACATGCTAGCATCATCATTAAGGGAGAACTTTGAATTTCTAAACTAACACCTTCCTATTTTCCACCTTGGACAATGTGGAAGTGTTGGCAGTAGGTATAGATAGAAGCATAAGCATTCACGCAATCAATTTACATACACAAGGATATACTGGTGGCCTGTTAAGTGTAGGGAGAAGAGTATGCTAATCATTTGAACAATACTGTCAGGGAGAGTGCTTAATCGGTCCTCAATCTCCACAAGGGAGGGACGAGAGAGGGAGCCAAGGGGAGGGTAGATTGTAGTTAGGAAGAGTTAAGAAGACTTTCTAGCTTTAGAGAGCACGATTCCTTTTGGATTGTTTGGCCATTGTGCTCCTTTCCCTGTCTAATCAAAGATAATCAGCTGTTCTTCATCTATAGTTTAATGCAATGCACTAACATGGGACATAAAAAATAGTGTTAAAATACCTTTCTGGTGATGTACTTTCAAATGTCCAATTTTAGTCTTAGTCCACGTACTTTTCATAAATTTTAAAATACCTTTTTGGTGATGTACTCTCCGCATGGACAAAATGCTTTTTGAGAAGGAGACTCTGACCACTGTCTTTCAAATAATTAGTGCAAGAAACAACAAAAATAGAACGTCTAGATGTCATTTTCCTTTCTTATTGCATTGAGTGGATTATTAGATAAAACCTAATGACATTAGAAATTGATATTTGTGGCTGATGGATGACCAATTTGTTTTGAAGGTGACTCTTCTTTCAAGGATTCATCACAGAAATTTGGTACAATTTCTTGGATATTGCCAAGAAGAGGACAGAAGTATGCTTGTCTATGAGTTCATGCATAATGGAACTCTCAAAGAACATCTTTATGGTAAGCCCGCATGTTATGTTTGCAGAGAACAATGCAGGTTCAGAAGCCAACTAACTTCTTGTTTGTGTACAGGTCCACTAGTACGGGAAAAAACTATCAGTTGGATTAAGCGCCTCGAGATTGCTGAAGATTCTGCAAGAGGTTTGGATAAAAGCTATATGAATCTTGTTTTGTCATGTGCATGGAAGAATCTTCCTTGAATATTTTCCTCAACACATTCTGCTTGTTATGTTTTCAGGGATCGAGTACCTTCATACAGGTTGCATACCAGCAATTATTCATAGAGATCTGAAAAGCAGTAATATTCTCCTTGACAGGCACATGAAAGCAAAGGTTTCGGATTTTGGTCTTTCAAAGCTTGCGGTGGATGGTGTCTCCCACGTGTCCAGCATCGTTCGGGGAACTGTAGGATATTTGGATCCAGAGTAAGCTTTTCACCCCTTGAGAATTAATAATTTTTCCTGGGGTAAAGTCATATATATAAATTGGTTGGCTCGACATACCATTACAGATGTGGGAGTGCGTTTAATCTAATGTAATTCTGATTTTTTTTTATTGCTAAAAATTCTTATTTGGTGCTTTCCTTGTTGCGTTATTTTATTATCAGGTATTATATCTCTCAGCAGTTGACAGACAAGAGCGATGTATATAGCTTTGGCGTTATTCTTCTCGAGTTGATATCTGGTCAAGAAGCAATATCTAATGTAAACTTTGGTGTTAATTGCCGCAACATCGTCCAGTGGGTGAGTCTTGATTCCTGTAACAAAAGTACAAACTGTAACAGATATGGTACTCAAGCCGTTTAATTCTTTTGGTTCTGTTAATGAGAAAGGAAATATGGTGCACAGTCCAAATGTGGCAAAATCTCATGAAATGGATTGTGAATGGTGCACATTGATTGATTGATTGTAACGCAGGCAAAGTTACACATCGAGAGTGGGGACATTCAAGGAATCATCGATCCATCGCTACGCAACGAATATGACATTCAATCGATGTGGAAAATTGCAGAGAAAGCGTTGATGTGTGTCCAGCCACATGGGCACCTGAGGCCATCCATATCTGAAGTGCTGAAGGAGATACAAGATTCACTTTTGATTGAAAGGGAAGCTACTGCAACTAGAGAAGGTAACTCTGATGATATGTCTAGAAACTCAATCCACTCTTTGAATATGGGATCTCTTGATTTATGTGGAAACGAAAACTACGTGTCGTTTGACGAATCCATGGCTCGACCTACTGCAAGGTAGTCGTCGTCATTGTAAAAACACATTATTTTAGCATTCTTTTTGCTTGCAGCAGTTGGGTCACAAAGTTTGTGAATGTCCCATATTTTTTCACTCTTCTTACATATCTCCTTAAAATAGATGAAATGGATGGATAGCTAGTTGTAAATTTTTGAACAGCTTATTTTTGGAAGGGCTGTCATTGAGTACTCCATTTGTCATGATTTTGTGGTTTTCACCTGGAGTGATTTACAATCCATATAGTTTTGTGGAGGAAAAAAGAACTATAAAATACACCACTATTTATGCTCAAACATAATAACTCGTATGGTTCTTGATTCTCTGTAAATAAAAAAAGTTGATGAATCTCATTCTCCTTATTCTATTAACCCACGTTTTTTTTTTGTTTATTTTACGACATCTGTCATTTTTCATCCATTTTTTTATACATTTTGGCACGAATGAGAGCCATAAATGGAATCCGAGCCAAATCTAGAGCTAGTTGAGTGGAAATGGGCATTCCTACAACGGTCGATTAATTTGTGGGAATCTAAAATTCTTTTGAGATATGCATATAGATCAACATCTTAAAATACTTTGTACAAAGATATTTCAAATAGTTTTGATGCTCCTAGAATTTCAAAGATTCTGATACTAAAAATTTATTTGGATGGAATTAAAGGCAATTATATACGTTTTCGGTATCGTAGATTATGAATTGATAGATTACAAGCTTAATGTATACCCTCTAAAAAAATTTAAAATTTTGAAATTTTGAGTCAATAGTAATACAATTTTTAATTTTTTTTTTTTTTTTTTGAAGGAATAGCATGGGCATATAATCTACTTAAAAACTATAAAAAAAATTCTTAAAATTAGTTTAATACATAATAAGGCTAAATTATGCTTACATCCATAAATTTATTATGCCATTCTAATTTAATTGGAGATTTGAGTATCAAATTAAATCTTCGAATTTTAAAAATATTTAATTATCTTATAAATAATGGAAGTTAAACGAAGAATAAAAACGTGTCGCCTTTCTGTAACTCGGCCACATATTTATCAATGAGTCAGTAGAGAGAGGGAGAGAGAGCCGATTTCAGTCGGCAAAAGGACGACGTCGTTTAGCAAATTTGGCGACCGCTAAACGAGTGGCGGAAAAACATCTGCAAGAAAAAGCAACACGTGTCCAAATCCGACTCGTTGAACTTAATCGAGAGTAGAAACCGGCAAGCCGCAGGAAAACCCGGAAAAACATGGAAACTGGAAAAATATTATTTTATTTAAAATAAAATCCCCAAAAAAAGGAAAAAAAAAAAAATAAAGAAAAAGAAAAAGCGAAAAGAAAATAGAAAGCGCTTTGGTTTTCCTGTTTTCCCCTACTGAATTGCCTGAAAAGGAAAAAACAAAATCGAACGGTGGTGATAAACTTGATTCTCTCATCTCAGTCGTCTCCTTTTCCCTATCTTCACCATCGTCCGATCCATTCCACCACTCCATTTCCACCCGATCTTACTCCTCCTCTCTCTCGCGCCCAAATTACAAATCTTCCGTTTCTCCCAACAGGTAAAACAATAACTTCCTTCTTTTTTTCATTTTTCAATTCTTTCAAATCTCTCAATTCCCCTCTCTCCCTTTCCGGATTTCCCCTCTAATTTCTCACCCATCTTCCATTTTTCCTTCTGAGTTCTTCTCGACCTTGCGTTTTCTGCTACTCTTCATGGCTTTTGTTGTTTCCTCCTCTCTGGGATTGACGATGTTGTTTCGCGATTCGTTTTTTAAGATAGGGTTTTGGCGAAGATGGCTGATGCTCCGGCGAGTCCCGGCGGAGGAAGTCATGAGAGCGGCGAGCAGAGTCCGAGGTCTAATGTTCGTGAGCAGGATAGGTTTCTTCCTATTGCGAATATTAGCAGGATCATGAAGAAAGCTCTTCCTGCTAATGGGAAGATTGCTAAGGATGCTAAGGAGACCGTACAAGAATGTGTGTCGGAGTTCATCAGTTTTATTACCAGCGAGTATGGGAGTATTTTTATAATCCATTGCTGTTATTTGCCTAATCCATGTTCTGAATTTGGGGGATTTTTTTATGGTTGAATTGAATCTAGGGCAAGTGATAAATGCCAAAGAGAGAAACGAAAGACGATTAATGGCGATGATTTACTTTGGGCGATGGCCACTCTCGGATTTGAGGATTATATCGATCCGCTTAAAACCTACTTGACGAAATACAGAGAGGTAGTCCGTCGGCTAATTCCTAATGCTAAATCTCTGATGAACTGTAGAACATATAATTTGCAGTTGCATATTGTTCATTATCCACTTTTCACGATTGATTTGATGTGTTTCTAACAGGGAGCTTTGCATCTAGGCTCAACTTTTTATTTGTACATTTTTTGTTTGTTAATTTTCTACTTGCGCTTCAACTGATGGGCGGATGCTTTGTGTTTTTTTTTTTGCTTTGTTTGCCTGCTGGTTGGGACTTGGGATGTTTTAGACGGAGGTAAGATAGAGTTATCCTTTACGCCTCTGTGATTTTGTCGACATCCATGGACGAAATTGTGAGGTTTCTGTATATTTTGCTTGTATTCTCCGACAGGGTGACACTAAGGGGTCTGCTAAAGGTGGCGATGCGTCGGCTAAGAAAGAAGCTCATCCAACCTCTGTTCCTCAGGTGAATTATAAGAATTTCTCTTTGTTTTTCTCATTGAGCTTGATTCTTTATGTTTCTGTCTGAGCTTTCTTTCTTTCTGCATTCTATAGATCGCTCATGGAGGCTCGTTTTCCCAAGGAGTTAATTATGCGACTTCTCAAGTACTCTCTTCTCTCCCTCTCTAGAAATTTGTATTTTCACTGTGTGTTTTGAAGAGGCGAAGAAATAGTTCTGCCAGTACTTACGGCATGTTTGAGAGTGATTTTGATAGAGTTTGAATCATTTAATGTATATTTTGGAGTGATTTTGAATATGGAAAAGTGTTTTTTTAACCATTTCAAAAAATCACTCCCAAACATGTTGGTGACATGGGCGAGACATTTGGATTGTGGAAGTCTTTTTAGCTCACTAGATACTTCTGTCAACATGCTTATGGTGTTAGTCATATAATAACTAAATGTTATTTTGAAAATTTTGAAGTTACTTTAAAAACCTTTTTAGTGGGAGCACTTTCAAGAGTGCTTGTCCATCTGATTAGAAGTCATGAAGTGATACAATTACCCATGGTAGTCTCCCCATTACTTATCCATCTAATTGTTAAAGGATGTGTTTGGAACTTCATCTGTTTGTCGATTGTAGCCAGAAGACTTCGCAAGAATTTGCTAGAGTTCATACTGTAGCATCAGAATAGTTGGTGTGTAGGGAAAAATCATGGCAAGAACTATTCTTGGGGACTTGAAGTTACAAGTTGAATTTCATTTGTTTTGGACAATGTTGGTGTGACGGCCCAAGTCTGTACGCTTTGGGTTTTCCCTTTTGGCCTTCCCCTCAAAGTTTTTAAAATGCAATCTGCTAGGGAGAGACTTCCACACCCCCTTTTAAATAATGTTTCATTTTCCTCTCCAACCAACGTGGGATCTCACAATCCACTCCCTTTCGGGTCCAACGCCCTCGTTGGTACACTGCTAGGTGTCCACCCCTCTTTGGGGCTCGGTGTCCTCGTCTGGCTTTGATACCATTTTTAACAGCCCAAGTCTACCACTAGCACATATTGTCCTCTTTGGGTTTTTCTTTTCGGGTTTCCCCTCAAGGTTTTTAAAATGTGTCTGCTAGGGAGAGATTTCCACACCCTTATAAAGAATGTTTTATTCTCCTCTCTAACCAACGTGAAATCTCACCGTTTGTTATTTACGCTTGCACCACACATTCTTCTAGATTGAATCTACTACGAACTTCTTCGTTTAAGTTGTCTTTGCCCTTTCATGCCTCATGTAGTTGTTTAAGCTACTTCTTCGTTTTAAGCAAATTAGTTTGTTTATATCTTCATGATTCTTGAAGCTTTTTTCCCTCGGGCAAACTATCTTTTTCTCGTATTACTTGGGGTTTGTTTTAAAGCTCTCATATCTAAGTCTTGGTTGAAAAGTTACTAAATAAATTCGATTCGTTTCAAGGAGAGGCTATTTACCTAGAAAAAGTTCAACTTTTGTTTTTTGAGATTCTTTATATTGGGATGCCCCTTTGATGATAATGGTCAAAAGTGGTAAATCTAGATGCTTCGATCTTCCAAACCAAAATTTAGTTCATTCTGTATTAGTAGGGTTTAACACCATGGTTCCTTGTTTTTGCAGTCACAAGCCCAGCATCTGATGGTTCCTATGCAAGGTACCGACTAAAACTGCCTCGAATCGAATCGAATATTAGAACTGTTGAATGTGGGAGATCTTTGTTGAGTCTATTTATTAGAAGTTTGGTTGGGTTGGGTGGGGTGGGGTTTTGATTGATGGTTGTAGTATAGAATGAGTTGAAACTTTGTATAATATTATTGTTATTGCTCTATGTATTGCATTGCAGTTAGGACACAGTATTTCCAACCAACTCCTGGGGGATCCCATTCATTTGTGGCTTGAAAACAAACTCAGTATAAAGTAGCAGCACTAGTTTTGAGGATTTTATTTTCTTTTTCTACTTAAAACAATGTATTTTTAAGTAGTCGATGATTGTGGGATGGTGGGTCTGCAGAGCCTTAGATGACCTTAAAGTTACTAAAAGGAGGAGGCTGTGAACCATGGGGTGTGTCATACACCACATAATGCTTTGATTTTCTAAGTCTTAGAAATGATGACTGTGTGGGTCCTTTACCTTCTCTACAATATTACTTTTTCACAAATAAATTAGATTCTTATCTTAAATTTATTAATATTTTTTTAAACTTTTAATTTCATTAATTTTCACTTCGAGATTTCATGTCTGTTAGGTTTGGTTTAAAAAACTTTGGGGGAAAAGGAAAAGACTAAAAAAAGTGACTGAAGAAGATTAATATCCAGGGAAAGTAACCTCTGTGGCTTATCTCACCTTGATCTAAATCGTCCATCTATGGCGAGAATTTACTGACTATTATCTCAACTTGCCAGTAAGTTAAATTTGGCAAAAATATTCGTTGGGGTTGATCTAAATGGCGATGGCAAAATTATTATTATTCGTAGCTAATTATTATTATTCATAGATATTCGTTAGTTGATCTACATGGCGAGATTATTATTATTCGTAGCTGATCTAAATGGCAATATTCGTTAGTTGATCTAAATGGCGAGGGTAAAATTATTATTATTAGTAGGTGATCTAAACGGCGAGGGTGATCTAAATAGCAAGGGCAAAATTATTCCTGAGCTGATCTAATTGCGAGGGCAAAATTATTTCTACCTGATCTAAATGGTGGCGAGGGTGATCTAAATAGCAAGGGCAAAATTATTCCTGAGCTGATCTAATTGCGAGGGCAAAATTATTTCTACCTGATAGCAAAATTATTCAAGAATCGAGAATTTAAAATTATTCATGATCCTATTCAAGGACTGAGAATTTAAAATTATTGATCTATGCCTACAAAAATTATTGAAGGATTGAGAATTTATTGATGGATTAAAAATGGATATTAAAACTTTTTTAACTAATGAGTTTGGCAAAATTAATCTAATGATGGGTTAAAAATTCATATTAATACTTTTTACTGAGTTTGTAAAAATTATTAGGCCGAAAGTCATTTATATTAGTGCAAACCTTTATGAAATTTAAAGTTGATTTTTTCTACCATAAACAAACACCAATAATAATATGCTCAAATTTAATGATTTTTTAATACAGGTAAGAAAAAAATTGATAAAGCTATGGTGGAAAACTGCCTTCTTTTTATTTAAGAAAGACGAAAATTGGGAGAGTCGTAAATATTAATAATATATTTTTGTAATTTAACTTTTTTTATAAAATAAATTATAGTTCATTAATTTTTTTTTTATTTTCAAACTTGAGTACTTTTTTATTTTTGGTAGGCAAGTATCAAATTTAAAAAATAGAAAAGATAAATTCTAATTAATTAAATAGAATATATTTAAATAATTTTTGGATATTTTAAAATGAAAGGCATAAAGTAAAGATAATATAAAATAAACTAATACTATATATTTCACCGATTTCAATTGTTATTTTCGGTAAACATCTTACCAACGTACAAATATTTTTAATTTATGGATGAAGAAAAACTATATAAGGAAAAGGCGGTTAGATTGGGTAATCGTAATAAGTAAATAAGCACAACTAATAGAATTGCTCAGACTCGGCCCTGAATCACAACACTCTTTCTGAATAACACACCTGACACGATATTTATGATGTTTGGACTTGGGAAGCCTAACACAATTTTCTCGACAATCAATATGACAAAGTTTAGGTTATCAACATAAACACCTTATTTAAAATTAATCATCTACCTCCAATATCATTATTAAGATGGAGTGAAAAAAAATGGTCAAATACATCCCACATCTAAATCTTGACCCACTTTGTTCGTATTTTGAATATATTAATTAGTTGATCATTTATAGATTGGTTCAATCCGATGAGTAGTACCCATATTGTTATTCATTTAATAAATATACACTTGTAATTAATAGGCTTACAATTTTACTTCATTATTTTCTACAAAATTGTTATCTCATTTTTAACCGTATCACCTCGAACTAATTTATCCTTGATCAAAAAATAACTCTCTCTCTTAATTATATTTTAATTAAAAAATATATATATATATATATATAACCACGTTAACCATTTCAGTTCATATAAATATTTCAGAATTTACTTTTGAAAAAGAAAAAAAAAAAATCTAGTTTAGCATTTTTTTTAAAGATAATATATTATTTAAAAAGAAATATTGATATTCTTTTAAAGGGAGTATCTTATAGATCAAAAACTAAATTATAATTTAAACTAAGAATAGGATGAGAATAATGAAAAAAAATAAATAAAAAACCAAATAATAAAATATATATTGATCAAACCAATTCAGTTCTCTCAGTCTTTCATATATATCTTTTGAGCTATAGCGTTTTCTCTGTTTTTTCATCGTCGTCAAAAGAACTTTACAATTTCGATCAGATAAAATCATCAGCGGTGGTAGTTGCGTTCCGGCGTATTTGGTGAAGTTTTTTCTCTCGAAATTTTTAATCGTGCACTTTCGGAATTTCGCGAGTCTTCGGTTTGCAGCGCTAAGGTACTAAGAAATATCAGATAATTTTTTCTCGTCTGATCGTAAATCCGTGTTTACATTCGTAATTTTCTATATCGTTCTTCATCGTATTCGCTTCGGCTTTCGTCTAATTTTGGCTGTTAGAAGGGGACTAGTTTCGAGCTTACTGGAGAAACTTAGTTATGTGTTGGAGATTGTTAAGCATATATGATATAAAATTTACTTGTCAATGGTGGCTTAATCCGTGGTGTTTTCCGGTCCTGTGTTAGTCTTGAAGCAGTATATTTTTTATTTTTATTATTTTTTTTTTGTTCAAGTTTAAGGCGCACATAATTTATTTCATATTTAGCTCTTAAGGTTTGAGGCAGACAATTCTCAATCGAATGTTCCAATTTCTATCTGATTATTCTATTGATTCTGGATTGGAATGATCACTTCCGAGAGCTTTTCGATCTATTGAAGTGAAATTGTTAGTGTTGAGCCAAATATCATTTGTTAGCGCGTCTTTTATTTAAGTTTTGTCTTCCTGCATAGTTTGGTTCTGATCATTAATAATATGCAAATTATTGAAGCATAATAACTTTGCCAATCTTATGCGATGTTGGATCTCTTAATTATATTGGAGGTTTAGGTCTCTATTAGAGCCAATAAATGGTAAATGGGAAATCGTGGCCAAAAGCGTGCAGAAATGGTGGACAGATTACCTGCTGATAAACGGACATGCAGTTCATTGGAATTCAGACCAAGCTCATCTAATTCATCTGTGCAAATGCACGTGACATCCACTAATTCAAGTCCTGGCATCCATGAGAATGACATGGACACTTCATCGTCTGCTTCTGCTTCCAGTCGTTCAGAGGGAGAACATGATAAGGATTCAGCCTACGGGTCTTGTGATTCTGATGATGCAGAACAAAAACATAGTGATCTTCGTAATTGTCAGAGGCAAAGATCATCTAGTGATCACGAACGATTTAAAAGGATTTTATCAAGTTTGGGCGAAGAATCTGATACATCTGCCCAAATACTACTGCTGACGGATCTATGTGAGGTTTTATCATTCTGCATGGAAAGTTCACTATCGAGCACGACATCAGATTCGTTATCTATAATTCTTGTCAATCTGGTGAAACTTGATAGCAACTCAGAGATAGTGCTATTGGCTTTAAGGGCTTTAACTTATTTATGCGATGCATACCCCAGAGCATCTAGTTTTATTGTTCGCCATGGCGGAGTTCCTGCCCTCTGTCAGAGGCTAGGAGTTATTGTGTACTTGGATGTTGCTGAACAGGTGATATCATCATCCTATCTTGATTGTTCTTGTTAGTTCATTTATCAAATTATATTCTTCAAGATATTATAATCGATAGCTCATCGTTGAATACTGAATACTGTTGCTATAATTTGAAGGAGTTTCTGTTTTAATGTAGTGTCTGCAAGCATTGGAAAGAATATCACAGGAACACCCAGTTGCATGCTTAGAGGGTGGTGCAGTTATGGCTGTGTTAACTTTTATTGATTTTTTTTCTAGTAGCATACAAGTAAGTCATTTTCCCTTCTTTTTGTGAAATCAATCTTGACAGCTTGGTGGAGCTCATGTTCCTATTATTTTGTTCCTGCGAAACCCCATGACCAGAAAATTGAAAATTTTAATGTGTAAATCTGGTTTGGATCAGAGGACGGCTCTTCGCACAGTGGTGAATATCTGCAAAAAACTTCCTTCCGAGTGTCCACTAACTTTAATTGAGGCTGTTCCTATTCTATGCAATCTCTTTCAGCATGATGATGGGGAGGTTTGAATAACTGAAATTGAATGCTTCGTGTTGCTTTATTTTAACTTTATTTTTATTTTTTTAAATTATAAATCTTCTCCTTGCTATATTGTCACATTTCAGCTGGTAGAGAATGTGGCTCGATGCATGATCAAAATAGCCGAGTGTGCACATCAATCCTGCGAGATTTTGGATGGGCTCTGTCAGCATGGACTGATTCAACAAGTCATTCGCCTTATAAACTTGAATAGCCGAACTTCTTTGTCCCAGACCATTTACAATGTAAGAGAATCATACAAGAAGGAACCAATGGTTTAATATTTTATATATTTTTATTTTAGTAAAATATGGATGAACTTCTCCCTTTTGCCTCTACTATCATCTTTAGGGAAGAATGGTGAAATGACCATAAACTTTCGTCGCAGGATTTGCTTGGTATACTTGTCAAACTATCTTCAGGATCCATTGTTGCTTTCAAAACTCTTTATGAGCTAGACATTAGCAACACTTTGAAGGAAATATTATCTGTTTACAACCTCTCGCATGGGATGTCTTCATGTGCTGTAGTTGATGGGCAACGCAACCAGGTATTAGACTTTTAACATGTACTGTTTTTTGAAACTACGGGAAGACTGACTGTGCTATGACAGTTCTCTTTTAAAACAAAAAATTATAGTGAACTTACGGAGGGAGAATTTGAAAAAAGCACTTAAAATCATAGAAATCCTTTTTTTAAGTGTTGCAGAATATTAATTGATATTAATTGATAACCACAGTTAGCTAAAAGTTTTCGTCCAAATCTCAAGCCATGGATTCGACTTGATATATTAACGTCGTGCAATATAAAGCTAAAAAACCAAGATGCTCTGTTAAGTATATATCATCTCTACCTCCTAGCCTCCACTTTACCTTACTTTCACTTGGTAGCCTGAGCTAGGAGAACCGCTATTTTAATATTTTGCTCCTTTTTAATGCTTTCTATAAATGTAACTGTCCTTTTAAAGTTTTCAGTTTATCTTTTTTAATTATGAATTGACGAGATTTCTTGTAATTCCCCTCTTATAGTTTAGGAGTGTTTTATACTCCTTTTCTCATTTCATTCATCAATAAAATTCCCGTAGTTTCCTTCTCAAAAGAAGTTATAGTTCAATAGCTCATAATTGACCTAAATTGGATCTAGAGTTTCAAAGTCTTTCTACACTTGTTTTCCCCTCCAGGTTTGTAGGGTCTGCTTTTGCGATAATTTTAAAATTCTTGGGGATGTATTGTGATTGGTTTTTTGTCCAGGTATGTGAAGTCCTCAAATTGCTTAATGAGCTTCTCCCTACTGAAGATGCAAAGGCAGAACAATTGTCTGAAAAAGTGTCGTTTCTAGCCATTAATCCCAAGCAACTGCAGAAGTTTGGCTTGGATATACTTCCGTTGCTAGTTCAGGTGGCTATTATTATAAGCTAATAAAAAAGCTATAGCCCTTCCCATCTTCTATAACATCACATTTTCGCTGCAGGTGGTTAGTTCTGGTGCAAAATTGTATGTTTGTTGCGGCTGCCTAACTATTATCTACAAGTTTATCTGTCTGGGTGAATCTGACATGCTTGTTGAGTTGCTTCAGAATGCCAACATTTCTAGGTGATGATGCCTGATATTCCTTTTTATGGTATTTTCAAATTGCTTTCAGAAAGTCTAATGATCTTTTCTGTCTAATTTGTCAGTTTCCTGGTTGGAGTGTTTACTCGAAAAGACCACCATGTGCTGATGTTAGCTTTAAAAATCACTGAGATTATCCTGCAAAAGCTCTCTAGTATATTTTTGAAATCATTTGTCAAGGAGGGTGTCTATTTTGCAATTGATGCACTGATAACCCCAGAAAAGTATAAGCAGTTGATTTTCCCAGTGTTTGCTGGTGTCCACCCATCATTTGGTTCATGTCAAAAGTCTACAAGAGAAAATGGGAGATGCTTATGTTATGCCTTTTCGAGTGGTTGTTTCTCCTCGGTGGCAGAAACAGGCAGCTGCAAGCTTGACAAAGATTCAGTCTATAGTCTTGCAAATCATATAAGAAACAATTATTTTACTGACGAGTTGTGCGACACCGATAAAGGAGTGAGTGATATTCTTCAAAATCTTCTTACTTTTTCTGGGGCCCTAGATGATCTACTGAACTTGTCCCTAATCAAGGACACTCCAGCGCAGGATGAAGAAAAATTTTATACCTTATTGGCTGAGATTATGTCAAAGCTTAAGTGTGGCGAGCCAATATCCACCTTTGAATTTATTGAAAGTGGAATTGTCAAGTCATTTATAAATTACCTAACTAATGGTCAGTATCTGAGGAAAAAGGGAGAACCACAAACTATATCTAGACAATTTTCAATTATGGAAAGAAGATTTGAGGCTTTTGCAAGGCTACTATTTTCTAGTTCAGATCACCCATCTGTAAACTTGCCAGTTAGGGTATTGTTAAGGAAATTACAGATCTCACTTTCTTCTTTAGAGAACTTTCCTGTTATTTCTAGCCAGGGATTCAAACATAGGAACTATTTTGCTACAGTTCCAAATGGTCGGTGCATACCACATCCTTGTGTGAAAGTTCGGTTTGTGAGAGGAGATGGGGAAACAGATCTCTGTGACATTACTGGGGATATCCTGACTGTTGACCCCTTTTCTTCTTTGAATGCCATTGAAGGATTTCTATGGCCCAAAGTTACCAGAAAAAAAGCTGAGCAGTCCTCTGAAGCTGATAGCCTGAGGGAGCATCAAGTTAAACCACTCTCAAATGTATGTTCTTACTTTGGTGTTAACCCAGAACTAGTGGGGTCTAACAGCAAGTCTTCAGATTTGCCTGAAATTGAGGTCCCTTCCTGTTTTCTTTTTGAAATATTTGTAATGTTGAGAAAACAATGAACTTCTCTTAAATTGTATGATACTTGAAGTAGGGGTGATTATAATTCAGGAAAATAAGGCCAACATAACTAAATCCATTTGGTTTGAGTTTAATTATTTTAAGTGAAGGAATACAATCATATGAAACTTATGCTGTAAGTTGATCACTTTTAGAAGCATATATTATAAGATGGATCAGTTCTATAATTTGCAGACTCATCCATTGCAAATTTCATTTGATTGTTTTGGATTCAGCTGATGCATTTTTCTCCTTCCAAGTAAATTAGGATAAATATTATGGTTTCATGCAGAATATTCTCGTGTAATTGGTTGGCTTATGTTTCTTATATTGTCTCTTTGAGTGCCTGCTTAATCCATGATTGAAGCATTGATCATATTCTGTGCACTCATAAATTTATGTTAACCTTGTTTTGGATCAGGTATCTGTAGAAGTCAGCACTGATGAGAAATCACAGGGTTCTGCATCTTCCAGTAAGAAAGGCACGAAGCCCAAATTGTTACTTTACCTTGAGGGAAAGCAGCTGGAGCCTACCTTGACACTTTACCAGACAATTCTCCAACAACACATCAAAGAAAATGAAGCAATATCTGGCACGAAAGTATGGAGCCAAGTATATACAATAATGTATAAAAGTGCTGGAGAGGTGGAGGACAACAGTTGTAACCAATTCTTTTCTGCATCCGACAAAGGTGCAACGTTGCATTTCTCTTCATTTTTCTGTGGCATTCTAGATTGTGATCTGCCTTCTGACTTGGCAAAAGAAAGTCCTGTTTATGATGTTTTATTTCTTCTAAGGATCATAGAGGGTATGAACAGAATGGCATTTCACATTATGTCACATGAAAGAATCCGTGCTTTTTCTGAAGGGAGAATTAGTACCTTGAACAATATAAAGCTGTCAGTTCCTTCAGTGTCGCAGAATGAATTTGTAAACAGCAAACTGACTGAAAAACTTGAACAGCAGATGAGGGACTTTTCTGCTGTTTCTATCGGTGGCATGCCTTTATGGTGTAAGGAACTTATGGATTCATGCCCTTTCTTATTTAGTTTTGAGGCAAGGCGCAAGTACTTTCGCATAGTAGTATTTGGCATGCCACAACAGCCATATGTAAGATCATACAGTGACTTGGGAACCTCAAATGGCGTACGATCAAGTTCTGGTGGCTTTCCTCGTAAGAAGGCATTAGTACTCCGCAACCAAATTCTACTTTCTGCTGCCAAAATGATGGATCAGTATGCACATCAGAAAGTACTCCTAGAAGTGGAATATGATGAAGAAGTTGGCACTGGGCTTGGTCCAACATTAGAATTCTATACTCTAGTCAGTCAAGAATTTCAGAAGTATGGCCTTGGAATGTGGAGAGGGGATCATGATGCATTTATACCTGGAAAGAGTCTTAACATTGAGGGTAGAGAAACTATAGAATCTCCATTTGGACTTTTCCCCCGTCCATGGCTATCAACTGTTGATATTGGCGAGCTACAATTTTCTGAAGTAATTAAAAAGTTCACACTTATGGGACAAATAGTGGCAAAGGCCATTCAGGATGGTAGGGTTATGGATATCTACTTCTCCAAAGCCTTCTATAAACTAATACTTGGGCAGGTACCTGCATGAAATTCTTTCAAAGTGCATTCCTCTCGTCTTTTTTTGTCTTCCATTATTTGATTTCTTGTTTATTCTTGTAGGAGGTTAGTATATATGATATCCAATCATTTGATCCAGAGCTCGGAACCGTTCTGCTAGAGTTTCAAGCTTTGGTCAACAGAAGTAAATTATTGGAATCTGTTTGTGAAGAAAACTCATCGTCCAAACTTGAATTTTGTTATCATGATACCAATATTGAGGATCTTTGCCTTGATTTTACTCTTCCTGGTTATCCAGATTGTCGCTTGACTTCTTCTCAAGATAATTCAATGGTAATGCCAATTTTCACTGTGTATGGTTTTATCCTTTTGTATGGATACTCACAAAATACACTTTGACCATTTCCCCAGGTAAATACAAAAAATTTGGAAGATTATGTCTCTCTTGTTGCAGATGCTACCTTATATTCTGGAATTTCGACACAAATAGAAGCATTTAAATCTGGATTTAATCAGGTTAGATTCACTGTGGCCTCTCTTACAGAAGATTATACTTCCCATGTTCATTTTGCCCGTAATCTTGGGAATGTAGTTTATGATATATAGGTTGAAATTTATGGAATTCTGTTTAGGGTTCAGATTTAGCTTCTTTATTTCATCGATGCCTACAGTGAAATAATTATTAACTGCTTTAATTTCTAGACGTGATACAGGATTACGTTTACTTAAGTGCAGTTGTATTTCTATTATCTCATTCAAATTTAAGGGTAGAACTAGGACTCCATGGTTGGAAGCTCCCGAATGTGTTCATACCAGTGCTACATTGGGAGTATAAATCATGATATACGCTCCATATAAGGAACGGATGAACTGCAATGTTAAGATGCTAGAAACCTTTCAATGAAATGTCACGAGCGTTCTCATCCTTAAAAGAGAAGACACTCGACAATTTAGTTGGTTTAAAGAAAATTTATTGATTACCATATAAAAATACACTTCTTTTTTTTTCCCCTCGGGCATCTATCAGTACCTTCGTGTTCTTGACTGATAACCAGAGTACTTCTTTTCTTACTGTCAACACTCAGGTTTTTCCCATAGAACATCTTCAAGTTTTTACTGCAGAAGAACTAGAGCGTTTAATATGCGGAGAACAGGACTCTTGGGCCGTACGTATATCAGCTAACTGTCTCATTTACTTTTGAAGTTATTATCCATTAACTTGATCTTTGTCATCATTTGGTGCAGTTGAGTGATCTCCTTGACAATATAAAGTTTGACCACGGATATACGGCCAGTAGCCCCTCCATTATTAATGTCAGTTTCTAAAGTGAATCCTAGCTATTGCTTGGTTCAAATATGCATATTATTAGTTGCCAAGATTCTTACCTTTTTTTTTTTTTTTTTTTTTTTTTTTAATTTCAGCTGCTTGAAATTATCCAAGACTTTGACAATGAACAGCAACGGGCATTTCTACAGTTCGTGACTGGGGCGCCAAGGCTTCCTTCCGGAGGCTTTGCGTCTCTCAATCCAAAGTTGACCATTGTCCGAAAGGTCTTTTATTATCAACAAATTCTCTTCAAATATTTGATTCAATTTAGCATTTTTTTTAACTCAAATTTCCTTTTTGGGATATTTTTTATGCAGCACTCTAGCAATATGGTCGATTCCGACTTACCTAGCGTGATGACCTGTGCAAACTATCTCAAGTTGCCTCCTTACTCTTCAAAGGTGAAGGGCTTTTCTAACCTTTCTTATAAAAACAATTGGTTTTCTTTCCATTACAACAAAAATGGTAACCCCAAATTTGGTCTTTATCTGTTTACTGTTCAGGAGATAATGAAAGAGAAGCTGTTATATGCCATAACAGAAGGACAAGGCTCGTTTCATCTTTCGTAGCTTCAAATTTCTACCGTCCGTAGAAAGTGAAATTGGTAATTATCAGAATAACAAAGGCAGCTGTGTAGATAAGGTGAAAATGGATGAAGAATGGCAGCCAGATTGTGGTGTGGACAAGAGGAGGTTTCTTCATCTGGTTCTGGTGGGTAAGTTCCAACGTACATAAATCTTGTGTACATAGGGTAGAATAAGGCTGTACAGGAAATGCAGGGTTTTAGATTTATTATTGGCATGGTCTCCCGTTTTACTTTTTAACCCATGCTGGCACTGTAAATATTTCCTTATAGACCACTAACTCTTTCTACTTTTCATTTATTGTGCATAGCAACTGTGTGGCTTTGACGTTAATCTATTCAATTTTCTGACCAAGCCAAGCATGGTTAGGAGTGATTTTATTCAAAATGATTTCTTTATTTGTAATTTGTGTATAATCAAAATTGATTTTGAATGATGATTAAACGTATGTTTAGAAATGAGTTTCAATCATATAGCCTCTAATGCCTTTCCAAAGAATTTGTTTTGAAAATTTTGAGATTCAAATCTTATATATCAATATATATATATATTGAATCATTGAAAAACTCGGTAGTCATAAAATGTACCCTTAATAATTATTCCTATACCATTTTACGAAACCATAAAATCTGCATTTTTAGAAAGGTCTTTTGTGTTTCAAAACATTTAACAAAAAAAAAAAAAAAAAAAAAACTAACCTATTGAAAAAACAAAGATTAGCTGAATGTACATACTTTCTTCACTCCCTTAGCTTTTATATCTTTTCCTTTCTTCTTTCCAAGTGAAACAATATATTCGCCTGTAGATAGAATGAGGGTTTATGATTAAAAAAAAAAGAGAGAAAGAAAAGAAAATAGAATAGTATTTAAAATGAAAATTAGAAAAAGATAAGGAAGAACAAAGAAAAAGAATGAGGATGATATCTTGAAATAGATATTTATTTGAAAAATTATTGTGAAAAAAGAAGTTTGAAAATAATATCTTCCTGAAGTAGGGACATGAGGACACCACGCGCTCAACGTAGTGTGTCCATATTCCACCCAACAGACCTGGACTTGTGTCCTCACTCCCATTATCTCCTTCTCTAAAACCCCATTTTCCCCCCTCTTTTCAGATAAATCCTCCCTCCTTAATCTCTTCCCTTCTAATTCCATTCATGGAGCAGCCATGAATCACTGCCGCCGTCGCCGCCTTTTCCTCCGCCACAACCGTCCCCATGCTCATCTTCACTGCCAATCTTAACTTGCACCTCCCTTTAACCTTTCCCCTTCGGCCCTCTCCACCACTCTCCACCACCACTTCCACTGCTGACACCGCCGCTGCCGCTGTCCGCCCCTTCCTGGTGCACAGCACCGCCCGTCAAACTAGTTTCACTGACCTCTCTCTCCTATCCGATGCGTCTTCCAGTTCCTTAGAACAGAGACTCTTATCACAGCTACGCCAGAGGAAAACGGATGAGGCCTGGATTACGTATACCCAATGTACTAATCTACCCAGCCCTACTTGTCTCAGCCGTTTAGTTTCTCAATTGTCTTACCAAAACACCCCTTCGAGCCTCACTCGAGCTCAGTCCATCCTCACGCGCCTCCGCCATGACAACCAGCTCCACCGTCTCGACGCCAATTCCCTCGGCCTCCTTGCCGTTGCCGCCGCCAAGGCTGGACACACTCCTTACGCCAGTTCTGTCATTAAGTCCATGCTTCGTTCGGGTTACCTTCCCCACGTAAAAGCGTGGAGCGCCGTCGTCAGCCGCCTTGCAGCTTCACCAGACGGTGGACCTGCAGAAGCAATCAAGCTATTCAGTTCAGTGACTCAGCGCCTCCGCCGGTTTGCAGATCCGGCAATAACAGCTGACTCGCGGCCGGACACAGCGGCCTTTAACGGCGTTCTCAATGCCTGCGCCAACATGGGTGCCTATGAGAAGTTTCTGCAATTGTTCGAGGAAATGGGAGAATTTGGTGCTGAGCCTGATGTTTTGACTTACAATGTCATGATCAAGCTCTGTGCGAGAGCCAATAGGAAGGATCTTATTGTGTATGTGTTGGAGATGATCCTTGCAAAGGATATTCCAATGTGTATGACGACTTTGCATTCGGTTGTGGCGGCTTATGTAGGGTTTGGAGATTTGGAAACGGCTGAGAAGGTAGTTCAAGCAATGAGGGAAGGGAAAAGAGATATTTGCAGGATTCTCAGGGATGGTAATTTGAAGGAGATCGAAGATGCTGAGGATTTGAATGAATATGAAGATGAAGATGAAGATGAGATATTCAAGAAGTTGCTTCCTAATTTGAATGAAGATAGTGATTCAGAGCCACCGTTGTTGCCAAAAGCCTATTCTCCTAACTCGAGAATTTATACGACTCTGATGAAAGGGTATATGAATGAGGGTCGAGTAGCTGATACAATACGCATGCTCGAGGCAATGCGCAATCAGGGTGATCAATCCAGTCATCCTGATCATGTATCATATACGACTGTAGTTTCAGCTCTGGTAAAGGCAGGGTCGATGGACCGAGCACGTCAAGTGCTCGCCGAAATGACAAGAATTGGGTGTCCTGCTAATAGAATTACCTACAATATTCTCCTAAAGGGTTATTGCAGGTTGCTTCAGATGGACAAGGCCAGGGAGCTGCTTAAGGAGATGGTCAATGGGGCAGGCATTGAACCTGATGTGGTTTCTTATAACATCTTGATTGATGGATGCATACTGGTCGATGATAGTGCAGGAGCTCTTGGGTTCTTTAATGAGATGCGATCGAAAGGAATAGCACCCACCAAGGTTAGTTATACCACTCTGATGAAAGCTTTTGCTCATTCGGGTCAACCAAAGCTAGCGAGGAAAGTGTTTGATGAAATGTTGAATGATCCTAGAGTGAAAGCTGATATAGTAGCCTGGAATATGTTGATTGAAGGGTATTGTAGACTAGGATTGATAGAAGAAGCAAAACAATTAGTCCAGAAAATGAAAGAGAATGGATTTTTCCCTGATGTTTCGACATATGGCAGTCTCGCCAATGGAATTTCTTTAGCTAGAAAACCAGGTGAAGCCCTTCTGCTATGGAATGAAGTAAAGGAGAGATGTTCGGTGAATAGAGAACATAAGTCTGATTCTTCATCTCCCCCTCCCTTGAAACCTGATGAAGGGCTACTGGATACTCTAGCCGATATATGTGTCCGGGCTGCTTTCTTTAGGAAGGCTCTAGAAATCGTGGCTTGTATGGAAGAGTATGGGATTCCACCCAACAAGACAAAGTTCAGTAGAATTTACGTGGAAATGCATTCTAGGATGTTTACCAGTAAACATGCATCAAAGGCCAGACAGGATAGAAGGATTGAGAAGAAGAGAGCAGCTGAGGCTTTCAAGTTTTGGTTGGGTTTGCCCAATTCTTATTATGGGAGTGAGTGGAGATTGGAGCCTTTAGATCGTGATTATTAAGCCTGGCTTCGGATCATTCCAACTCATTTCTCATTGGTCATTGGTCCTCTACCTCAACCGTTCGGTATGTCACTGTAGAATATTGTCAAGGATTCCAATAGAAAAAGAAAATACGAAAAAGTACAAATATTTATAGTGCATATTTGATTTTGTAGAAGTTTTCGGAGGGAAGATTCATTGGACTGCATAATGCTAATGAAACAAAGTGCTTATTATGTATGTAGTTATGTGGCAGTGCGTGTCTACAGCCTGAACTGGTTTGTGCGCATTCCAACTTATGGAAAGCTCGTGACCATCCTAATTTGAATATATGACCTATATTTGAATTCACAATTTATCTACAGGGGCTTCTTGAAACATGAAAAACAATGCGTGAACTGCAAAGATAATATGGATATTATCCCAGCAGAACAGCACCCTCTTATGTACCGTTTAAATATTTCATTCATTGGAATATACTATGCAATTATTTCAGCATCAACTAATAATTAATACGTGCTTGGTATTGTGGAAGAGGCATCTGTAGCCTGGAGACATTGCGGGAGAAAAAATAGAGTAAAAAAAGTATGACCTCTCAATATCGCCCGGTTTTATCCTCCTGGCCTTGCTGATTGACTGGTGTACGATGAGAACAGCGCCTGTTTAAAACATGGATGGGTTAGTGCAAAGATTGATAATGATCTGCTGATGCATAGTTTTGTTTTTTAATTGGTTTTATGCTTGCTAAGAGGATTGTGCACTAAACCTGGTATGTCTTTGGCCCCTTATAAAACAGATATCAAACACTATCAAGATTTTATATGAAGGTAACGATGTCAGCTACTCGACCAATTCTATCTGCCAAGCTATATATTTCCTAGAGGCAATAGCATATGTGGTTAGCTTAGAGCCGAATGCGATAGGAAAAACTGTCTTTATGCTGCAACTCTGATTGTTTGTGAGTGCACTCATAAATCACTTGGCTTCTTTCTGTTGCCATGTTCATCTGCATACTTGTCATAAAGGGATTCCTTCATTATTTCTACCACATCCTGCAAAGTTAATAATACATATGAAATTAGCACTTAAAAACTCGTGCAAGGTGAAGTTTGTAATTTTCTCATGGAATCCGTGTGATACGACCACAATTCGGTTATTAAAAATCAAGCTTGCCAACAACCTTTGTTTTATAATTAGTTTTTTATTCTTCCAAAAAAATCTAAAAAAATGGAAATTCTAACGAATATTAGAAACTATGAAAAATAAGATTTTAATTTTTTTTCCTCCATTTTTCATTTTGAAAATTGAAAAAAAAAAAAAATCTAAAAATGATAACGATGACAGTGTGAAAAACAAAACTAAAAGTGAGTAATAAACAAGCCTAATATTTAAAGACGAGTATGAATTATAGAAATTAAAATTTGGCTACATCCTTCAATAACTAACCATGGTATCTTGGACTGTAATATTTTCCCTGAGGTCTACTCGAGCTCGAGCGTCTGCCAGCCTCACCAGACTTTTCAGTTGCCTTGCTGTAACTGGTGTACCATCCGCTCATGATTCTGGTCACGCAGTTGGTAAGTACAATTTCTGCCAGTAGGGCCAACAATAATCTAATGTAAGAAAATCTAGCCATGGAAAATGAAACGTAAGAATTCAAGTGAAATTCAGGTTTCGGGCCACAACACCTGATGTTCTGCAGACATTTTATCAAATTCATCTTTACAGCATCATCCACCATCTGCAAGTACCATAGTGATTTTGGAAAAAGTAAATTATCATCACTTTTTAAGCATCAGATGAGCATTCATATAAAACGCTCTTCAATCAACTACACTCTGTTATTGTAAAACATTGAAAGATTAGATCCAATGTCGTTCAACTTTTACCAACTTGTGAAATCTATGTATGCAATAAGCCCGAAAGACTTGTGCTAATGCTCAGAATAAGCATTTCCCGGGCTCCGAATGTAAGGATTTATACAGTACTAGCGAGTTAAGGAACAAAAGATAAAAGGCTATGAATGACTTCCAAAATCATCAAGCAGCCACAATATTTTGTTTCCACGATTAAAAAAGCAGAGAATCACGACCATTATAAGAACTAATTCCTGGATTTCAAATATAGGAAATGTCGTCTTAGTGCTTAAGAAAAGACAAATACCGGCCTCAAAAGCATGGTCATCTTTCCTGGAATCCCTCACAACAGCTACAGTTAGGCCCGACCTTGGTTGCTGCATTACCACAAAAATAAATACCATGTGTTGAGACAGCTGCAGTCGCTTGCCGTAGTTGATTTTTGCCAAGTCCAGGACAACCTAAGAAACTGACAATGAAAAGTTATCTATAATGTCTGTTCATTGATCACACAGCATTCTTTTCAAAATAATTGTTCAAAATCCAGAAGTGAGCATGGGAAAGGATGACATAGAAGCATACCAACATCTATGAAATGAATAACCCATCTAACAGGGACTTTATTCTGGTCTTTTGAATGCTTTCGTACACCACCAAATAGTACTAGTGTTATTCCCACTTTTCAGATTTAAGTTGATCCACAAAATATAGTTAGCCAAAGAAAATGTTGACAATCAGCAATTCTGAATTTGTATAAAATGTTACCTTTAACAAGTTCATGTCCATAGATGGATGAACATAAGGATTGAAGTATTTGACAGAAGACATCCGAACCACATTCCCCAGAGAAGAATTTCATAATAAAATGCAATCTCTTGGGAGAATGAGAAAAAATCAAGCAACTCGGTTTCTCTTGCATTAGAGTTAGAATGTTGCAACTCCTCGGGTGTATAGACTGTGACTTGGAATTTTTTATTGAAACAGCCGCCAGATACAAATAGTTGCCTGAAGATATATGAAAAGTTGCTCAATCTGTACTAGTAAAGAATGGTAATTAGAAACCCACAACATAAACACCTGGTACAAGTGTTATAGTGTAATTAAAAAAAATTAATTGATTTCATAACGCAGCAAATAAGTTGAACTATTTTTAGCCCTATGAATTGGTATTATCAGACAGTGAGATTCATCGAACTACTTGTTGGTGCGTGATTGTTTTAGTTACTTTATTTTATTTTTGCACAGGTCTTGGTGTCTGATTTCAATCATTGAAATTTGAAAGTGAAATGACAAAAAATTTATGGAATTGTTAATGTATAGCATAAATATGGTTGAAGAAGAAAAATCAATTAAGGTGAACATTACTCAACATCCTAAAACTGTTGAACAAAATAAAAACGTACGAATCAAAATTTATTTTCTGCTTATATAATGAAATTCCTAATGAATAAGATATTGATGTATGTACTTGCAAGCAAGAGAAGTTTAAACAGATCCTATGGGCCAAAGAAAAACATCTGACCCGTCAACTTTTACCACCCATGGGGAAATATAGAAAATACACCAAGTTTGGAAGAAATATTGTACCTCCTCCAATATCCATGTAATTATTAATTACTCTTATAATTCAGTAACAGTGATAAAATCTCCAGGGATGCCTGCATCAGCTAGATCTCCAGTCAGTTCACACTCTACAGTTCGAGGCACCCCGCCTTCTTCATGGTCATCAGATTTAGTGAGTTCTTACAGCCTGGAAAGATTTAAGAAGAATCTAATATTTACAGTAGAAGGAAAATGACGGAAAATACACTCAAGAAGAAGGTGTAATTAATAAAACTAAAAATGAATTGAGAGCATATTCAGCATTTAGAAGTTACCGTATTTTTTGAGAATCGGTTGCTTCAGCAGTAGTTCGAATGGGATTGAATGTTTTGCTTTTACACCCATCCAACTCACAAATGACGGAGGTGAAACCTTACCATCAGGAAAGATGCGATCAATATTGCTTTTACACTATGCACAATCAAGGTTCATTTGCATCACCAAAGGCTTGAGAGTGCTAACTTTAACAACAATAACGCGCACTGATACAAGCTTGTCTGTCATGTCCCAAAATAATATACCCTACATCATTTCCTTAAAGTAAACTTCGGACTTCATAATAAATTTTTTAGAAGCTAACAAGTACCAATATATGACGCCTTCAAGTTCATCAGAGCAAACATAGATTCTGAATAGTTGTGCAATCGAACTAGGATTTTCGTGACGTCTTCTAAATTGTGCATCCATTTGGTCCTCCTTACCTGCTTTAAAGACGAGTTAAGCATCCTAAGCTGAAACTCTGAAAGTATTTTATAGTGGATAAATAGAGAATGAAATTCTCGCAATAATTTGTGTTTACCTGTTGAATTGCAGCACTCATACATTTGAGAACAACTTTACGATTTTCCTTTAGCATTAGGTAAAATCCATGTTGATCGCAAGTCTTCCGGGACTGTTGAAAGTCGATAGACAAAATAAAGATGACACGATCATCACCGATAGCCTGTTAAAATAATTGAACGTCAATTCCCTCCTCCACGTGATGCTAAGAACAAGTGAGAGGAGCATCGATAGGACTTAGTCAGCTACTTTTGCAAAGCAACAGATTGAAATGTTTTTGCATTATAAAGGAGAAAACGCGATGGATATTGGATATGAAACGAATCCAATCTACCTAACAATATTTACATTAACTACTCGGATCCAGAACCAAATTCAAACTACGCTTCGTTTCAACTATAGTAGGAGGAGATGTTGATTACCAGCAGTTACCGACTTAGACAAATGAAAATCAGTTCCTCCAACCTAGAAACGAGGCATTTCTAGTCTCCGTTATAGTGCATAAGAAAAGAGTACGGAGATATCTATAGACCCTAAAACAGT
This sequence comes from Cucurbita maxima, assembly GCF_002738345.1. Taxonomy (NCBI): domain Eukaryota; kingdom Viridiplantae; phylum Streptophyta; class Magnoliopsida; order Cucurbitales; family Cucurbitaceae; genus Cucurbita; species Cucurbita maxima. The sequence goes on from NW_019272023.1 coordinate 821,749, forward strand.
CTTAAGATTCAATAGGAAATCGATGTTGCGAAATCAACTGAATCGCGCAAGCTGGAAGCGACCTTGCAGGAGCTTCCTACATCCAATTCTTGATGCAAGAACATATCTCGAACAATTAAAACCCGCGCCACAGAATTTCGTCAACTTATCCCAACAAAACGGACAAAAATGAAAAATCAAACTCAAACGAGAGAGAGAATCACATGTGAAGCGAGATGTCGCCCTGCGGGAGAAGACAAAAGGAAAATGAGCTTGAGCCCATCCATTTTCGACAGTGAAGACAGCGCGGGAAACGCTCGCTCCAGGCGTGACTTCTCTCTGTATGATTCGTCCATTTTGGCGGGAAAGATAGAAGGCAGCGGTTTAGTTTAGTAAGGTGTCTGGGCCGGCCATGGGCCCACCCGATGCGTTTTAGTTTTAGTTTTAGTTTTTGAAATATATTTGAATTATCATTTATCTTATAAACGAAAAACAATTTCATTTATCTTAACATATTTCTGTCATTTTTTCACTTGCTTGGGATTAAAATTTTAATTTACTTTTTACAAACTTGGGTTTACTATCTTCACTGTATCATTCTGTCGACTTTGTCAATCTATAACTAATAATATAGTATTGTTACATTGTTCTCTTTTCACATTCAAATACGATCTAAAAGGTTAAAACATAATCAGATGGATCCATAATCCTACAATAAAGTTTTCATTGAAACCCAGAAATGTTGAGTACGGGAAAGGGTTAAATGAGGAACATCTACAACACTATTCATGAACTACAAAAGGTAAAACATGACAACCACTTTTTGGATTCTGAATGGTTCGAAATTCTTGTTCTGCCGAGATCACAAGCACCACGAGTACACAGACACGATGACAACGGTGATACCAAGTCAGCAATGCCCCCATATGATTGGTATCAGATGCTCAGCTTGCAGCACAACGACCTTCACATTTCACCAGAAAACCCAGATTTGGAATACCAACATCATGAAACACTGGACCAGACAGACACCAGGACAAGCCACAGCCATTAGTATTGTGTTCTTGCTAAGATGGCAACAGAGGCCATTCTTGATCCACATCTGCGGCTGCCGCAGCTGAGAAAAGATCTTTTGGGCCTGTATGGAATGATTTTCAGTTACCTAAGTTAGATGAGCAGTGAGAGGCAACAGTGAACCTTTTGAATTTTGACAAGAAAGTGGGAGGCTTCCTTTGGGACATTATCAGATATTCACAAGCCGAGAGTCCTGATCAACAGTTAATTAACTCTTTTCAAGTATCGAAACCCGGCCAAATTCTTGATTCTGACTTACCTTACTGCAAGCATAGAGTTGGCAAAAGCATACCATCAACATTAGGTCTGGAAGTTCGGTGAGCTGTTAGGCTCTCTGTTGGTGTTAGCTGTTGTCATTTTGTTTGCATAACTGCAAGATTCGTTCTCTTTGCTCATCTCCTCCCTCAAAGCACCTGAATTCCTATTACTTTCTGCACATGAACCTGAATTGTGTGAATCGGTATTCCGTCCTTCACGACAAAGCTCCTTGATTTCTTGGTCATTCGTTTTGGACATCTTTGTTGTAATTGGTTTATTTGATTTCGAATTCATATTAGGCTGAATATTAGCACGAGTTGCAGTCTTGGGTAACACTCTAGCGGGTTGAACCCTTGAAAGCTTGGTCTTACTTTGGCCTCCATTTGTGCTAACATTTCCAGCTCCAGTCTTAGTCATGCCACCAGGTACAGCAAGATTAGATTTCATGCTAGATGTTTTCCCCTACAAAATAGGGTCACAAAAAGGTCTTTAAATGTCACAATTCTGGAATTTTAAAAAATAAAAACACGAGGTATGTTTGTTTTCCAGAGTTTATGACAAGGCAGATTATGAGAAAGAACCGAGTGCTCTCTATGCTGTCACCATCGGGCTCTCTATGCTGTCACCATCGGGAAGGCTTACGACAACAAATTTTTAGCTTCCTTGCTTAGCATAACGACTTGAAAAAAAAGACCTTTCAACTAAAGATACTGGTTCATATAATAAAAGCACAAGACTTACCCCATCAAAGTATCCAATTTTAGGTGATGGCAATCGAAGGCCCGAAGGCTTCATTGAAGTAGGAGGAAGTGTAGAAGACTGCGAAGAAGTTTTCTTTACTGGCTGAGATCGCAAACCAGTAGTCTGAGTATTGGGTCCAACAGGATGGTTTCCTCCATCATTAGATGTGTCACTGTCTATAGAGATTCTTTTGCTCGAAACTGAGTGAAGGCTGCCTCTTGTGCTATTTGATCGTTGTTCAAGAGTAGAATTTGATGATGACTCTGTCGACCACTCACTAATAGAACTAGCAGGTGATATTCCTGAAGAATGCTTAGTTTGGGATATCAAGTAAGACGAGAGACGAGAATTCTCAATAGGAGTTTTGACCTTTGATCCAACTCGTGATGATATTTTTGGGATACAGCCAGAGGAAGGTGAAGCCTTACCCTCTGTTTTTCTCCCATCTTTGGAGAAAGAGTAACCAACCTTGTCAGATGAAGTTACAGAAACGTCAGAGGAAGTCTTTTGCTGAATCTTAGCTGCAGTTGGAATTCGGGTAAGCTTAGCAGTACTTCTAAGACTAACTGAATCCCGCCTGCCTGCAATTAACGTGAAAAGAGGTTGAATATGTAGATCTATGCACCCCATTTCAAAGAATATATTTTGCTAAATTCAAAGTTCTAATCACCTGCACGTCCTGCATCATTGGTAGTGCCATCCTTTTCAGTGGCAGGAAGATTGTGACCAAGGGAAGGCCTCTTTATCGATGTTGAGATCGAAGGAAGCCTGCTGACTGCCTTCAATTGCTAGAAAATTGGGAATAAAATTCTTTCCTCAGAAGCAGCAAAAAAATGTGGTCAAATAAGTAGAAAATGGTCGACAAAGAAATGTGATAGCTATTAGACAGGCAAATCCTAATCCGTAGTCAGAAATTTTACTGTTATACATTTCCCTATCTTCCTTGGCATCATTCACTAAAAGCTAACAAACATAATGAACTTCAACGTTAATTTCATACTAATGGAGTAAAATGTAGTCTAACCGAAAAAATCCAGATATAAATTTCTAAACCAGGAGACACTTGAATGATATAGGTTATATATATAAGGCAATTATGTTTGTGCTTCACCTGTCCACTGCGTGGTTGAGAAGAAGTCTGCATAATAGTTCTACCCGGTCCTTGCAACCCATGAGTTTGCTTTCTGGAAGCAGACCTATCTTTTATCTGAAATATTACACGGTTAAATTATGAGTTTGAGTATACAAGAAAGGTTTAAATCTAACTTTTTGACCCTTGTATTTTTAAACTTATTGATCTTTATACTTTCAAATGTTCTATTTTGATTCCTAAAGTTTGTATAAAAGTTTTCTTTGTCCTTGAACACAAGACCTTTTAGTGCATTTAACAAAAATATGACATGACAAGTGTGTTGAACACAACTCACTGTGGGAAACACTCGCTCTCTTTATTAAGACCAATCGAGAAGAGAATACAAGACACTCTGTAGAATACTTCTGCTTTTTATTGTTTTTAGATTTCTTGGATGAATAACCTAGGTAGGGTGGGGGTATTTATACTAAGAGTAAACAATCTATATTTAACCAATCTAAATCTAGACCTAACCGATTTGAATCTAGACCTAACAAATTGAATCTTTCTCCTAAAATATCTACATCTCTTTCTCCTAAAATCTCTACTAAAATAAATATACTGGGCTCGTACAATTAGGCTTGACTCTATTGGGCTAGTACAATTATTGGGCTTGACTCTATTGGGCTAGTGATGATATTTCAACACTCCCCCTCAGCACTAGTCCTCATTCGCTGCATCATGTTGAGCTGACAGCGAAAGCTCTCATGTTTGCTAGTATTCAACCCTTTTGTAAACAAGTCTGCCACTTGGTCATCTGTCTTGATCTGCTGCATCTCAATTTCTTCCTTTAGGACCTTCTCTCTAATGAAATGGTAGTGCACCTCCACATGCTTTGTTCTAGCATGAAACACTGGATTTTCTGCAAGGCGAATCGCAGATTGGTTGTCGCAAAGAAGTGATATTGGATAGTCAATTTTCTGGTGCAAATCTTCCATCAAGAGTTTTAGCCATGTACTTTCCTGGGCTGCTCCAGCCGCTGCTCTATACTCTGCTTCTGTAGTTGATAATGATACTGTTGGTTGTCTCTTGCTACACCAAGAAATTGTTCCCGAACCAAACTTGAACACATACCCAGTGGTTGACCTCCGAGTATCGTGGTCTCCTGCATAGTCAGCATCACAGTATCCAACTAGCTTGCAGTCTTTGCTTCTTTTGTACAAAAGACCATAGTCGATTGTACCTTTGATATATCTCAAGATCCGTCGAGCTGCATCCAGATGAGGCTTCTTTGGACTTTGCATGTATCGACTCATAACCCCAACTGCATACGAGATATCAGGTCGAGTTAAAGTTAGGTAGATAAGACTACCTACTAGTTGTCGGTACGTTGTTTCATCGTTCAACTCTTTGCCTTCATGTGCACAAATCTTGGCATTTATCTCCATCGGTGTTGAAACTTGCTTGCACTCTAACATGTTGAACTTCTGAAGCATGTCTCTGGTATACTTTTGTTGGCAGAGAAACAGTCCTTCATCTGTGCGATCAACTTCTAGGCCTAAGAAGTGTTTAAGCTCTCCTAGCTCTTTCATCTGAAAGCGTATTGATAAATTTTCTCTTGTTTGATAAATTTCTCTTTCATCGTCCCCGGTGATAATCAAATCGTCCACGTAGACCAACACAATTGTCAAATTTCCTTCTCTTTCTTTGATGAATAGGCTTGAGTCTGCATGCGCAACTGAATAACCACTTTGGGTAAGAAATTCAGCAATCTTACCATACCAAGCTCTCGGTGCTTGTTTCAGTCCATAAAGAGCTTTTCTAAGCTTGCATACATAATTAGGATTAGCTGCACTCTCAAATCCCTTTGGTTGGTTCATATAAATCTCCCTGTCTAGCTCTCCGTGCAAGAAGGCATTCTTCACATCCATTTGCCACAGTTTCCAATCTTTACTTGCTGCGAGTGCTAGCAGAACTCGTACGGTAGTAATCTTTGCCACTGGACTGAATGTTTCATCATAATCTAGTCCATATTGTTGAGAAAATCCTCGAGCCACGAGTCGAGCCTTGTATCTCTCGATTGATCCATCCGGTCGACGCTTTATTTTATAGACCCACTTGCAAGAGACGGGTTTGATATCTCCTAGTCTTGGCACTAGTTCCCAAGTTTGATTATGCTCCAAGGCTATAATTTCTTCCTCCATCGCTTTCTGCCAAACCGAGTTTTGTGATGCTTCTTCATATGTCTCTGGTTCGTAAACTCTATCTTCTACAATAGCTGCATTTGCATACTTAGGATTTGGCCTTCGGATTCTATTTGATCGCCTAAGTTGTTGATGTGTTGTTTCATTTTTATCAGATTCGCTTGATTGAGTCACCTCCTGCTTGTCAATATCAATGTCGCTTGGACTTTCAGATGCATCGAAATTTGATTGAATTTGTGTAGTTTGCTCCCCCAGCTTCTGTTGTAGAATTTCTTCAATGTTTGAATCTGATAAGACTTTCTTCTCCGAGGACCACCATGTAGATGCTTCATCAAAAACTACATCTCTTGATGTATAGTATTTTCCACTTGTTGGATCACAGCACCTCCATCCTTTTCTTTGATTGTCGTATCCAACAAATACACACTTGACTGCTTTCTTGTCAAACTTGCTACGTAGATGGTCAGGCACAAATACATAGCAAACACAGCCAAATACTCGGAAGTAACTAATTGTAGGTTTCATATCCCATAGTATCTCAAATGGTGAGACGAACCCTAGCTTTGGTTGAGGAAGCTTGTTGATCACATGGGCAGCAGTTCGCATAGCTTCAGCCCAAAATCTTCCTGGAACGTTCTTTGCGTGTAACATGCTTCGACAGGTTTCTGCAAGGTGTCGATTCTTTCTTTCTGCTACACCATTTTGTTGTGGCGTGTTGGCACATGTAAATTGACGTCGTATCCCACACTCGTGTAAATATTGATCGAACTCATCTGACGTGTATTCTCCGCCATTGTCTGAACGTAGACAACGAATCTTCGCTCCTACTTCTCCTTCGACCATCATCTTGAATTCTTGAAACTTTGAGAACGTGTCAGACTTTTCTTTCATAAAGAAAATCCACACATATCTTGAGTAGTCGTCAATAAATGTCACCATATACCGCATTCCGCTGATCGATGCTTGTTTGACTGGGCCGAACAAATCAGAGTGAACTAACTCTAATGGTTTCTTTGCTTTGAAACTTGACTCTTTGTATGGTAATTGATGAGCTTTACCATACTGACATCCAGCGCAGACAACGTCTGTTTTGACTTCCAGTTGTGGTAGACCTTTGAGCATAGATTTCTCCATAATCAGCTTCAACTTATGGTAGCTAATATGTCCCAATCTTGCATGCCATAGATCTGTCGTCTCATTCTTTCGGGTCTTGTCAACATAGGCAGACTCTGCAGATAGAACGTAGACAGACTCCACTCTTCGTCCTTCTATCGTCGGCTTTCCTATTATCTTAACATCTTGATAAACTTTTACATCTTCTGGCCCAAACAAGACATAGCTTCCTGATGTTGTTAGTTGTGACACTGACAACAAGTTCTTCTTTATACCCGGTACATGATAAACATTATGTAGCGACACTGTATCAGACTTATTGCCAGGCATGATTGTCGTATTGCCGATTTGAGCAATTGATAACTGTGTGTTATTTGCTGTACGTACCATACGACTTCCTTTGTACTCTTTCTTGTCTTGCAATTTTCTCTGATCGCCAGTCATGTGATTTGAACATCCTGAATCAACGATCCAGTCATTCTCATAGTTGATATGGTCTTCCATTGTCGCCATGAGTGCTAGCTCGTCTTCTTCTATGGGACATAGTACCTCTGCATCCCATTCATCTTCTATCTTCTTTTTGGATATTGCCACATTGTTTTCAATGGTCTTTTTCCTGGACCAACAATCTCTAGACATATGGCCCTTTTTCCCGCAGTTATAGCAAATACCACCAAATCTCGTTCTTTGAAAACTCTTGTTGTCGTTCTTCTGAGCTCTCTCAGGTTGTGCAATCCCTTGGTGGCTTCTTCTTTTGTCACCATTGTATCCACGTCTGGTAGACGGCCTATTATTGCTCTGACTTTCACTCGTGTAGAGTGCTTCTTCACCCTTCAACGTGAAGCCTCCCATTTGTTTAGCCATGGCTTCTTGGCTGGCTAACAAATTTTCGAACTCTACCAGTGATGGTTGAGTGGGCCATCCTTGTACAGCAGCAATGAAGCTTCGATATTCTGGTCGCAATCCGTGGATTATAATCCTCTTCATTCGAGATTCTACAATGGCGGACTTTGGGTCTAGTTCAGTAATCTCCCGACAGATCGATTTGACCTTGTGGAAGTACTGAGCAATCGTCATATCACGTTGTGAAATTGACAACAACTCATTCTCCAGAAGTTGTAGTCTCGTATCATTCTTCTTTGAGAACAACATCACGAATGTGTCCCATGCTTCTTTCGGTGTCTTGTCATCCCAAATATGTTCTAACATCTCTTCTCCGATGGTGGTCTTCAAGGCAAACATTGCTTTGCCTGCTTTGATTCTCCATTTGCGCAAGGCGTCGTTAGAATCCTCCTCTGGCGGCGTAGTTTCACACCCGCCAACGATCTCCCAAAGATCCTGTCCTTGTAAATAGGACATCATGCATGTTGCCCACGTGTTGTAGTTGTTGTTGTTGAGTTTCTTAATTCCTCCAACGATTTGGAAATCACTCATCGTGTTGGCCATACCTCAGTAATACCAAACAAGTTCTTTTGACACAAGACTTGCAGAGTCACAGACTTCTCACGACACAAAAGAAACTCACTCACCACTAATCTCAAGAAATCGTTTCTGATGTGGAAGATCAGGCAGAGCTGCAACCACAGAGCATACTAAGGATTCCAAGAGATCAGATAACCTACACTAACCTCGCTCTGATACCAAATGTTGAACACAACTCACTGTGGGAAACACTCGCTCTCTTTATTAAGACCAATCGAGAAGAGAATACAAGACACTCTGTAGAATACTTCTGCTTTTTATTGTTTTTAGATTTCTTGGATGAATAACCTAGGTAGGGTGGGGGTATTTATACTAAGAGTAAACAATCTATATTTAACCAATCTAAATCTAGACCTAACCGATTTGAATCTAGACCTAACAAATTGAATCTTTCTCCTAAAATATCTACATCTCTTTCTCCTAAAATCTCTACTAAAATAAATATACTGGGCTCGTACAATTAGGCTTGACTCTATTGGGCTAGTACAATTATTGGGCTTGACTCTATTGGGCTAGTGATGATATTTCAACAAAGTGAACCAAAATTTAAGTTAAATGCTAGACAACAAATTTGATAACAAGGATAAAAAATAGCTTCTATGAAAATTCACGAATCAAAAAACTTTTGAAAGTGTAAAAAACAAAGGATAATAGCTTCAAGGTTCTATCAACGAAAAAGAGATTTACACCTATGAAACACTAAGAGGATGCAAAATTTGTTCAACTTACCTTATTTTGTTTAGTAAGATCAAGCCGTCCTGGAGCTGAAAATAATGCGTATTGTTAGATTCGGTTCTGATGAGATACAAAGTTATTATATAAAAATTCATAAATCATGCTCCAGCAGAATTAATCAACAGACAGATACGCATGTAGAAAAAGAAAAGGTACAAATGGGGGGTAAAATACTAAAGCTGAATTGTCAATGAGGGAGGGAAAAGGAGAATAATCTCTCAGCTGTCAGAAAATAGCCGAGGAATGAATAAAGAGAAGAAATTTATGTTTTGTTTTCTCCTGTTCACTTCCGCATGAATCTTTCTATCTAACAAATACAAGGTGGCGATTCGATACAGCACGCACGTAACTTCATACTTCGGAAAGAAAAGTGATTCTTCAAGCAGTAACCATACCAAATTTGAGCTAGGTTATAAAGAACGAGATTCTCATTTTATCTAAATCATGCAAAGACTCACTTTTTTCATTAAACTAAGATCTTTGGGTACAAAGTTACTCACATGGCGGTTTGCATGTTGCCTTTCGCCCGGATTCAGCTTTACTCCTCGAGTTACCCATCCCAATAATTCTACTAGATTTCTGAATTGAAGCCCTTACATCTTCGAATAAATTTCCCTCAATGCTTTCCAATGGCATAATTTCACTTTCCAACGAAGAAATTGAATCTGAAGATTTCTGAACATCTTCTGAAATTTTTGGTAGTGCACGCTTTTCAATCCTGCCTACTGGTGCAATCATGCTCGTTAACTCCTCAGGATCCAAAAACCCTGAAATACAAAAATTTCGAACTGTAAGAGGTATATTGAGACAAAACTAAACCACATCTCAAATGCAAATAAAAGAATACCTGCACTAGTGAAGAAAGCGCTATCCCATGCTAAACTCTTACGTAAGTTATATTTTCCATTTCTTCTGATCCTTTCCGGTTCCGAAGATTGGAGCGATTGAGGTTCATCCTCTCTCTGTTCGAAGGCGTCTGTTCCCTCCTCTATTCTGCTAGAATCTACGTTCCCTAATTGTCTGATATTGTCCTGTTCCTCGTCCTCCTTCGTAATGTCTACACATAACCACAAAAAAAAAAAGAAAAAAAAAAGTCTAATAAAATCACTAAAACTTCAAGTTTCCCAAAATTAAGCAAATCTTCTAGTTCTTAAACCCAAGAAAATCCATGCAAAAGTACCGTAGATGAACAACGCGCAACGAAGTAGAGAAAATTAAATTATCAAGCAAAAAAAAAACTAAAGCCACTGCTAGAATTTGTGTGGCAAAAGAGAATATCGAACAACCAAGAAAAAACCATAGAACAGAAATCGAACACAAGCAGCTCCATGTATAGAACATAATGCAGAAACAAAAAATTATCAGAAAAATCAAGATTCGCAACACAATAAACAGAACGAGGGTGAAATGAACAATTTCCGGAACAGACCTAAAGAATTGACGTCGTGGAGATCGCAGGAAGGAGAAGAGAGGAGGAAATCGTCCTCGGAGGCAAAATCAATGAGGCTGAGACGGCTAAAACGCCGATCGTGATCAGCGCCTGCGGCGTCCATGGAGATCGATCTGGAAGATCCGCCAAAGCGATGATGATCCTGAACGATGTTGAAAATCGAAGGCGGAGAGGGACGGGAGGTTTTGGGGAGGGAAAAGGAGGGCTGTGATTATTTTTATTTGTTTGTTTGAAATCGGTGGAAGTGGCGGTTTAAAATTAGAAACTTTTAATTTGCAAGATGGCCCTTTAGTTATAGGATTATTACAATTCAACCACAAACTTTTAATTTGAACCACTCCCGAGACTTTTGAAAATAATATTATTGTAGTTAAAAACTTTTGAATTTTTTGAAAATACAAAAAACCATATATAAATATTATTCCAATCTAATAGTACTCAACTCTACCGTTAAACTTGGCCTCTATAGAAAATATAATACTATATATTTATACACTAGTAATAGCTAATATTATAGTTTTCAATTGGGTTAGCATTTAATTGTAAGAATTCTTATTGTTTATTTGTAGTTTAACAATGAAATTGATGCAAGTATTTGATATTTAAAGTAATTATTATTTGAGAGGATAATTAAAACTAAAAAATCCAACTCCTGAGAATATCAATATTGATGGTAAGGAATAATAAAACATCATGATTTTAAATTTTACCGGTGCTATTTCATTTCATTTTTATGCGATTATAAACCTCAATTGCACCTAAGACGACAACTCAACCCCAAAGATCAAACATAATACAAACCTAAAAACATAAAAACATGTATTGCTTGTCAAAACAGCTTAATCAAAATCTACCTAGAAGAGTACTTCACTAGCTTGGGAATCAAACTACCAACATGAACACCAATTATCATGTTGGGAATCAAAGTAGCCTGACAATGCAGAATGTATTCAATCAAACCTCGACATGGGCGTTGATATATTAATATTTCAGAGCAAAATGGAAGGAATTCTAAAAATCCAAACGAGGTCAAAAATCAGACTGCAAGCAGGGAGCCAATAACTACATAATAGTCCATAACAACGAATAATCAAGATCTGAAATAAGCTGACAAGCTCTACCAAGCAAACTTAAGACCTAGGCTTCTCCTTCTTCTCCTTGAAAAGTGCAAGGAGAGACACGCCAGAGACCTTCACAACCTTGAATCGAACACCAGGAATATCTCCCACCGCATGTCCTTTACGACCAAATCCAGCAATCAACACTTCATCCTGCAATCACAGTTGTCATATCAGTTTCAAAGCTTCTCATCTCTTGTTTTTTTAAGGGGGGAGGGAGGGTGCAGACTTACATTTTCTTCTATATAATTCAGGCACCCATCGTTGGGTACGAATGCAGCAATCTTTTTCCCGTTCTTGATGAGTTGGACCCTGGCACATTTTCTAATGGCAGAATTGGGCTGCTTAGCCTCAATACCTCTGAAATCAGATTACCATTGCTCATTTAGGTGTCAACATTTAAAAATAGCAAAACAAAACTCAAAGAGAAGTTTACATAACAATATACATTAGGTATGAATGAACTGACCAATATTTAGAGTGATGAAAATAAATGTAAAAAAAAGAAGGCCAGTGAATCTCAGAGAGAACCAGCAGAAAATATCAATCGGGAGACTACATCTAAGAACTCAATAACATCTGAAGTTACTACCAAGATTAAATCAAGTTGGGTGGCAGTCACTTGTCGTGTTGGGTCAAATCGACCATGATATATAAAATACATCCAATTATCAAATGGGAGAAATAGGAGCTCCCAACATCAAAATCAATCAGGTGACTCTCACTGAAGTGCTTGGATTAGAATCTATTATGAAAAAATCACACATTAAAAACTAATGCAAGGAATGAGAAAGGACAACTTAGATGAAATGAATTATATTGCCAAGTATGCTTGCAACTGCATTTTGAACAAATCTGAAGATAACAAAAAGTATGCTTGAAATCTTACATCTTTTCCAACACAATGCCCTTGGCATGAGAAGACCCGGCAAATGGCTTCTTCCATTCATTGCCAAGGTGAGACTTCTTATAAGATTTGTCAGCCCACCTTTGCCTTCTACGGTGGGACTTCAGCTTGCGTCCAGCTCCCATACCTCGTGTCTTCCTGTTGGATTAGGTCATAACAATAAACATCAATCGGTCAAAACCAGTTCCAAAACCACAACCCGCGCTTCGACCGGAGTTTTCCAAATGGATATAGATTTTACTCGCCATTACAGAATTCTTAACTCATTCAAATACTTGCGCGTCAAAAAAAAAATATACTGGTAATTGCAAATCAGATGAAATTCTAACAAGTATTCATTAAAACTAAAAGAAACAAAAACTCCTAAGAATCATTCACTCCTTCGACCATATTCATACAAGACAGGTTAAACATCCAAAAAGAATCCAACTCATTGTAACAAAAATCAATTCTAGTCCCATACTCCATGTATTCATACTAAAAACGGATGTGATTGTAGGGGGAAAAAAAAACGACAGTAAAGAAAGTAAATCATTTTCAAAGCCGATCCAAGCAAGTAGAAATCACAAAACGATCAAATGAACTATCTTACCCCATGTTTGCAGAGACAACTGGTTCTTCGACTGTAGATGGAGGAGCAGCACCAAAACCCTAACTAAGCTTCAAGGATAAACCGGAAACGAATAAACGATAATATATGGAGAACCTGGGCCGGATGGGTTGAAATGTCGGCCCACCATTTTGGGCTAATTCCTATCGTTTTGAGCCCAAACAATGCATCAAAATTATTTTATAAACATTTTTTTTGGAGTTTTCAAAAATTCCAAACTAAAATTTAGTTTATAAGATTCCACTCATTTAAATTCAAATTTATTATTAATTTTTAAAAAATATTTTCTTTTACTAACTATTATTATATACGCAAATATTTCTTTTATTTTTATTTAATTTCATATAATTATCTTCTCTAACTCTGTTTTAACTATTTTGAAAATTAATCAATATCAACCATAAATTTTAAATAAATATATTTAACTAATATTTTATTTTTATTTAAAATAAAATTTGAATAAACCACCTAAAAAATGTATAATTGGATCCAATTTTATATATATAAATAATTTTAATGTTGCCTATTACAACCCCATAATCATCCATTACAACCCTATAAGCATCTGTAATAAAAGAAGAAATTTTTAACAAGTTACATGCTAAATTGAAATCTCGAGCCTAACAAATTAAATCGGATGTAGATGCATTGGCTCGAGGTCGATAGGATTAATAGATTTGATATTCCTCACACAACATCGCTCAAATTTAATGAAAAAAAAAAATGTAGCTGGTTCTTTTCACCTATTACGATAAATATTTTTTTACCATGGAAGTGGTAAATCGTTGAGTAATGAGAGGTCGTCCATGCAAGAGAAGTCGATATCTTCCAATGGATCGTTAAGTTCTCCAAAAAATTGTTCGTTGATTTCAAACATTTGTTCTTCATTTGAATCTTCGGCTTGTGCATGTATTTTAATGCTCTCGGTCGATATGGGATTCATAAGCTCTCTAAGAAATTGTTGGTCCATTTTAAATGTTTCTTCTTCGGAGTTTGCAATAGCTTGTTCATGTACTTGAATGGTCTCGGTTGATATGGGATTCATAAGCTCTCCAAGAAATTGTTCGTCGATTTTAAACGCTTCTTCTTTGGGGTTTGCAATAGCTTGCTTATGTACTTGAATGGTCTCGGTTGATGTGGGATTCATAAGCTCTCTAAGAAATTGTTCGTCCATTTCAAATGTTTCTTCTTCAGGGTTTGTAATAGCTTGCTCATGTACTTGAATGGCCTCGGTTGATATCGGCGCCGAACCTTCCCTTCTATGGTACAAAATCTTCTGTTGAATCTTACAAAGAACGAAACGATCATATACATTCCTGTTCGGTATGAGATCAGGATTAATAGTATACTCATGCATGATCCACGAACAATCCTCGTTACTTTTCTCAACCTTAGGATTCTCATAATGAAAACGTTTTAAAGTCCCGAGTAGAATATGATTATCATCAGAAGAGAATATTTTAACAGCAGCACCCTCTCCACTTCAAGTTCCACCATTGGAGCCAACTTTTCTAATGACTCTAGATTTTTTCTTCTTCAACTGCCCGAAAACGTAAAGGTATTGATCGTCGATCCCTCCATAATTTTGCCATAACACCGAAGGTTCCTCCCTGTAAAGGTCGACGACGGGGAGCACGTATGGAGTGTCGTTTCCGACAATTTTATGGTAGAGATAAAATTGGAAGAGTTCTTGATCGAAGGGACAGAAGACGTAACCCAATGGAAGTTGATTTAATGCTGCAGTGGCCATGATGTGAGGGAGAAAAATATGTTTGTAATGAATGGAAAAAAGCCAAGATTTTTTCGAGATTATTACACAAATTTGATTTACTTTGAAGATATATTTTAGATCCAATTAGAATTTAAATAAAAAAAAAAATTGTTTGTTTCGGTAATTATTCTAACAAAAAATCTTATTTAATTAGTTTTTTTTATTAAATTAAATTATTATAACATTTTTAAGTTTAATTTAATTTTTATTCATAAATAAATATATTGTGAATGATAGGCCTTGAATTTTAAGGTTTTAAATTTATTTAGTAATTATATCTCGTAATTCTATCTTCTTTCCTCTCTCTCGTAATTCTATCTCTATCTTTATCTTTATCTTGTAATAATACAATAAAAATAATTATGATAACAGTTATAATATGATACATTAAAATGTTTTTTAATAATTAGACTCCAATAAAAATAAAATAACTAATATTAATTAATTATCTAAAATTAAGTACTTATAATAAAATTAGATATAAATCAACCGTATTTTTATGCAACATCAAAGTTCAAATATCCTCCAACAGACCAACCTATTTACAGTTTCTAAACATATACAAAATATTCATTTATAACTGTTTGAGGCGGAGGCGACTCTCCACCGTTTAAAATGTCATCACTAGTCCAATAGGGTTAAGTTCAACCATTGTACTAGTAATTATATTTATGATTTAGAATTTTAGAAATAAATTTAGGAAAATGATTTAGGAATTCTATGAATAAATTTAGAAAAATGATTGAGGTATTTTAGAAAAATGAGAAATTTTAGGATCCAAAAAATTCCAAGTAAGACAAAACAGAGGAGTAGTTTCTACAGAGTGTCTGAGTGTTTTGTAAATCTCTTCTCGATTGGTCTTAATAAAGTGTACGAGTGTTTCCCAAGTAAAGTTTGTTCAACCTCCACAGTGGTATGATATTATACTGAGTATAAGCTCTTATGGGTTTTCTTTGGTATCAAAGTCATGCCCTAAACTCAACCATATCAATAGATCGGTAAATCCTCAAACGTCGAACAAAGTATTGTGAGCCTCGAAGACATAGTCAAAAAGCGACTAGAAAAGACTCCAAAAGAGTCGAGCCTCGATTTAGGGGAGCATACTTTGTTCGAGGAGAGATGTTGATGAAAGTGTCCCACATCGGTTAATTTAGGAAATGGTATGAGGCCTTTGAGGGAAGCCCAAAGTAAAGTCATGAAAGCTTATATTCAAAATGAACAATATCATATCATTATAGAGAGTCGTGTTCGTCTAACAAACATGTACCTTCATTAATTATTTCAATATAATTTCAAGAAAATGACGGAAAACGAAGAAAACTTGGAAAAAAAAAACTCCAACCAAATTCTATTACCGTCCTAAAACCAACGAACCAGTTTAAAAGATGCAAGGGATTGAAATGTAAAATTATACATTGCCCATTTGCCACTGCATACAATACTACATATTAGCATAGTCTTCGAACATGAAACAAAGCAAAGGGCAATGGGAAAGTACAAGGAAGAACAGAAGACATCATAAACCATTCAATTCATACAGTATTATAGTTAATTCAGTAACCAGTTTTCTTCTGCTCTTTCTTCCACAAAACTCCTATCTTCTTCAACACATTTCCATTCTTCTTCTTTGGCGACGCCTCAAGATCTTCCGAGTATGGTGACCCCATAGGGTAATTGTTCTCCAAACAAACTATTTTATCAACAATCTTCCCATTGTTCCCAGTTGAGAGTATTGCAGCAGCTGCCTCAGCTGCCTTCCTCCACTGCTCTGCTTGCACTTTCAACCTCCTCAGCTCAGCTTCCATTTCAGAGCTTGCAGCCTGTGCAGCATCCAACTGCTCGGCCACTCGTGTCGCTCTTCGGCTACTTTTATCTGCCTCTTCTGTCGCGTGCTCGAGTTTCATCAGCGCCTCCTTCTCTGCAGCTTTGGTTGTTTCTGCTATACTAACCGCTTCCTCATTGATCTTCTCAATTTCCTTCTTGAGTGCATCATTTTCCTCTGTTGTACCCTGCAGCTGTGTTTCCTTTTCCAAGAGCCTGTTCTTCAGCTCCACCATATCAGCCTCTAACCTTTGTAGTTCCATTGCTAGTTCGAACTCCCTGTCGATTGGTATCATTTTGCTTATCTCTGAGTTGAGAACCTTGTTCTCCTCCACAATGCTACACAGTTGAGTTTCTTTTTCCTTAAGGTCTACTCTCAGTTGTTCTAAGTTCGCCCTGGTCTCCTTAAGTTCTGCATCCAATTCGGCCTCTTTCTGACATGACTCTACTTTCATTTGTTCCACAAGTTCGTGAGCAATTCTAATTTGCAATGTTGTACGAACATATTCCTCCTCGAATCTTGCCTCAGCTGCCTCCAATGCAGATTTTGACTTATCTGCTTCTAATCTCATAGCGGTTAGCTCAGTTTTTACCTCATCAATTTCATCGTTTCCATCGTTTTCCTCAGCAGCTTTTGCATTGACGTCAGGATCTAAATCATTGTCTTCAGAATCTAACAGTCCTTTCTGAATCTTCTTGCTGATTTGTTCCTCCAATGATTGAATCTGAGCTTTTGATTGCTCCAACTCTAATGACAGAGAGTTGTAAGCGTCAATGGCTTTAATTCCATCCGATTGCAGCTTTTCCACAGCTGCCTTGGCTGTTTCAAATTGATTATGATTTGTCCTTACAACTTCAAGAGCTTGAGCTTCAGATTCTTTACAGTAACTAAGCTCATCTTTCAATTTTTCAACTAGGGAGAGAGTCTCTGATAGCTGCGTTCTTAAACAATCTATCTCAGTTTGTGCAGACTCAGCAAGCTTACTCTGGGTTGCCTCAGATTCAGACACCGTCTCCAACTGGACCTTGAGCCTCTGAACTTCATTCATGGCAGAGGCCAATGAAGCAGCATCAATTGAATGTTGCTTTTGAATGGCCTCCAGCTCAGACTGCCATGCTCGATCACGATCTTGAGAAATTTTGTGCAGTTCTTGAACACGATCTTCCTCCGAAGTGGAGAGCTCGAGCACCTGCTGTTGGGATTCTTCAAGCTTTGCAGACATATCTGATAGTTGTTTCTTTGCTTCTTCTGCCTCCTGTCGGGCCTGTCTTTTGTCTGATTCAGATGCGCTCAGTTGGTCACTTGTCTTCTTGAGTTCCTCCTGGAGTTGAGAAAGCTGTGATTCCAATTCAGCCACTTTGCTAGGCCCTTTACTCTGAAATGAGAAGAAAAAAAATTATAATATCAACAAATCAAAGTGATATGGTATAATCTAGAACCTCTATCATTGGTCATAAAAAGTAAAACAAGTACCTCAGTGGCCAGAGATCGTGGTGACTTGCGGTCAGTCACCACCCTAGGACTCCTCTCTCTCGGTGACTTGCTAGCAGCAAGTGGAGAAGTGGAAACGGAATCAGGATGTGAGCTTGGAGTTTGAAGTTGACGAGCGGTTCTAGGCGTCCTGGGGGATTTTCTTTGAGGTACTTCTGAGGAGCCAACTCTGCAGTCCAATTTAAACAACTTTTAATATCTGCCCATAATATAACGTTGCTACTTAGCTATAGCACTAGGTGCCAATGAACCAAAAGTGTCTTTTATCCTGAGAGAGGATAGCGGATAAACACACAAATCAATGGAGGATAAGCTACCATGCATATTCTGTGTTCAGCGTAGCTTGACTTGTAATTAAGAACATATCAATCTCTGATAAGTCTTCACTATTGAGTTGAATCTCTGATAATAATTTAAATTATATATTATCACTTCAATCATGATCCTAAATGTTAAACTATACATATCTTTAGACCCCACGTATAAGGAGAGGTCAAATTCCACACCTTTCTCTCGAGTAACGTGAATTTTTATCTGCAAATCAATCTCTCAAATCGACCCAACTCGCAACTAGATCATGTAATTTACCTCATCTAAAACCTTGCATGATTGCATCATGGACAGTATTACTTCTTTAAGTAAAACATAAACATTTCAGATTACAGTTAAAAACAATCAGAAATCAAGAATGAAAAGTGGGAAGCCAAAAGATAAAGAGCAAAAGAAATCCGTTCGATTAAGCGGCCAGAGGGTGCAAGCAATTCAAAAACTAAACGATAGCCTTACTTTGCTTTGGGTGTCTGCATGCTTGGGTGTTTCCCTTAGAAAAATAATCAAGCAGATAAAATAATTGAGTTATAGAGTCTTCTGACCCACAGTACCTGAAAGAGCCGAGAGAATCTTGCGTGAGAAAAAGAACAGAAAAGGGAAGCCAATATATGTTTGTACAAAAATTATTCACAAAGGATAGCAGCCTCACTACCAGAGATCAACATCAGTACCAAACTTAACAAAAAAGACAACACACAATGCAATCCCTTCAAAGAAACTCCAAAAAACTAACCCCACTACAACCAACAAAAGCCAAATCCATTTCAATTTAGCCTTTTTTCAAATATGAAAGTAAATGGAAAATTGTAAGAAACAGAACCCTATATTTATCATTAGGCAAAAAACATGTTTCGGACTTTTAACATTTCCCTTTTCCCTTTTGCCCCTCCTTTTTTCCCTACAGTGACCTCTGTTTGAAACGCACTACTCTGGCCCAAGGGCCCCTGAAATTCATTCAAACGAATTATTACATGAAATTCCGTACTTAAGGTGTATTCCGCCGGGTTTTTCAGAGGAAAATTAGCTTTCATTTGAGTATTTTAATTCCGGATACACTCAGAAATGGAAAAAGTATGAAGTTAAGCAAACTATAAAGCAATGTATTCAATGGTGGATCATAAAAAGCACTAACAAGTAGATTAAAGAAACAAACATATCCGAGGAAGAAGCAAAACAAATATTAATGGAGAATGGTGAAGAAGGGCTTTCAGAGTCGGCCCAGTTGGGTAAATAAACTGAACTCACAGATCTGAGAGTATAAAGTATTCAACATAAAAACAAACAGTAAGCAGAATCACAACACCAAACTCGCCATAGAAGAAGAAGAGATTTCCAGAAAGAAGCAAAACCTCAACAGTTTCGCATCGTAAAAATCAAAACCATCCGGAAAACGCGACGATTGCTTCCAAAACGCTTAACATTACGCGAAATCAAAGCGCACGTCAAAAGAAAACAGATCTTTCAGCAAGTAGAACAGAAATGGCGCATATATTGGCTATTATTCTCAAACAAACAGCATTTGGCGAAGCGGAAGGAGGCAGTAAAACAGAGTGTTGTTACCCGAAAATGGAAATCTGCTGATGCAGCTGATGCTGGTGGTGATTTTCCTTAACAAATTCGCTTGAAATTACAGAAACCCTAGTTTTTTGAGTTGAGGCTGCAAAGGAACGGTGAAACGAAGGTGCTAGTTCTTCATCATCTTCTTCAACTGGTTTTGTGCTCAGTTCCCGAGTTCTCTTTCCATTTCTCACTCTTCAAAAGTCTGTTATGTTATGTCAGTGGGAGGGAGCGAGTGAAGAAGAAAAGCAACGTAAAATCAGTAGTACGATACATTTCTTTATTCAGTAGCCATTTTTTTGGGCCACGCTCCTCATGCTTCACGCGCTTCTTCACCCTCCAATCACGTTTTTTCTCCAGTTTTTTTTTATGGAAAATAATCTAAATTGATTGATTTATAAATTTAAATTTAAAGTTTAGATACTATAATTATATAATATCCAAAGTTCTAAAAGTATCAATAGAAAGTTAAATTTAAATTAATTTTGAGTTTATTATTTTTTTTAATATATGTTTAATAAGTTTCTCCCCTTTCAAAATGTAATAATTTAATAAATTATTGAACTTTTTAATTTGATGTTAGAGGAATCGCCAAGTTTATCAAGAAGTTGATGGTCCAAATGACCGCGTTTTATATCTAATAAATTTGTGAATTTCAAAAAATATAATAATAAATAAATAAATAATAGACACATTTTGAGATTTAATTAAATTACTCTACAAAATATTGAGAACTACCTTCTTTATTATTATTGGGCATGAATTTAAAAATTGACCACTTTTTTTAATAATTATTAAATGTGGACTCAAAATAATTTTTTTAAATATTATATATATATATATTTAACGGTGTAAGGCTATGAGTTCATTGTAACATTCTCCTTTTACGTTTTCATTTTTGAAAGCTTAGTTATAAAATGTTTTTTTTAGTATTTAATTTCAACTATATTTATTGAGTTTACAATTATAAATTAATTTAAATAATAATGAGGAGATTATTTTATCCGTTTTTTTGATGTGACCATAAGTGGGAGGCATTGATGTTGGCCACAATGACCCAAATGTTACATTCCTATGAGCCTGTGCTCTGAATCATCATTGCATCAGCATCAACATTCAACTTGATTCTAAGCCAAGCAACCATTTCCTAAAATCATTTCTCTCTTCTTTTTTTTTTTTTTTAATTTCGCAATAAATAAAATAAAATATGATTTGTAATCACTTCTAAACCAAATATAATTTTGAAACCGAATTTAAAAAATAATAAATATAATTTTTAAATAAATAATAAAGTTTAGGAGTATTCTTTTTATAAGTTATACTAACTAATTAATATTATCATGATTAATTTTTTCAAAATGAATATAATTCGGTAGTAGTTAATATATATATATATATATATATATATATATTATTTTCTTAGAGTTAGAAAGTTCAAATTCCAATAAATAAAGCAAAGAATCAATATAAAAATATTACAGGTTTTATTGCGTTGTGAAACAACTTGGTTAATATAAGTGCCGCACATGGGAGTAGGTGTGGGGCGGCCGTACCGGCGGAGGAACCGTGGGAGAGAGAGAGAACGACACGGTGGACCTGAGAAGGCGCGTACGGCAGAACCACCGTAACGCAGCGGCCATCTTGTTGCAGAGAGGAAAGGCTTATGCCATATTGTGGTCGGTGTCAATTAATGTTTGTCTCGACATGAAACAAACCCTTTCTCGTTGTCTGCTTCTTGCATAATGGACCACCACCTCTACAATTTAATTAAACTATAAATTTATATTTGAATATTTAAAATTTAAAAAGATTTAAATATATTTATAAACTTCCAAACGCTATAATATATTTTTTAATTTTAAAAAATCAACCAGTCTATTAAAATTTAAATTTATGGTTAGAATCTCCTAAATAAAACTTAGAAACTCCTAAATTTCAAAAATTTCCCTTAATTTTGAAGATTCAGAGACCAAATTTATAACTAAATTTGTAAGATGATGACAAAATTCAAGAACTCGTTATTAAACAAGTTTAAATTAATTAACTCGAAACTTGACGGGTTTACCTACGACCATGTCACAATTTCAATAATCTAACTACCCCAGAAAACCCCATTTAATGGCTTAAATATAGTAGAGAATTACCCTGTACACTGTAAATATTACTGTATAATTGAAGATCATTTACAGAAATCAATTTTTAGATGGCAAACTGGGGATTCTTGAACTGAGTTTATCTCCGAGCAAGGTAATTTTCCAACAATCCCATTGGAAAATAAACGCAGAAGACTTCTTTGGCACAACTGCAAGATCAAAACCACCAAATAAAGAAACATTCAAGGTCATTTGTTAGAAAAACTTGGTCAAATTCATATAACTTAATTGGTTTTGATCACAGAAAATGCAATAGATTTAAGATTCATAAGGAGGAGTTACCTCGAAACTTATCATCTTTAGTCACAATTCCAAATGTTTCTGCAGTTTCACGAATCATGATGCCGCTTATTCCAGTAAAAGCAGGTATTTTACACTCGACAACTGCAGTGGATATCATCAAATGATAAAATAGCCAATATGAGATAGAGAAACACTAGTATGAAACCTCATGCTCTTATTACAGAACCATTTTAATTGTTCTTGTCTACAAAATTCTCTAATTGTTCTTGTTTTGCTTCTTTCTGTAGCCTTCTTGCTGGTTGGGTCTTGTTTTTTGTGCTTTCTTCCATGGTATGAAAATTGGTTTATTTGATGAACAAGGACTTTATATAAATATGATATGAATGCAAACAATTCAATAGGAGAAAATAATGATTTTACCTAGGATCATGGCACCATGAAGATCCGCAACGAGAAGATTTCGAGCTAATGTATCTGGCCTGCAAGATTTGAAACTCTGATCACCCAATGACATAGATAACATATCACTAATACAAGTAAAACATTGATGTAACAAAAAGTAAAAATCTAACCCAACATGGCACAGCCGTTGTTTCATGTAGCTTTTCCACATATCGTGCATTGGCCAAAAGATTTCAAACCTGAAATAGAAAGCACAATAATTTATTGTCAAACATAAATGATAGTGACAGCAAAAGAAGACCCATTTCAATGGGATGCTTATGAAGAACAAACTTAGAACTCTATTGATTCTAATTCCCTTTTGATGAATAACCTTCTTAATCCTGTTTTGATGGATAACTATCAACAAATAGATTCTAATTCTAATTTCAGGAGAAATAGACACTTTCATCAGTATATTTCCAAACAAAATAATCCATTGTCAAACATAAATGATCGTGGCAGCCGAAGAAAACTCATTTCAATGGATGCTTATGAAGAACAAGTGTTACATTCAATAGAGTGCAACATACATGACTTTACTCAATAACCTTCCAAATTTCTTTTTTGATGAATATCGATCAACTACTAAATTCAAATTCTAATTTCAGGATAAACAGACATATGGGATAAAATGGGGCGAGGAGCCGGTGAAGAGAGCACTCAACCAATGAGAAAAATAGAACTCACTTATGGAAATCAGAAGGCAGATCAAATGTTCCACACTTTTTATGTTGCTTCATGGACATATGCCTTTTGGATCGTTTTGAATTGCTCTGCAAAGCTCTCTTACGAGAGCCAATCTTTCCAGCACGTTTGGGAACAAAGTTATCAAGAAGGATCCAAGCATCAACTTTCAATTCTCTTGACCGCTTAATGTAACCGCTAGTTCTCAGCTTGTGACAAATCTTATCAACCACTCTTCCTCTATTACTTGAAACCTACAGAAGATGTGAGATTCAAGATGAGTTTTATTAGTTCTCGTTTGATAATGGTTTCCTTTTTAGTTTAATGTTTTAAAAATGATGCTTATTTCCTCACAATTTTTAGTGTATTTTTTCATCTTTTTCATACCACGTTTAATTTCAAAACAAATTTTTAAAGACTACCTTTTTCAGTTTTCAAATTTTGCTAAGATATTGAAATTGCTTTTAAAAAGCTGGATGCAGACATACAAACGTGTGGATGAAATAACATTTATAATTAAGAAACAGAAAACCAAGTTATAAATGTTGAAAGGCCCTTTTAAGTTTCCAGTGATGTCAACTTACATCCATATTTGTAGACATCAAATTTTCATTCACAGCAGCTGAGAGGGTGAAATATATAGGGTCGCTTTCATTCACATCTGCACATGAAAGAAATCAACTAATAATAAGCAAACTAAAACATACTGCCTTCCCAGCAAACGAAAATATTAAAACCATAGTTATGACGAGGGGACCTTTATTTGAGGGTTTCCCTTCAGACGGCAAAAGAATTGAAGAATCATACTGATTTCCCGAAACAACACTCGAAGAGGAGTCGTTCAAAGTAGCTTTTCCCTTGAATTCTTTCTTTAATTTCTCTGTAGAACCAGTCTTCTTCTGTTGTTGAAGAAGTTCGACTTTCGCAGCAGCACACCTCCGCTCCAATGCCTCCAAAGCGTGTTTCCTTAAATCTTGAGAAGCTACATTGCCCGCCATTGGAAATGGGCAGTTGATTAACCCTTCCTAAAACAATATACGATTTTTTAATACATAGAACTTGACAAAACATGCAGAGAAAACAAAGGTAGAGGTCCATGAGTACTACTTTGATTGATAATTGTGTTGACAGAAAAGTCATGATCTTAGAGACAAGCCAATTTTCCGTAGAGACCAAAGCGTTATACAGATTATCAAAGCCTCAATTGACTAACATATGCAACAAATCAAAAGGCGGAGGGTAGCGCATGACAGTTCAAATTTGTCGCGGGGCTGTATCTATAGTGGCTATTCTTTGGAAATTGGTCGAATTTGAAAGGATTTTGAATTTAGGCATGTAAGAAAATAATGGAATCAGATTGCCTCCCAGTAATTTCTTCTATATTACTACAGTTTCTTCTTTATTCAAGCAAACACAACGGCATCCAATCAACCTGCTTTTTTTTTTTTTTCTATTTCATCTATTTTCATTTAGACTGATTGAACTTTCAGTGATGAAGATATTAAACAAAAACTCTTGATTTTCTTCTCAGTATGTGTTTGTACAAACTAACATAACATTCCCAGATAAAACAGACCTTGGAGTCGGAAAAAATGAGACTGCAGCGTGCTGCGACAGCCGCTGAGACGATGTCCAGCAGGATCGGCGAGCGGCGCGGTGAGAGAGGTGCAATGGCGTACTATGGGAGGGAGGGGCGGCTGGAACGTGAAATCGGCTTGTTCAAACTGTAAAATAAATAAATTGAGAGACGAGGAGGGGAGAGGGAGGGGCGGTGGCGATTCGTCGGGAGTGGCGGGTGAAAATAGGGTTTAGAGAAATAAAGAATAGAAATGGCTAAATTATTTAAAATAATAATAATAATCATAATAATAAAGAAATGAAAATTTTAAATATTCGAAATTTCAAAAGTAATCTTGATTTAACAAATTATTATTATTATTATTATGCTATTAATTTTAGATGGATATTTTGTTTATAAATTTTAAAAATTTTTGGTCCATGAGATTATTGGTATATAAAGGATATGAAATAGTTTATTTCATAACTATAGATAGTAAATAATTATTTATGGTAAAATTTGATAAATAAATATATGGTAAAACAACTCTATCTAATAAACTGAATTATATATAAATTTTTAGTATTGTTTTGAATATATCTCTTGTCTTTGTATATATATATATTAATATAAATCTATAACTAATATTCATTCAGGTTATTTATTTATTATTAAAAAAAAAAGTTTTTTTTTTTTGTATTTATTATTATTTGGGTTTTAATAAACATTAACAAGCGGTCTTTCTTTGTACTATCAAATTTAAAGCAATATACGCCATAATCCACCTTGAGACGGGTGGAATACCACCTCGACCTGGGCGGAGATGGCGGATATAGCAACTATTGCTTAGTAGGAGGAGAAAGTGGGGTTCTTTCTCGATCTCCATGACTCTGCAACATAGATTTAGCTCTCATCGATTTAGCGAGGGTTGTGTAATTCACAAGAATCGGTGAACTAGTTTAGCTTTCGTAGTCCCATACGGATGATCTAGGTCCTTCGTTGCTATCTAACCAACTTGTTTGACTGTATCCTTACTAGGCTCTTGTCATCATGATCTAGAATCGAGCTCTTTCCATTAAGTTATGTTTCATAATCACTGCAGAGACCGTTTTCAAATTCGATGAATTTTCCAATATTTGAGGTATTCTCTTACTCTATAAATACATAATCATAAATCATTTTCCATTAACCATGCGGTAGAATTCAATTAAATCTTTTAGAAGTTATCAAATAATTTTGATTTTTAAATAGTCGTCATAATCCAAATGTTTATTTTATCATTTCTGAAATTATCACCGTTTTCAGAGTATCCCAAAATTCAAATTCAAAAGTACTCGAAATTTCCAACTTTGAGGCAGAGTAGAGTCAACTACCAGCCCATTGGGCTAACAGGTCAACTAATTTGTTCCTTAAATGGGCCCACGTACACAATGGGCCAGAGTACAGTGCCAATTACCAACCCACTGGGCTAACAGGTCAACCAATCTGTGCTTTAAAGGGGCCCACTGTACGTGGGCCTACCTGCCCCATTCCGAAAGGGTTCTAAACCCGAAGTCCTCTTTCTAAATAGAAATAGAAGAGATTAACAATTACAATTAAAAAAAGAAAAATGAATAAAAAATCGGGAATATCAAGACCGTTGGATGGGCGAATGTACCCTCCTACAGATTACTTTTGGGTTTCTTAATCAAGTTCCTTGCCGTGACGGAGACTGGGTGACCTGCTGTACAGGTGGCAACTGCTGAATGGGCGGAGGAGTTTTAGTGAAGGAACGAAGGTTCCACAACATGATCTTTGAGCAATCTCCCGAAGGAATGCCGGTAAGTTTAGCTTCATCTTCAAGTACTACTTGTTTCACGAAATTAACAGACTTCTGATGAAAATTAATAAAAATCATTAGGATTAATTACTATAAATAATTACAAACAAAATCATAGAAATTTAAACACACCTGAGAAGTGTCTTGGACAGAGGAAGTTCGACCCCATCTCTCGGGGTCCCAAAGAATGGAGCTATTGAAGGCAAAACTGGAGATATGGATTTGGGGCTTAGGGTTTTGAATTTGGTCGCCCATTTTCTTCAAATGCCATCCGATTACTTGAGAAGAATCACAAACAGGCCCTTCGATTACTACCTTTTTCTTGTTTGCGGTCACCACCGCCATTGGCCATGTCCCGAACACTCTGAATTCAACGCCAATTTTGAATTTGAATGAGAAAATAATTATAGAGAAAAAGAGATAGAGAGAGAGAGAAGAAGAAATCGTACTCGATTTCCCGGAGTTCATCGAAGAATCGAAGATCGTAAAAGTTGGAAAGTCCGGCGAAATGAACGATTCCACTAAGGCGATGATGTTCAATGTGCTTCAAAGCGACGTTCCTCTGATGATTCATCTCCGCCTCTGAATCCGTGAAATTCTCCTTGAAAACCAAATGTCTGTACATAATCCCTGTTTTCCTCATTATCTCCGCCAAATTACTCGATTCACTCTTCGCCTCCACCACAATCCACAGCAATGGCTGACCTATTAGCCTAATCGTATTCGCCAATCGCCTCAGCCCTACTTCTCTCAACCTATCCCTACTTCTCGTCGGCGTCACGATTATGATCTGCCTTCGCGGCTCCATTTCCGGTTCCTCTTTCCGATTCTTCTCCTCTGTTTTCCTCGCCGGCGGTGGTTCCGCGAGCACGTTCCGGCTGAAATTCGAAGTTCTCTGTGCGGAAGTCGGAGGAGGAAGGAATTCGGTTCTGTTGGAGGGGGCGGAGGAGATGGAGGATTTGGCGGTGGGAGCGAAGCCGGTGAAAAAGCCCATGATGAAGCAGAGGGAGAAGTGGAGGATGGCTTTCTTGCAGAGCTGAGCTCTCTTCTTTGGTCTTTCAGTAGATCCCATTTTGGAGAGATGTTATGATGGAAGGAAGTTTGGAGAGGGAATTTAAGATGAAATCTCATTGTGTTTTTGCATGGAGGAGGAGGCGGAGGAGACGGAGGAGGAGACGGTTTGATTTAGCGGTTTCTTGAAGTCAAAGGAAGAAGGAAAGAAGGGTGTTTTTTTGTGCACCAAATTGTTGGGTGGGATGGAACCCATCAACTAATATAATTAACGTTAGGATCAAAGCCATTTTCTTCATGGTGGTTGCAAATTTCTAGATTATATATATATATATATATATATATATATATATATATATATTACATTATAACAAAATAAAATAAAAATATGTTGAAATATCGTTTTAGTCCCTACACCTGCTTTTAAATATTACATTTTTTTTTAAATTTTATTTTAGTTATTAAATTTTAAATTTTGTTTTATTTCAGTCTTCAAATTTATAAAATATTTATTTTAATCCATAAAATTTTAAAATATGGTCATTTTAAGTTTTTGTTAAGTTATTTTTCTATTTTAAATTTATTTTTTCAATGTTTATCTTTAATTTTTGGTAGTTTTTTATAGTTTTTTTTGTGGAGGTATTATTTGATTTTTAGGAGATAAATAGTATTTTATGATATGTTTTTATAGATAAAAATAAAAAATTTATATTAAATTTCGTAATTTAATTTATTTATAATTAATCTTATTTCCCGCTATAATAGTATCAAAGATTACGAAACTACCCATACGGCCATACCACAGGTCAAAAGTAAGCACCATGCCGTCCAGTTCGAATCAAAGACGAGGAAAATGAACGAAGCTCAGACCTCCAATGGAGTTTCCCTCTTCTGCAGAGTTTTAATTCCTTTACCCTCTCTTCCTCTCGTTTCCAGTTCGAAACCGCAAGGATTTAGGTACTTCCCTCCCCCGAGGACGTCGTTCTTTCATTTGTTTGGAAGTCCCGGCTTTTCTTCTTCTTCTGCTGCTGCTCCAGAACTTGTCTTTGGATAATGTATCTGTTTCTAAATTTCAATTTATTGGACATTTTTTTCGCCTTAATATCGGCATGACCGATGAATTTTTTCATTTGTTCGGTTGTGCGGCTTGAAGTCTATCTGTTATCATGGAATGATATTGCGACGGGAACTCCATACATCTCCTATTGAGGTACGCTTTTTGGACTCTGAATATTGTTTTTGCATTTGGGATTCAAAGGAATTTTCGTAGTGTATGAATATTTGTGATGGTTCTGTATTTTTATCGATATTGAAATGTTGTACGCAAGGTGTTTGAAGAATGTCCGCTTAGAGATATAGCTTGCTTGTTTCGACGGGAAGAGTGACACTCTAATATAGTTGGTTTTCAGAACTGGAGCTGTACATATTTGGTGCACAAGATATTTTCTACTGTGGAACCGGTAAGTTCCGGTTTGACTTCCCAGATTTGAATGCCTGATCTAGGCACTGCCTCATGTGTTCAATTTCTTCCACCCCATGGTTTCTGGTTGTTTCTTATGCAATCAGTCTCTAAGTCGTACAGGAGATAGTGGTTTAGATCAAACATGGTTGAAATCTCCATGTGGAAGTTGACTCTTGCAGTTGCAGGGGATGGATAAATTGAAAAGCGGTGAAGTTTTTTCTCCCTTTATTTATGCACCATTCATTTGTGAATCTCGTGCTGTTCACTGCAGAATGGCTTTTATAAGAACCTTAAATTCTATATATTTTGTAACTTTATCATCAGAAGCTATTGTTTTCTTCAACCCTTGTAGTCCAGCTACCTCAATAAAGAACTTCAAACCTCAACTGCATTTAGCACTCTCCCATATTCGATTCAGTTCCCTGCTTGCCTCTCCTCCCAGCCCTGTTACTGAACATTCTCACGATGATAATATAATCTCTCTCTGCAAGAAAAAATTACACAGAGAAGCTCTTCAAGCATTTGATATTTTTCACAAGTGTTCAAGTTCTCCATTGAATTCTATCACTTATACCCATTTAATCCACGCTTGCTCTTCTCTAAGATTCCTAGAACATGGCAGGAAAATACATTGTCATATGTCGACATTCAACTACCAGCCTGATTTGATTCTTCAGAATCATATTCTTAATATGTATGGAAAGTGTGGGTCTTTGAAGGAAGCAAGAAATATTTTTGATGCAATGCCCCTGAAGAATGCGGTATCTTGGACCTCCATGATATCTGGATACTCGCATTATGGTGAAGATGATAATGCCATTACATTGTATGTTCAAATGTTACGATCAGGACATATTCCTGATCACTTTACCTTTGGAAGTGTAGTAAAATCTTGCTCGGGACTTGATGATCTTATGTTAGCAAGGCAACTACATGCCCATGTTCTAAAGTCAGAATTTGGTGGTAACCCAATTGCACAGAATGCTCTAATCTCTATGTATACCAAGTTCAGCCAAATTGCTGATGCAACAAATGTCTTCTCTCATATTATTACAAAGGATCTAATTTCCTGGGGCTCAATGATTGCTGGGTTTTCCCAGCTTGGTTGTGAGATTGAAGCTTTATGCCATTTTAGGGAAATGCTTTCTCAGCCTATCTATCAGCCAAATGAGTTTGTCTTTGGTAGTGCCTTCAGTGCTTGTAGCAATCTCTCAGAACCAAATTGTGGACGCCAGATACATGGCTTGTGTATAAAATTTGGGTTAGGAAGTGATCGTTTTGCTGGATGCTCCCTTTGTGACATGTATGCAAAGTGTGGATTTTTAGGATCTGCCAGAACAGTATTTTGTCAAATTGAAAAGCCTGATTTAGTAGCTTGGAATGCTATCATTGCGGGATTTGCTAGCGTTGGTGATGCAAAGGAATCCTTGTCATTCTTTTCTCAGATGAGGCATACAGGACTTGCTTCAAATGATGTCACTGTCCTCTCTTTACTTTGTGCTTGTTCAGAGCCTATGATGCTTAATCAGGGAATGCAGGTTCACTCCTACATCGTCAAGACGGGCTTCGATTTAGAGGTTCTTGTGTGCAACGGTTTGCTTAGCATGTATTCAAAATGCTCAGATTTGAACGATTCACTTAAAATATTTGAAGATATAGGAAATAAAGCTGATGTCGTTTCATGGAACACCATGCTTACTGCGTGTCGCCTGCGGAACCAAGCTGGAGAGGTTTTAAGATTAATGAAGCTAATGCTTGCTTCTCACATTAAGTCTGACCGTGTTACTTTAACTAATGTGTTGGTGTCATCTGGACTAATAGCATCATATGAAGTGGGAAGTCAAGTTCACTGCTTTATCATGAAATCAGGACAGAATCTTGATACTTCTGTTTCGAATGCGTTAATCAATATGTATATGAAGTGTGGATCCCTTGGATGTGCTCGAAAGATGTTTGATTCAATTGATGATCCCGATGTCATTTCGTGGAGTAGCTTGATTGTTGGATATGCTCAGGCTGGATGCGGTGAAGAAGCTTTCGAGCTGTTCAGAACCATGAGAGGCCTCGGCATAAGGCCAAATGAAATTACATTTCTAGGAATCCTTACTGCTTGTTGTCATGTTGGAATGGTAGAAGAAGGTTTGAGGTTATACAGGACAATGCAAGAGCAAGATGACATTTCACCAACCAAAGAACACTGTTCGTGTATTGTCGACTTGCTCGCCCGTGCTGGATGCTTGGATGCAGCAGAGGACTTCATCAAGAAAATGCCTTTCGAACCCGACATCGTCGTCTGGATGACTCTGCTAGCAGCATGTAAAGTTCATGGTAATCTTGAGGTTGGCAAAAGAGCTGCAGAGAATGTATTAAGAAATGATCCATCGAACTCCGCTGCGCTCGTAATGCTCTGCAACATCCATGCTTCTTCGGGCCATTGGAAAGACTTCGCTCGATTAAGGAGATCAATGAGACGGATGGATGTGAGCAAAGTTCCCGGTCAGAGCTGGATTGAGATCAAGGATAGAGTTCATGTGTTTTTTGCAGAAGATAGCTTGCATCCAGAGAGAGGTAGAATATACATAATGCTAGAGGAGTTGATGTTGCAACTTTTAGATGATAGTTGTGATCCATTACAGATGGAGTCTTGTTTGGGTTACACAATATGATTAGTTATTCAAGTAGTTTTTTTAGATGTACATTGCTTCTCGCAATAGAGATGGGTATTTATTCTTTTGACTAAATTATCTTTTGTTTTTATATATTTATGTATGATAGTCTTAGAAACATTAATAATGTGGGCCGTAGCTCAGAGTTCAAACTCGTCACACTCAATCCAGGCCCAGATAATGTGGGCCATAGGAGTTAGACCAGCCCATTAGCTCAGGGTTCAAACTCGTCACACTCAATCCAGGCCCAAAAAATGTGGGCCGTACGAGTTAGACCAGCCCATTAGCTCAGGGTTCAAACTCGTCACACTCAATCCAGGCCCAAATAATGTGGGCCGTACGAGTTAGACCAGCCCATTAGCTCAGGGTTCAAACTCGTCACACTCAATCTAGGCCCAAATAATGTGGGGCCGTACGAGTTAGACCAGCCCATTAGCTCAGGGTTCAAACTCGTCACACTCAATTCAGGCCCAAATAATGTGGGCCGTACGAGTTAGGCCAGCCCATTATCTCAGGGTTCAAACTCGTCACACTCAATTCAGGCCCAAATAATGTGGGCCGTAGGAGTTAGCCCAGACCATAACCCGGGTTCTAAAATTTGAAAAAGGTCGATCTGTAGTTTCCTATCGTAGAGACGACAATTTAAAGCGGGAAGCATGTGAATGTGTCTACTGAAAACTTCTTCCAAATCAGTACGATCGAAGCGTCACGGTGGCAGTCACCATCGCGCGGCGGATATCCACCGCACCAACAACTCATTTCATCGATACCATCTTCTCTTTCTCTCTTCAAGATTGTTGTTCTGCCTTTTCTTTTCGATTTCCATGTGGCAGGTTCTTCTGGCGGCGGCGGTGGCAGGATCCACTGGACTGGTCGCGAAGCACGTTTTTGGCGCCGGTGTAAACCCTAATGGGACTATAATTGCAGAAGAATTGAAGAAAGGTGATGAGAGTTGCGTAGATCGGGAGGAATCTGATGGCATTGTGAAGTTCGAGGGTTCGATCGACACGGAATTTGGGTCCCCTATGGTCTCGAATGGACTGAATGAGTCTGAACGCGAGGGGATTTTCAGGTTTTCGAGTTCGGATTCTCGTGGAGCGACGAGCTCTCGACTTGGATCGAAGAATTTGGGGAAGAAAACTAGGAGTCGGTGCCGTGGAGCGGCAAAACAAGGTAGGGGTAAAAATGTCGAAGTGGAAAATTGTGCTGCTAGAGAAATGGCGACGGAGCCAAAAAAGAGTTCGGGAAGGTTTTCTGTACTTTTGAAAAAGAGGAGAATTACTAAGAACTTATGTGCTTCCAGGAGTGAGTCCTGCTCTTCCAAAGGTAAGATTATGCGATCATTTGAATAATAAATCCTTTTATTTCTGTTTGGTTTCTCGGAAAGAACAGTGCCGACAGAACCATTTCAAGTTTCAACTGCTAATGATCCTTACGGCGATCCTTCTTTTGTTTCAATACGATACTAGAATACGGAATGTGCAGCTTTCTGGACTGCACATCCTGATTATATTACGTTCAAAATGACAGAAATCGTGGACTGATTACTGAGTTATATATGGTTAAATAAGTGGGTTATCTTCGTTTTGAGCGATCTTTATTGTTGTAGATATGTAGAAATATTATTTTCAGTTAGTTTCTTGGATTGCACATCCTGAGTATGCTCGTTTCTGATCTTCAATTTAACTTGGTTTAAAAAGAACTTTTTGTTTGTTGATTGTAGAGCTAATTCGGTGAAAACAAGGAGGCATGTCTTTTTGTTGCATTTTTATACGTTTGAGTTCTAGTTGCATAGTGTGGGTTGGGGAGTCAACAGTTACTTAGATTTGATAAAAGTTATGCAACCTTCGTTCTTGCAAAGTGTTCTTTTTGGTTTTTTCTTCTTTTCTTTCATAATTAGGGCGTGGGGCCCCACTGTTTTGTTGATGATCCGTTTCTTCAATCTCTGAATGCTTAACCCACCCCACTATTTATCAGGAGGCTTAGCCCACCCACGCAGCTCCAAAAGGCCAAGAATCAAAAGTTAATTAAATTTTCAGTTTGGGCTTGAACCTAGGACTCAGAATATTCGAATCCTAAGCCCTCTTGAGTATGTAATTAAGAAAGGAACTTGCAGGCTTTGTTTTTTTGGGGTCTAAAAACTCCAACCTTTTGGGTTCATTTAGCATTTAACTTCAATTTCTTGTAGAAAAGTCTTGCATCACTGTGCCTAATTTGGTATTTAAATTTGAAATAGCTACCAAATCTTATGCATGGTAAACATGAACTGTGTTCATTCACCTCCAAACATTTACATATATAGGTAGCGGTGTTTGCTGTTTCTAGTTTGTTAGTTTAACAAGATTTCCTCAATTCTAGTTGCTTCTATGAATCAGTCATCTTAAGCTACTATTCATGTGTGGCTTTTATGTTCTTTTCAGATGGCTCTCTATTTCATTGGGGAATTGGTGTTGGAATCATGTACATGATGTCGGTAGGAAAAACAGAAATAAATAGGCTGAATGTAACTGTGGACGAGACTGCAAAAGTTGTTCGAGAATTAAAATCAGAACTTTACAGGAGAAAATATTCACGTCATGTGCAGGCAGGCAAAGCTAGAGAAAACTTGCAGCCAATTCATCCTGAAATTGACAGGTCTAGCGCAGAGTTGAGGCGTCTTAACGAGGTGAGAAATTACACACTGTCTATGTTCGATGATGGGGAATGTGGAAGCAGTGTTCTTACTGAAGAACCAGATCCAGAGATAAATGAAATGGATGAATTGGAAGCAGAGCTCGCCACTGAATTTGAAAAACTGCCATGGTGTTCATCTGAAGACAGTTGCCAAGCAGGAGCTATAACGGAACTGGAAAGGGTGATAGTCTTTAAGCCTTGAATGGGGCATACCCTTTCAGTTCTACTTCATTAATTTTTCAATCAAATCTTGATGAATGTGATAGTAGGACGAGTTTCAACTATTGCAAAATATCCAATCTATATCTTATGCTAACTTGATTGAATTGGGATTTTCCAGACCAAGGTTTCAGCTATTGAATTACATGTTCCAGAGAACCCAAGATCTGATGCTTATCCATCCCACGGTGTAGTACCAGCCGAATTGGATCAGAAACTGTGCCATGTGCTTATTGAACAGCAGGAGAATCAAATTGTGGAGTTGGAATCTGAACTCCTTGTCGCCCAATCCAAGCTAAATGAGAAAGAAGCTGAACTCCAAGCCTTGAAGGACTGTGTGAAACGCCTCACTGAATTCTCTCTAACAACAGTTTCTGGCAAGTTCTTGTATTATACTATTGATTACAATAATTGTTCACCTCGACTGCCTTGCAAATTGAATAATCTCTAACAAATAGTGTTGAATCCCAGATGATGAAGCTGAAGCTCACACTGAGAAGAAGCAGAGCTGCAGCTCGTGGGAGCAATTTAACCAGATGGGCTGTGAGCCAATGAGATCAGTAGTAGTTGGGATGAAAAGACCCGTTGAATCTGAAACCTGGGATTGTAATGTATGATGATAGGATTATAGAATAGTTGCAATAAATAGTTAGAAAGCTGCCAGATCTTAACTTACATCAAATTGTAGATCTCTCACAAAACTGCATGTGATAGTTTAATATATTATGTAATATTATACTTAGCACATGGTAATTGGAGCTGAACTTCTCTGAATGATTCCCTGATGATTTTGTTAGCCCCATCAGAGGGAAGGCAGCAATATTTGTTGACCTTTTGTCTTCTTGTCTGCAGGATGAAATTACTTGTTACTCCAAACATCCACCCATTCTGAAAGACGATGCTGGTGTTTGGAATTCCTTGAAAACAAATGATGATGCTGGTCTCTCTCTCTCTCTCTCTACATACATATATATATATATATATGTATGTATGTATGTATGTATGTATGCATATGAATTTGCCATCTTGGTATTTCGCTTTGTCGAGGTTGAAGGTGGTGGAGGAGACGGTGGCATGCTGTGCTGGACTTTGTTTCGCACGTCTTCTTTCGTACTCTATGCAAGGAAGAACTTCATCTTCATGTACAAAAGGTACGTTGTTTGTCTTAAAAGATGTCTTTGTCGGCATTATTAATTATTCTAGAAAAATTGTTTTATATTTTTGATATTGTCCTCTGGTTATTTATATTTTTGTATAGCTTAATTTTATTATTTTATTTAGATTAAGCTATAAAAACTTTGACGTTTGTGTATATTTGATTTCTAAACTTCGAAAAATATTTTATAGGTCTTTACACTTTCAAATTTTGTATTTACACTTTTAACATCTTTTCGTGGGTATTGTCATGTGTTTTTACCGAATTATATAACAATCAGTTAATGTCACGAAATTGCTGATCTATGACTGATTAAAACTAGCATGTTGGTTTCGGCTCAAAACTTACATCGACCGATTAATAATGCACACTCGAGATTATAAGATATGTAGGGCTTTGGTGCGTTCCTACCACAATGTAACCACCACTATTTTAACATCTTATTTTGGTGTTAAATCACAAGTCAAAGTCAAAACTCCATTTAGTGTGAAAAGAGCGAAACATAAAAACAAATGATCCACACATCGAATTTTCAAAGACTAAATAAATAAAACGGCTACCTCTGCAATATATATAAAAATAAAATAAAATAAACATTTAATAGCTTCGCAAATATTAATAAATAAATGAACCCTCTTCTCCAAATTACCCAAATACCCCCCCCACACAAAAAAACTTCCAGTCTTGTAGTGTACAAAAATCTCTGCGGTCGTTTCACCGTCCGTGCACTCGCACATATAAATATTCCCACACAAAACAAATATTTCCCCACAGAAAAAAAAAAAAAAAAAGGAAAAAGAAAAAGAAAAACGAAACTTTCCAACTCTACCAGTGAAGAACTCGGCCGGGAACTGCCCATCTTCACGGCGGCGATTTGAGATAGACGAACCGAAATTAAGGGCTCTGTGGGAGTATCTTTTTCGCACAGAGTCGAAGAAGAAAAGGGGTTTTGAAAATGAAGCCATCGGCGAAGCCGATTTCGAGCCCAAGCAGGACGGAGAAATTTCCGCCGCCATTGATGAGGTTTTTGAGGAGCAATGTGGGAAGTAAAAGCAGAGGAAGGTCCCGTGCGAGTCCGATGATGTTCATGAGAAAGAAAAACAACGCCACCGCCATTGAAACCCAAGAGCCTTCGTCCCCTAAAGTCACTTGCATCGGCCAGGTCCGAGTTCGCCGCTCCTCCACGCGCCGTAGCAGACGTTCTGGTGCTCCTACGCGCCGCCGTTGCCGCTGGATCCGAGCTGCTCTGTTATGCCCCTGTTTTCGAAAAAAAATCAAGCCCAATTCTTCTCAAATATTTCAGAGATGGGTCTCATTTTTCCAAGTTGGGTTCCGCCGAAAATCGAGAAGTAGAAAAAAGTCGCCGCCGCATGAAACCCCCGTCCACGGCGGAATTGAAATTCCGAAGTCAGAAACACTAGTTGTCGCCCCCATCGACGACGACGAAGGAGAAGAAACAGTCGAAGCGTTCATTTCTTCTCATTCTTCGCCGCCCAAAAATGCATTGTTACTAACAAGATGCAGATCTGCTCCATATCGATCGACATCATTAGCGAGTAGATTTTGGGGCTCTCCTCTGAGAAACGAGAAAAATCACAAAGAAGAAGAAGAAGAAGAAGAAGAACAGAGCACAAAGCCCAACAATGGCGGAAAAACGGTCGAGATTGAGAAACCCACATCCCAAAGAGCCTCAGTTTCTGATCAAGATCCGAATGGAGGCTTAGAATTCGTGGAGGACAAGAAATTT
Source organism: Cucurbita maxima (assembly GCF_002738345.1). Taxonomy (NCBI): domain Eukaryota; kingdom Viridiplantae; phylum Streptophyta; class Magnoliopsida; order Cucurbitales; family Cucurbitaceae; genus Cucurbita; species Cucurbita maxima. Next base: position 859,298 of record NW_019272023.1, read on the forward strand.
ATGAAGAACATTAACGACGATTCTACCACAGAAAGAATCATCAAATCGGCCAATATCGAACGAGAAAAAACAGGGGAAGAAGAAGAAGGACTGGGAAGCTCGTCTCGGCCCTTGATTTTGACACGTTGCAAATCTGCGCCGTCGAGAACGGCGGAGAAGATGAACCCAGAAATGGGATTCTGGAAAAGGAGAAGGTTGGGGATTACTGATTCAATCTCACCAAACAATTCATGATATATACACCAAAAAAAAAAACCACTTCATAATCTCAATCTCCTTACTGTTTCATTGTTTTTACTTCAATATTGATAGTCTTTTTTGTATAAATTCCTCATTTCTGAAGCTGTGAGAACAATCTCCATAGCTTCAATCCCAGCTTGGCGTTTCGCTAATTTTCTTGACCCATCAAAATCTAGAGCTTCTGTATTTAATGCCTCTTTCTGTAGATGCATTGGCATGGCACCATTAATATACACTTTTTCAGACGGAGAATAACTTTTGGGTTTCTTTTTTTCTTTTTGGATTGGAAATTGAATTAAATGTTTTTTGCTTTTGGTTATTTCACAACTTCTTGTAAGTTGTAACTTCTAGGAGTTATGGAATGGAGAGCTTTAAATAAAGCATCTTTGGATACTCTGACTGAATTTATTATTTTTATTTTTAAATACTGAAATGGACAATTTTGTGTAATTGGCAGAAGACCCATCCTTCCCCATTCTTCACATGTCCTGTCTCCTTCCACATTCTTCATCCCTCAAGAACTCAGAATTCATTTTTGTTCAATTACGTGACTTTATCTCTCCTTATGTGCAATTTTATTTGGAAAATTCAAGTTTTTATCATTTTCTAGGTTGAAAATTCATATCGACGTTAGTAAGTATCAATATGTGATGACGTACACAAACATTTAAATCAGCTAAAGGGCAATTGTCATCCTCATAAATATATTTTTCATGTCTAGCAACGAATTCAAGTATAACTAAGTGAATAAAGACATCAATTACCATTCTAAAGACGATGGTTTCATTTCTCACCCCTTTAATTGTTGAGCTAGAACTAATAAGAAATCATTCTATTTGAGTATAGCTTAGTGGATAGAACGCTAATTATCATCCTATCTAAGAGATATGACTCGATCTTGCAATGGTGGAAGTCAAGAAACGAAAGTCATTTAAGACATTGATGATGCAACCAAAATTTAAACAGAGGTACCGTGGGTTTAGCAGGAGGAATACAAAAAACAAAATGGGCTACTGCTTTTGCCCATATCAAGAGATATACTGAGTTGCCTGCGAGAGTATAGTATAGCAATGCAAGCAAGTGAGCTAAATGACAACAAAACAAAACAGGAAAAGTCTAAAAGCTGAGTGTTTTGTATGAGCATTTTGCCTGTTCGAACACAGAAGGCGCAATTATGTTGATTGAGACTTGAAAACAATGAATCCCACAAAAACGCAGAAAGGGGACAACATCACTTACTTCACTGAAAGGTAAAGCTTTTTCAGGCTTCAATGTTCTCCAGTGTTCCATCAAATTCAAATAGCAATGGCCCCCTAGAAGAACATGTCTTTTCCCTAGTTGACTACATGTTTCTTGTTACAAATTTGTGAGTGTATTCCTGTTGAAAAGAGTGTCCTTGCAATTTCCTTAACACAGAGTTACACACATCCACTCAACCAAGCAATGCAATCTCTCTCGTCATCTTTGAGCTTTTCCTTTCGACCTTTCTCTCAAAACTTTTAAAACTCGTCTGCTAGGGAGAAGCTTATATACCCTTATAAAGAATGCATCATTCAACCGATGAGGAATCTCACAATCCACCCCTTTTAGGACCCAACATCCTCGCCGGCACTTGATCCGTTCTCCCATCAATGTGGGACCCCCCAATACACCCCCCTTTGGGGCCAGCGTCCTTGTAGGCACACCGCCTCGTGTCCACCCCCCTTCAGGGTTTAGTCTCCTCGCTAGCACATCGTCTGGTGTCTAGCTCTAATATCATTTGTAACAACCGAAGCCCACCGCTAGCAAATATTGTTCTCTTTGGACTTTTCCTATTGGGCTTCCCCTCAAAGTTTTTAAAACGTGTTTACTAGGGGAAGAGGTTTCCACATACTAATAAAGAACGCTTCGTTATCCTACCCAACTGATGCGGGATCTCACATTGCAGTCCAAAAAAAAAAAAAGATTCCAACAGTAAAAAGCATTGAGCTAAGGCTGTTCAAAAATGGAGAAACAAAAATATTTCTGGTGTGTGCCAAAAAGAAAAGATGGGCATAAGTAGTGAAGAGTCAATGGCACGTTGAGAAAAGAGCCCATGTAATAAGAGTTAAGAAACTCATAATCAAGTTCGATTACTGAATAGTTTAAGACAGCAGATATAGGAAATACCTGTAGCAACTTTCAAGATAGTCTATGTAGGAAAATTTTGAGAATCAAAACGTTCTATAGAGAAGGAAACCTCGGGGAGCTAAATTTTCTCTCTTTTCTGTTGTTTTTTACTCTCCGGGTGCAGACACCCCTTGCTTCAGTCTGTCCCTCTTCATCTTCTTTTTAGAAACTGGCTTTTTCTTCTTGGGAGGGAGATTCTTCTGTGCATACAAGTAAAGTGCATAGTTCCCTACGAGGAAAATCAGCAGCAACCCACCAACAAGAAGAAGAACTATTAGCGCTGGATTCAATCCTTTTGCTTCAACGTCATTGATCACGTTGCCCTGTTCACTTGCAGAACAACAATTAATAACCCATCACAATGAGCCACAAACAATTTTGGTGAACACAGCACACCATATCATATTTCCCTGTTCATATTATGCATGGATCGAATGAAGGAATTGCTGATTAGGCGCTTTCAGAAATGGAGAACTCATAATTTACCTATAATTGGCAGTTTCGTTCATAGTTATATCTTAATTTAACACTAAGCATAAACCAAAATGGCTTCTCTTCACCATATTTCTCAAACCTAGCACGCTTTCGATCTTAAATTAGTTATCTACAAAAGTAATAACAATTTCAAGTATCATCCGAACTTAAATGATGAATGCAGACATCGCAAAGCAGTTTAATCACAATTTTCCAACCCAATCGCTCGATATTTCCCATTTTGAAACAACAATTCGCCTTTAGGGTTCGTCTTTCCCTAGATTTTTTCCCCCAGAAATAAATTTCACCCATAAAATCAAGATTTACAGATCCTACAATGCGTGCGCCAAACAACCAGAAACTCAAATTTCATCCAAAACAATTACAGCCAACAAAAAAACGTTCCGATTCAAACCAGCACCGCCCAACCAGATGAAATCAAGGTTTCAGAAAAGAAGAAAAAGACGAGCCTCGACCCATACTGATCGATCCAAACAACCAATTCGAAGAAAAAGGAATTCGAACACGGAATTTACAAAAAGCACAGATCTCGTGAAATTGAACGCTAAAAGCAAGAAACAAAGGGGGATTCCTTCGTCAATCGTACCTTGCCATTGGCTGAAGCCATGTCTACAACTCAAAGCCGGACAGATCGGCCGGCAGGAAGATCCTGAATTAAAGCCAATTGTATAAATCGGATCAGCGGTGAAGCGTTGACGGAAAAACAAATTGTCGGCGAGCTCTAAGAAAACGGGAAAATTCATATAAATCGGCGATTTGGTCCACCCGGGTCCTGCAGTTTCTATGGGCCGCTCTTTTCATTGCAATGGGCTCGTGACTCGTGTACGCTCGTAGGTTTTTAATTATTTTTGTAAATATTCATATTTTAAAATTACTTTTCTAAGTCTTATTTTAGCTTCTGGATTCTAGTCAGCTGCTATTATTAATATTTTCAATTATTCGTTTCATTTTTTCATTTTTTAAGTTGACCATTTTAATTCTAGTATATATTAATTTTATTAATCATTTAATATTATATATATATATATATATATATATATATATATATATATATATATATATATATATATATATATATATATAAATGTACCTTAAAATATATAATAACGGTAATGATAAAAATAGTTTAAGATTTTGAGATTTTATCATGTTTTCAATTTAAAATAATAATGCATGCATTACAAGTGGCTAATCAAATTACTATTTTACCCCAAAAAAAATACGGATATTTGAGCGATGCATAGCTTAATTACTTATTACAATGTAATTAAATTTGAATTTGAAGAAAAATATAATTTCTTTTTAGTTATAGTTAATTACTTTTTTTTCTTACATATTTATTTATATATAGTTTGTTTAGGAATTCTTTTGTGATGATAAATTAAAATAGCTCAAATCTAGTACATATTGTATGCTTTGGACAATAACCGTCCAAAGCATACAATATGATATTTTTTATATCTAATTCTTAATATATATATTAATTAATGATGGGTAATTAATTACCTTGATTAATTTTTGTTTGAAAAATAAAACACCGCCGTTAAAACTAATTAAAATTTCACTAAAAAGATATATTGAGAAGGAGTAATAATAACTATTATTAAATGAGTAATAAAATTTGATTCACCCAACCTAATAATAATCTTAATAAATAAACTAAAAACCTAATTATTATTATTATTTTCATTTGAAAGCAACATCCACCCACAACTCTAAAAGCGGAAAAGAAGAAAAAAAGAAAAAAAGAAAAAAAGAAAAAAAGAAAAAAAGAAAAAAAGAAAAAAAGAAGATGGGCCCCACCATCTCACTTGGATGCTGATGCCTGGTTATTGTGTCGTACATTAATTAAAAAAATATTGGATAAGATTGAAAAATATAATCATTTAATTATGTGAAAATATATGTACCGTATGAGTGGAAAATGATTCAAACAATTGATGGACTTCCCGCCGTCCGATCCTCCAGTGAGATCGAATCCTCGCCCTTGAAGCTGTGCTCAGACGAGGAAGTGGAAATGGCGATCATATCGTTCAGATCGGACACGCTATCTTGTAAAGTGAGAAGCAAATGAGCGGTACTGAAGCTCGTCGATGGCTTAGACCGAGGGACAATCGGAATCTCTGAATCGCCGATTAACATTTGCACGACGCCTCTCATTGTGGGTCGGGTCATCGGATCCGGGTGAGAACAAGCCAACCCAACTAACAAAACTTTCCTCATCTCTGATTCCTCAAACTCCCCGCCGAGTCTCCCATCGGCCGCCGCCAACAGCCGTCCTTCCCGGTGTAAACTCCAAACCCAGTCGACTAAATTACTGTTGACGCCAAATTTTCCGCCGCCGCTTTCTTTCTCGATCGGCCGTCTGCCACTGGCGACTTCGAGAACAACCGCGCCGAAGCTGAACACGTCGGTTTTTTCGGTAGCCCGTCCGGTGAGGAGATATTCCGGCGCTAAGTATCCCATTGTGCCAGCGGCGACTGTGGCATCCGGCGATTTATCGTGCTCCACTTGTCGGGCCAACCCGAAATCGCCCAAACGGGCATTGAATCCTTCGTCTAACATTATATTACTGGTTTTAACGTCTCTATGAATGACCTGATTTTCACATTCTTGATGCAAATAGGCTAAAGCAGAGGAGACGCCGAGAAGGATTTTTTTCCGGTGAGGCCACGGCAGCGGCGTACTTGTCTCGAACAGAGCTTTATCTAAACTCCCATTTGGCATTAAATCGTAAACGAGTAAAATTTCGCCTTTCTCGTGACACCATCCTTGAAGACGGACCAAATTCCGGTGGCGGAGAGTTCCGATGATAGAAAGTTCAGAGAGAAATTCATTTTTCCCTTGTGTACTATGGCTACACCGTTTCACCGCCACAATGTCGCCGGTCTCCGGCAGAATCCCTTTATAAACAGTCCCAAAAGCGCCATGGCCAATGATTCTGTTCGAGCTGAAGCCTTTGGTGGCGATTTTCAGCTCCTTGTAAGTGAATTCCTTCGGCGTTTTGATGATTTCTGAAGCGAGGGAGTCCGATTTTTTGACCCGCTTAATCTTTTTGGAGTATACCCAAATCAACCCGCCGGCGAATAATGCTAGAACAAACGCCCCCGCCGTCACAACTCCAACCACCGCGCCCGCACCTTGCTTGCATAGTCCATTGTGGCAGGACGGAGAGTTGGTATTCTTTTGGGTGTTGGAATCTGAACCCGACGGCGGTTGTGACGGCGGCGTTGACCGGACGACATTCGCTGTTGGGTTCATCAGCGTCGTCGTTGGCGGCGGCGGAACCGACCCGGGTGGGGAATTCGAGTCAAACGACGACGTAAAGCTCCACCAGTCCACACTGTGAACTTCCGTACTCCCCTGTGTGGAACCGGAAAATCCGACGTACATAAAATCGTTCAAATACGGGTCGAGATCGAGATTGAACGATATTAGGGGTTCTGTCGGTTTCAAATTCGAATACGAAACGAAGATTTTGAAGATCCGAGCCGACCCGTCGTATTCGATCCACGAATTTACCGTATCCCCACTTTTGAGATCGATTCCAATTCCGTCCAGATCTTTAAACTGCAACGAAACCATGTCGTTCAGATCCAATCCGACATGGTTCCCATTAATGTCCTTAAATTCGACATCCATCAACGTGTCGAATTCCACCGCCACGAATCCCAATCCCCTTTCGTCGGCCAGCCCCAAAAACCCACCGGCGCCGCCGAGCGTGTCATCGTCCGGCGAGATTAGAAACGCCAAACCGCCACCGATCGACGACGGGTTGAGATTAGTGATGGAGAAAGAAAAAAATGTGGAGAAACTGGCGAGATAATTAATCCCCGGCTGCCGGAATCTGATGGGTTTGGCGTAGAGGACTCTACCGGCGCCTGAATTTGGGACGGCGAGGTCTCGAGTAAGTCTGACGCTCCCATTGTTCAAGTGGGCATCGCCGAGAAGCTTTAAACTGCTGAGGGCGACGGTTCCGAAGTCAAATTCGGCGGCGGAGACGGCGGTGGTAGAGAAATCAAAAAAGGCAGTACTGGAAAAGGAAAAAAGAAGTATTGTGAAGGAAATTACAGAGGAAATGGGAGAGAAATTCAACATTATTGAGATTAAGCTCTGTTCTTCAGACCCATCTCTGGTTTTTCCTTATCGGCCAGAGTGTAATTGAAGAAGACGATGAACAAATCACGGGCTAGAGAGAGGAGAGAGAGAATAATGGAATTTCTTGGGCTTAAAAAACAGACTAAACCTCAGAATACCAACAAGGAATACTAAGAGAATCCAAAGAGAGAGTGAAGAGGACAAGTGGATTTCCGTTGCGACACGTGTCCATCCACAACGGTCCATTTTCGATGATAAAGCAAGCTTTGTTTTCCCTTTTTTCTTCTTTTCACGTCTTTTGTCGCACGTGCCTCCAACGGCGAGTGATTCCACGCTTTTATCTTCCAACCCACGTGGCCGCCTTTTATTCGGTGGCATCGTTGCGTTCTCCATGTCATCTTCTGATTTGGCAAAACCTCTACAAATTTAGCAACTTATTATAAACATAAGTACGCAGTGATACTAAACATAAAATTAAAAAATTAATATATATTTTTTAAGCTCGTGAATTTATTAAATCAAAACATAAAAATGGTTAGCTAAGCTTTAATGATGTATTTTATGGAATGTAATAAAAAATATATATAATTTTTATAGTATTTTGTGCATTTGGAGATTAAAATATTACCCAAAATTTTTTCGAAAGCAGCCATAATTGCACATCTCAAAATACATAAGTTTCGGGCTCCACATGATGATTTGAAAGTCATGACAAAGTTCTCTTTATTAACATGATGGTTTTAAATTTGTGCAAAAGAAATTATTAAATTAAATGCATTCGTTTAATAAATATTTTAACCTTTAATTTTATGTTTAAAATATATTAAATAAATTACTAAGATTGAGAATTTAAACCTTTAATCTAAAATAAATAATTATTTTTTAAAAATATTAATTATATTTTTTAGTTATTTAAAATATAACTATCCTATTGGTCGTAGAGTTGTTAGAAGTATATTTATTTGGTTAATTTGGTCTTAATTGGAAATAAAATAAAATAAATGAAATTTGAGAAAAGAGGAAAAGAAAAAGAAAAGGGGCAAAAAAGTCAAACATAAACAGATCTGCTCGATTTGTTTTTTTTCTTTCAAATTTCTATTTATAGGTGACTAATGACTAGGCGAATGGACTATTGAAGCGCTGTCGTTTTAATGCCACGTCATACATAACTATTCTTAGCTCGTGAGCACGTGGGCCACCGTTCGATTTATTTCACGCTTTTTCACATGTAGGGTCCCGATTTGTTTGGTTTGCGGTTGGATTTGATGATGGGCGTATCATGGTTGATGGTGGTGCTGACCGTAGAGGATCAGGAGGAAATCTCGAGAAGTAGGGTGCTGACGAGGATTTTCAAATCGATGCGGGCCCCACGGGTAGTAAACAACGCACGGGACCTCTAATTATGTGAATCTTGACTAAGTTTGATCGGACGGTCCAGGTTGGTTCATTTTTTGTCCACTTTTTAATGGTGGAGTGCTTTTGAAGGCCTTTTGAAAGCCCATTATTTTTAACGTAAGAATCACTGTTTTATCTTTTAAGCATTAAGAAATACGAATTATTCGATGTGTTTTTTTTTTTTTTTTTTTAATTCCAAAGCTTTCTTTTCTTTTAATTTTACTTCACTATTCACTATAAGAAAAATAAATTATTTATTCATAAAACAATAAGAAAAAAATTATTAATTAATTTCCACCTCATTCCAAGACTTTTTTTTTTTACCCTGACCATACCTGCCACCTCATGTACCAAAGTCAAACTTTTGGTCAAAGTTAAATTTTTAGATTAGTCCACAATTTTTTACTATTTATCTATTTAGCCCTTATTTCATAACAATTTCATTCCTTTAGCAAGATAGTTTTTAAACCTTTCCTTTTGTTGGAACGGGAAAAGTTTACATCATACCTCAATTATGTTAAATTGAGATTAATTAACAAAGCGACAATCTTTCCTAATCTCTCCTTCATCTCCGGTCAAGGGATTATTCTCGGACAACAAACGAATTCCTCTCGAGAATTGAGCATGAAAATATTGATTATCAGCAGCAAATTTCGTGACGTACGGAAGCGTAAGAGGATTAGAAGTCAATTCTTGGTCCACTATGAGCAACCCCTTGTGATTCAGTATATTACTGTAGTACATATTATCCAGAATCATTGGCGTCTCCCGATCATTTCTCGAATACAATACAGCTTTTGGATTTGGATTTGGTGTTGGGCATCGACCTTTCAAGTATTTCGCATACTCTGGATCGATGGTTGGATCCACACTTGGATACAGCCTCTCCACTAAGTTCACACAGTGAACTCGCCCGACCGAGTGAGCTCCTGAATTACATAATTTCAAAGTTAATTAACTAAACTTATAACTCAATGAAGAAAAAAAAAACCAAACAGTTTAAGAACATAAACGAACCTAAAAGCGCGACCGCTGCTTCGGTATCAATGCCGATGGAGCTAAAGAGGGAGAGAACATTTACAAGAGATTCATTGTGCCTGGGAACAAACGCTTCAACGAGATGGGAATAACTCACTTTGCTATCTCTTCTCCCCGTTTTCAACCCAATTTCAGGCCCTTTTAACTGTACATCAATTCAACCCATTTCAAATAATTAATCATATATTAATATTTCCCTTGAGATTTTATAAACCGTTCGTAACATACCATGACTATGCCATATTGAGCAGATAGCACAACAATGTCAGCACAAGATACAGTGAGAGGACATTCTCGTTCAACAGCAGCTTTGATCTTATTTACGTATTTGAAATTTCTCATCCCAAAACTTCTATCTGAATCCTTCTCTGATTCCACTCCCGTAACCGTTTCCAATAGAAGAGATGCATCGCAAGACTACGAGATTATGTCAAATTATTAATTTAAAAAAATATATAAATTAAACGGGTTAGGAATAAATTGTTAGAATAATTAAAATATTGAGTTAATTAATTACCTTAACAATGCAATCATGGAAGAGATTTCTGAGCCACGAAACGGCAGTGTTTCCATGTTCATAGTAGAGATCGGCAACTTGCTGTTTTATAATTTCTTCAGCTTTTGGGCAACTTTTAGCATAATAATTCATTTGCAGTTCGCCCCTTCCTATTTTCAAATTTACAAAATTGGATCATATTAAATTAAATAACACTATCATTTTTCGTTAAAAAAAAAAAAGAAAAAGAAAAGAAAGAAAATTGAACCTGAATAAAAGAGCTGCAGAAGGAGGAGAAGAAGGAGGCTCAAATGGTTCTTGGCCGCCATTGTTGAGCTTCTGAAGCTTCCTGGTTTTTGATGAGCAACCATTTTTATGGTCCTTTTTATAGTGGTAGAAGAAGGAGCATAGGCTTTTATTTTATTATTATTTTTTATTTATTTTTGTGTTTGTGCATTTATATTGTGTCACGGCCGACGCGATAAATTTTATTTTTGTAATTATCATCATAATTATAAAATTTATTCCACTTGATTTTTGATAATTGTTTTTGTCAACTTTATTATTATATTTTTATGTAGGGGAATCTCAGATGGTTAATTAAATTAATTAATTAAAGAATTAAAAATTGTTTTATGTCAACGACTTTGATGGTTACTCCACCATTAATGAGAATGTCAGAGTCAATTGTAGTGGAAAATTAACGTGCTAAGTAAATTTTAAAGCCGCAATTAACATGTAATAAATATTTGCTAAAATAAAATTTCAATCTTAATTTTATTATATTAAAATATAATATTTGAGAATATATTATAATAATTAATTATGAAATATATTTTAGATATTTATAATTAACTATATTTTATTTTAGGATTTGATATAAGTCTATTTTATCTTATTCTTAATATATTATTTACCATTCAAAATGTGTGGAATGGAAGTCCCCTTCCCATTATACGCCACTATCTTTGACCACACGCCACCATTTGATATCACGCCAGCACCCAGCGGTGGGCCCTACTTAAAAAAAAAAACTCAAAATAATTTATTTTTTTAAAAAAAAAAAATGGTACACAAAAAATTAAAAAAAAATTAAAAGGTTATTATTATACCTAAAATTTAATTTCAAATGTAGATTAATATATATTGTGGTTCAGGATTATCGTTAAATTATTATTCAATTCAAATAATTAAAAATTTTAATATAAATTTAAAAATAAATAAATTTGTACGTGCTTAACCAAGTCAATGGAAACTTGACAGAGTTTCAATAAATAATATTAAAAAGTTCGGTTGGCACATGCGTTTCAAAGTTCTTATTTATTTATTTTTTATTTGATTATTCTTTTTAATTATGTTAATCATTTGCGAATTTGAGTAATAGGAAATTATGTTATTCTAAGCCTTTAATCATTTTTAGAATGAAAGATAATAAATATTTTGATTGGAAATATATAAGTTAAAAAAAAAAAAAATCAAAAGGCTCTTATTATGTGCCACGTGTCCCAACTCTAAGTTTGTATTTCTAATGTCAAATTATTTAAATTTTGTAGAGTCAAATTATTATTATTTTTTTTTTGTATTTTTAATGCATCAATAATTGGAAATAGGGATGGGATCGCGGGCAGTATGAGTTGGAAGCTATCCAACTTGGTCATTTTTGGGGGTTTCTTTTTTCTTATTTAATTATTGATGGAAAATTCAAGCTTTCCCCAATATAAAATTGTTTCAAATAAATTTAGAGATTTTAAATTGCATTTTTATTATTTATTATTGGATATAGTACAGAATCGCTGGATCGTAATTTGACTGCAGACTTCTCTAATAATTTATGAATTTATATTTTATATAAATTAATTTTTAAAATTTTAGTCAAATATTTGGAGTTATATGTTTTAATTTCAGAAGTCGTTAAAGACATGAATAACAAAACCAAAAAAACCATTATGAAACATTTTACACTCTATCCATATATTTAAGTCTTAAGAGTTAATTTAGGACTAAATTAGTAAAATTATTTATTTTTTATTTTTTTAATTTTTTTTAAAATATTAAATTTAGAAGATTTCATTTAAAAAAAATTATTTAAAAAATTCAGTAACATTTGCCAACTTCTTAAAAACAAATTAAAAAACCTTTACCATTAATATATGGACGGAGCATTAATACCACGTTTTAAAAATAACCATAATTTTAAAGAAAAAAAAAAGTTTGGAGATAATTTATGCCATATATTGACAATAAAAAAATTGAATTTTTTAATAAATTTTAAAAGGGTCAATACTATTTTTTTAAATTTTAATTATTTAAGAATATTTTAAAAACTATTTAAAAAAAAAAAATCGGAGTTTTGGGTATTTTTATTAATTTATTTATTTTTACATCAAGTTTGACTTTTGCTTGATTTTCTCCCTCTCTTTTAATTTCTTATAAGGCCTTATCTTTTGCTTCTCACTAAAAAAATGTATCCATATTCGCTGATGGATAATATAAATAAACAAATAAATATATATATTATGAGTGATTTTCTTGTTTTTTGTTTAAATGGAAACGTAATCTTGAAGAATTAAAAGTATTTATTTATCAAGGTGGCTTTCAAAAAATATTAAATAAATAAAAGGTTCGACACCATATGAGGCCCATTATTTTCAATGCTTGGGCTTGCCAAGCAGTCAGGCCCATTCTAAGCGATGCAACCCGCCAGGCCCAAAATCTAACGAAAAAATGCATTATTGAACTAATTTTTCCAACAAAAAAGGGTTAGTATACATGCATATAATTTTTTTTAGAATTTTTTATTTGACAATTTATATATTATTGATAATTTTATATATTAATTTTTTTTTTGTGATAAATGTCGACATTCATATATTATATATTTGGATATGATTGTTTTTTAAAAAGTGTGATCCATTTAAAAAATAAAAAATAAAAAAGACAAAATCCACTACCTCATGATGTGACAAAAACTCAAATAAAATAAAATATTATATACAATTATTAAAAATGGATGGTTTGGTTGAACTTATATATATATATATATATATAATTAACCAAATAATAAAATTGTTTAAAAAAATAAAAAATTTAAAATAAGTGTCAAAATTTTCTCATTGAATTTCAATTGCAACCGTTCTAGCCCAAGACTTTAGGCGTTTCTTCATGTCAGAGGTGGAAGAAACTTTTGGCATCCTTAGGGTTAAAAGAGGGGAATTTGGTCGGTTTATTGTCCATGCCTCTGAAAGATATGGTCTTGCTATATCTCTTTTCTTATGGTCATCGTTTTCATCTGCATCGTCGTCGTCGTCGTCGTCGTCGTCTTCGAGATTTTGTTTGTCCATTCGAGTTTTAAACCTTTGCAAACCGGGAACCAACTTCACCATTTGAGGGCTCAAATTTTCTGTCCTAAATTGAAACCCTAAATCCATAAACCCTTTAACTTCCTCCATCTCCAACTCCCCCAAGCTTTTACAACTCATAGCTTTGTTCAATTTTTTCCTCACTGCACACAACAATTCTTAATCACATCAATATAACATGAATATACGTTCCTCTCCACATTTTATTAATTGGGTTTCAAAGTTTATGTAGGATACTAATAATAATTCAACTCACTTGTAAATTCAGGATCAGTGAGACTTTCTTCCATTGCCTCTTCCTTTCCATCTTGTTTATATTTGTCTCCATCGTTACTATCATCTTCCTGTTCAAAACAAACATCAAAATCACTTTTTATATTATATCAAAGCACGAGAGATCGAACGTTCAAAACTGTCGTCGTTCTTACTCGTTATCATATCCTATCGAGCACAGGGAGAAGGGTTACCTGGGAGACGAGGGAGGTGTCGTCGAGGAAGATGCGGTCGGAGGAAAGGGAAGAAGGGAAGTTTGAGAAAGGAAAAGTTGGGTGAAGATGGGAAGGGGAAGGATGTGGAGAGGAAAGAATGATTTGGTGGTGCCAGAGGCGATCCATGGCTGAAACAAGACATAAAGTGTTTGTGTTGGTGATAGCCATGGAAGAGCAAAGAGTGGAAGGGAGACAAAGATTGGGATATAAAAGAAGCCATGGAAGTGAACACAGAGTTGTGGTGGAAATGAAAGAAGAAGGAATGAGTTCTCAACCCCAATCAAAAATTAAAGGAATATTGGAGGATGTGGCCATAAGTGAATATCAATCCATATCCTTTCTCTTTTTCTTTTTCTTTTCCATAACCAAATTACTCTTTTACCCCCATAGTTTACGTATAAAGCCGGTTTTTTTAATAAAAATTATTCTCTATCAGTACTCAACTTGAATTGATTTGATCAAGTCTGTGATAGTAATGACTCGATATTACAAAATCTTTTAAATTTTTATTTTATACGTTACTACGTATGAATTTTTAAAATTTCTTTAAAAATCATATTTGTTTAAAGAGATATATTAGGGAAAATATTTAATTATTCAATTTTTAATTAGGTTACATTCAACAAATGGGCATTTGGTCTAGTGGTATGATTCTCGCTTAGGGTGCGAGAGGTCCCGAGTTCAATTCTCGGAATGCCCCAAATCAATCAACCTTTTCTTTCCATTTTGGGCCTTCATGGTAACTTCCGGCCTGAAAAATGAAATGGGCCACTTTGCTGTGGGCTTCACAATTTTGGGCCGCCCCTCTCGACCTGAAATTAGAGGATAAAAGGGAATTGTTATTTGTTTTTATATGAAATTTTAGATTTATTGTTTAATCGGGTGTTAATTAATGGGGTAGTTTTTCATAGCAAATTCCACGATTTTGTTGATTTTTAAAATTAGACATATAAATGGAAGCTTAAAATTTGTGAGCTTTATTTGTTTGTTTGTTTTGTGACAAAATAGTCGTAATTTATCATAAATTTAAAGCTTTTAAACTGAAAGTTTGCCTCGGTGAGTAGAACAATCAGCGGCGGTACTGGCACTGGCGCACAACTTTTGTAGATATTCGGAACCGCTTTCACCGTTGTAGCTCACCGGAAACCCTATCGAAGCACGGAGGCGAAGAATCGAAGATGAGCGTGATCGACCTTTTGACCAGAGTAGACGCGATCTGCCAGAAATACGACAAATATGATGTAGAGAAGCAGAGAGATCTCAATGTCTCTGGTGACGATGCTTTCGCTCGACTCTTTGCCACCGTCGAAGCCGACATTGAAGCCGCTCTCCAGGTTTGACACTGATCCCTCAGTCAATTTCTCAGTTCCTACTCGTTCTGTTGCTGGATAGGGAAATGAAGCTTATCATATTGGTTGCTTGTTGCTTTTCTGATCTAGATTTAATTCAGTGGTTGAATCGTCATTTTTAGTGATTCGTAGATGATTTTGCATTTTACTTTGTCG
The DNA here is from genome assembly GCF_002738345.1 of Cucurbita maxima. Classification (NCBI taxonomy): domain Eukaryota; kingdom Viridiplantae; phylum Streptophyta; class Magnoliopsida; order Cucurbitales; family Cucurbitaceae; genus Cucurbita; species Cucurbita maxima. The sequence goes on from NW_019272023.1 coordinate 874,560, forward strand.
GCGTGGAGGATTGGATTCTATTTTAGGAGCTATTTTGTTGTGTAGAAAGCGGAGGATGCTTCCAGAGAGAAGAATAGGGCATCGGTTGTGGCGTTGAATGCGGAGATTCGTCATACCAAGGCTCGGTTACTAGAGGAGGTCCCCAAGTTGCAGAGATTAGCTGTAAAGAGGGTTTGTATTCACTGTCTTCACTGATTTTGTTTGAAATTTCACTCTCATTGCTCAAATTCCATCTTAAACATATATGTTTCATATGAATTGATGAGAGGATTGTGATGAAAGGATTAGCTTCCTAAATTCATTCTGCATTTAGGATGGTTTTGGAATTTTTATACTCTTGTTGAAGTTGAGCGACTGGATTTGAATTGTGTTGCTTCTTCCTATATGTTGCATCGGATGGTCACATAATCTATTTACAGGTTAAAGGACTATCAACTGAAGATCTTACCACTCGAAATGATTTGGTGCTTGCATTGCCGGATAGGATTCAAGCTATACCAGATGGAACTGCCTCTTCCTCAAAGAAGAATGGGGGTTGGACCTCCTCAACTTCACGTGCTGAAATCAAATTTGACTCGGGTGATGCTTTAAATTTAGCTGAATTTCGATCGACCATTGTTCTGAAAATTTCTTTTTACTTTTAGTTGCGAGTACCTTGCATTAATCGTATTTTTGACCTGCACATTTGAATTGATAAAAGATGGGCGATTTGATAATGAGTACTTCCAACACACTGAGGAGTCGAGTCAATTCAGACAAGAGTATGAAATGCGGAAAATGAAGCAGGTAAACTATATGTATAGTGTAGTCTCTTTATTCAAGAACGAAGGCTGCATGCTTACTGGTCAATGACTGTGGTTTAAACCCCTTGTTTTGCGCACATGCAGGATCAAGGATTAGACATGATATCAGAGGGGTTGGATACTCTGAAGAACATGGCGCATGATATGAATGAAGTTATTTATCTTCTATGCCCCGTTTTTTTTTTTTTTTTTTTTTTTTTTTTTTTCATTATCAGTATATTAGTTGATAGTGACTGTCGCATGTTGTTTGCAGGAAATAGACAGGCAAGTTCCTTTGATGGACGAGATTGACACTAAGGTATTTGTATCTTTATTTATTCATACATATATGTATATATGTACTTGCAGTCTCGATGTTCATGTTTATAATCATCACCAAAATTACCTTTTGAATCATGTCAGGTGGACAAGGCTGCATCTGACCTTAAGAACACTAACGTTAGATTAAGGGACACAGTTAACCAGGTTTTGCTTTGGTCCTCTAATCTTCATTATTTAACCTTTGTTGTTGGTACCTGAAGTGTATATCCCTGTGCACATATGTGCTTATCCTTGTGCATGCACAATACCTTGATTTATATGTATATTTGTAGGACGTTTGTAAGTGTATCTAATGTGGGTTTTATTTTGCTACAGCTAAGGTCCAGCAGAAATTTCTGCATCGATATCATTTTGTTGTGTATAATCTTGGGTATTGCTGCCTATCTATACAAGTAAGTTTTTACCTTCTACCTCCTTGCCCCCTAAGAAAGAATGATAATTATAATCTTGTGCAATGTTTTACTATTTCCTTCGCATAATGAATCTCACATATGCTATTTTATGGGGTGTTTGGCTAGAGAGGAAAAATAGAATTTTAGAGAGATGGAGAACTTGTGTGATGAGGTTTGGTTGACGGCGAAGTTCATTACCTCCTAGTGAGCTTCGATCGCTTGGCCTTTTTGTAACTATGACCTTAGTTTGGTCGCTTGGCCTTTTCGTAACTATGACCTCGATTTGATTTTGTTGGATTGCAGTCTTTTTTTTGTTGGGTTAATTTTTTTGTTTGCCCTGGTACATTCTTTCATTTTAATCCAAGAAACCTTGGTCTCTTACAAAAATAAAAAGATAAAAAAGAAGAAAAATGAGGAAAGAAAAAAGAAAGAAAGAAAGAAAAAGATTCATGTTGTGAAGGAAAAAAAGTAGTTGTAATATTTCTCTACTCTCCTTCTTTCTCCCTCCCTCCTCTTTCTTTCTTTCATTAGTAAAACTGATGTTCGGCGTGGATTAAGTTACTTATTAAAATTATTCGAGGAAAATGCCTTTGGAAAGAATAAAGAAGCCTGGATCTCTGTAGGTATTGGTTAGTTGTAATTTGATATGCTTGGCTCTATCAATTGGGATCCTCTTTTGGGTTGTGATGGTGAATGAGAATCAAAATACTCTCTTGGGGAACGGTCTTAAGATAAGTACCCGTCTTTGGAGGTGTCCGCTAGGTTGCAAGGAATAACCCCTTATACACTGGTTATAAAAGATAGGAGGACCCTGTCAGAACCAAGGATGGAGGTGTCATGGTTCATCTAGCCGGAACCATTTCCTTTATTTAGAGAGATTTTATCATGTAATTCTATCTCAAAACCGTTGATATGTTAGCAGAAGTTGTTGTGTTTCTTTTTTGGTTGACCATTGAAAAAGCATTTTGAAGTTCTAATAGAGTCTGCTTCCTCTGCAGTGTGTTGAAGAAGTGAGCTAACAGAGGGAAAATTCTTCATCTTCTTGTAGAATATTTGTGTCAAGCTTGCTAAGATGAGTATCTATATCGAGTACATTATCCGATCGTGTTTGTGTTGTTTACAATTATTTGTATGTCATATTTTTTTACACAACTCACACTGTATTATCAAATCTTGGTTATGTTGCTTGATTCTTGAATGTTCACTTGTGCAACCTCTCTTTGCTTTCGACTTCAAATCGAACACTGATCTCGATGATTAATACTTTAGCTCCTATATAGGACTCCGATCAATTATGGATAAATTTGATGCAATACTTAGCTCCTATACAGCCATCTGATGAATATCGTTACTATTTGAGGTCTTGGAGTGCATAGTTGGTCTTCCCATCCTTCCCTAGTGTGGATATAACATGTATCTCAAAATTTTGATCTTGACCATGTTAGGAACAACGACTCTCCATAATGGTGTGATATTGTCCACATTGAGCATATGTTCTTGTAGCTTTGCTTTTGGTTTTCCCAAAAGAACTCATACCAATAGAGATGTATTCTTTACTTGTAAACTTATGATTTCCTCCCAACAATCCTTAATAGATCATACTTTGTGATTGACCGAATGGGCACCATTGGAATTGATTGAGATGATAGTCCTTTGCTCCCCTCTAAGGCTAGCGATGATAGTCCTTGAGGCACCTCTCTGCCCGCTAGCCTGGGTGAAGATGGAGATAAAGGAATAAGGATTGAGACTCCTTGATATATATAGGGGTTAGCTTTGTAAACTAGATGTGTGTAGATCACCTAATACATAACTTTACAAAGGAAAGTCAAGAACCCCCACGATAAAAAAAAAGTCCACAAAGATAGGCCCACTGGGGAATTTTATTTGTTTTTAGGCCTACATTTAGGGTTCAATCTCCCACCTTTTCCCCCTCCACTTGTATAACAAGGTGTTTGGAGGTCTAAATGAGGGAGAGGGAGAACAGTGCGTTTCTTTTTATACATTGGATCTGCTGACAATCTCTAAAGGAAAGAAAGAACTATAATGACATTTCCTTTTTCTCTTTGAAAACTAACATAATGAGAAGCTAGTATACTAGAATAGAGACACATTTCCTGGGTCAACTCCACTTTTCTTTCTAGGTAGTTTTTTATGGGGTTGGAGAAGGGTGTAGTTTGTTTGTTGGTACAGATTGATGCAGATTTAATATTGGAATCCTTTCCTTATATTCTTACACTCCTGGAGCAGATTTTAAAACTTCTCCAAATGTTCATATGAAATCAATAATTTTGCTCTATACAAAATTACTTGGCCCCTCCCAAATAATTTCCAGTGCAGTTTTACTATGGCTGAAGATATATTTGTTTTCAATAATCAATTTTATTTGATTATTCATTTGAACAGGACAGTGACCAGGTTTCGATATATTAATTAAGTCCAACATGATGCCATTTGATTCTCTTTTATGTCATTTTCTTCCTGGATTCTTGCTTATCTATCTTTTATGCATTAAATAATGTCTAACCTTCATATGTTTGACAATACATACACAGATCAAATCTCTATAACGTCATTTTCTCTTCATTTCAAAATTTATTATTTGTACTATTTTTGTAACATGTCGGTTTGAGATGCGAGAGACCAGAGAGATTATTTAATGGAATATGTCGTAATTTATATATGAATCGCAACCTAACACGCTAATCCTTTTAGATTTAATAAAGTAATTTATGCCGACCCTCGCATTAGTTTTTGAATAGCAGTGATGTCATTTATTTAATAATGTTCATATGGAGGCATTTGATATGGACTTGTTGAAGTCTTACATAATAGCAAATGGAAGCATATTTTTATTAGTGAAGACAAAAGAACATTCTATGGGCATTTAGTTGATACCAAAGGAACGTTAAGCCCTATGTTTTTCTTGTGGAATTAAATCATTCTTTGGAAGAATCTATTCTTTAAGAAATAAAAGTATATATTCAATTACCCATATATTGTAATTCCTTAGGTACTTCTTAATCCCGGAGCGAATCTCATTTAGAGATAAAATGTTGTTGTTACAAAATAATTGATATCAGTAACTTGATCGAACCATCAATATTTAGAATGATAATTACATTTTATCTACTGATTTATGCTCGAATGAACTACTATTCAAACTCGTTGGCTTGAAAATCTATAATTTTCTAGAGCAACGTGTAAATTAGATAGATATAAATGCTCACCCCTTCAAATGTTATTGGTTATTGTGATATTTGGAGTGCTAATATTTCAAGCACAAGATCTCTTGATTTTGGATTTGGTACAATTATTATAAAATAAAATAAATAAAAAATATATTATTTTTATGATTAGTAATTAAAAATAATAAATAAAAATGAAAGGGAATAATTTTTGTTTTCAAGGGCAACATTATTGGCATCCCCTTCCTTTCATGGATAGAGACACGTGAAATGTATTATTAGTCCCAATTCCCAAAGCATTTATCTTCCCTTCAAAATCATCTCTCTTTTATGGATTTTTTTTTTTTTTTTAACCACATTTCATAATTTTCAAGGGTGATTTTATTGTTGAAACTATATATGAAATCAAATCATTTTTTTTATATATAAAAATTCGGTACGAATGAGATATCATTATTTAAAATTTCGACATATTAATTATTGACATGTGAGAAAAAATTGACGTGTTGTCGATGATATGTCTGTCATGTAGAGCATATTCTTATATTACAAGTCGCAGATGATGTTAAACATTGACCCATCCTCTTCTATTCGTATTTGTATGTAATGTTGTGATCATCTTTGCATTCCTGCCATTTTAACTTTTGTATTTGATTTTCAAATGTAATCAAGCACTTTGTGTTCTTATGTATGTGGTTGAGATTTTTCTTGCTTTCAAGTGTGGTAAAATTATGGATAAAAATTTACGATGATTTGATTCAAATCTATCGCAGTTTTTGACGTATATCCGTCAGCCTTACAGTTTTAAATTGGGTCTAATAGTAAGAGATTTTCATCACATTCTACCCTTTTTAAGGGCTCAGCATTCTGTCTGATACACTGTCCAGTATCTGACTCTAATACTATTTATAACAAATCAAACCCAGTACTAGTAAATATTGTCTGTTTTGGCCCATTACGTATTGTCATTAACCTCACGATTTTAAAACACGTCTACTAGGGAGAGATTCTACACTCTTATAAGGAATGCTTTGTTCCCCTCTCCAACGGATGTGGGGTCTCATAATCCACCATCTTTGGGGCTTAGTGTGTCTTATTGGCACACCATCTAGTGTCTGGCTTTGATACCATTGTAACAACCCAAGTCTACCACCAACAAATACTTTATGATTTAAAAACTGTGAGGCTAACGACAAACAATATTTAGTAGCATTCGACTTGGGCAGCCCTACTTAACTCAGCTATAATTTGCATCTTTATTATTAATTAATCTTTTTTATTTTATTTGGAAGGGAGAATTAAAACATATATGTAATTAATTAGTACAATAAGGGATTATTTTTATAACTATTAAATACAAAAATACTTGGGAGAGTTATGTATTCGAATCCGACAGCCATAAGAATAATATTAATAATATTAAATCAAATATCAATAAATAACACATAAAATATTTGTTTGGTTATTTTCACAATCTCAAAACCTTTCTTAGAAAACATACATTTGGATATGTTTTTCTTCGTTATATTTCCATTAAAATAAACAAAAAAACGTAAAACTAATTAGTAAAATCGAACCGTTCGTCTTTAGCCTAAACGACTTGATAGTTTTAGATTGACGATTGTCAAAGAGTCACTGTTATTATGAGATAGTAACACTGGGTTTGTCATATACAATAATTTGTTTCTCTCTTCATATTGGAGCGAGAGAGAACATACCGAGAATCTCTCTCTTTATATGTTTTTCTCTCTGATTCATGCAACATATATATCGGAGTATGTCCTTATCTAGTCGGACATATATATCTTTAGGGCTCATTCCCTTCCCCACCTGTTAAATAAGGGGTTTTTTTCTTCTTATTATTTAGAGAGAGAAGAGGAGAGAGAAAGAGATGAGACCTAGGGTTTTGTGTATTTGTTATGTGCATGTGTTAGAGAGAGAGAGAGAGAGAGAGAGGAGAGAGAAAGCATTGGATACCCAAATAGGGATGGGAAAGCATATGTGGTGTGAAGCAAAATCCAAGAGAAAACAGACAAAAGTGGTTCCATTTGTCTCAATATTTTTTTAATTCCCAAAGATTACTACACTTAAAATAATTAAATTTCAAATTTATCACTTTTTTTTTTTTAATTAAACCCGTTATCATCTAACTTTGTTTCAGGTCATGATATCCCCTAGAAGACAATATCTGCTAGCGGTGGATCATAGTCGTTACACATACTATTTCATGTTCCAGTTTTCGTCCAACAGAAACCAGGATCAAGCAACTAAAACCAGTTTATAATTTTTACTAAAAACGAACACTCGAACGCCAATCGAATTTTCTCAAATCAATTCAATGGATTCAGCACCATGGAATTCAAGAACGCGAACATGAACACATGAATCACTCGAACCAAATCTTGAAATTGTGAAATATTCGAAACCAAGAAAGAAAAGAAAAGAAAAAGCATTACAAAATGGATAGAGACAAGTAAAGGTATCACGGACGGTTTGTGTGAAATAGAAAGCAAAAGTATGGGGAAATGTAAACTCTCGTATATGTCTCTATGCTTCTGACTCTCTGTTGTACTGAAATGACAGTCCCTAAAGTTACTGATTTACCTTTAATTATTACTTAATCATTCTATTCCAGATTCACCCCAGAAAGGTAATTTACTTTTTTCATTATTACTATTTTTTTTTTTAAAAAAAAAACACTCTCTCTGTTTATTACTTCTAGGTAGATTAGGTCCACTATTCCCCCTTTCTTTTCTTTTGTTTTTTGCTTCGATTTGATTGGTGCTAAGGATGCGACGGTGTTCGGGTGTTTCGTTTAGCTTTCGAGATGGTTTTGAAGTTTTTAGTGTTTGAAAACAAGGACGATAAGTGATTAATTGACCTAAATTTTCTTGAAAATAAAATTGAAATGTTATTCGTGTATAATTAGAGGTTATGGATGCAATACCACCTACCGTTGTTTCGTGGGTGTCTTCGGGAGTTTATGGGTCCATTGTTCACAATTGGCCTCCCTAGAGCCATGTGGACTCGAAGAAACAACAAGCCTTCTAGCGATACTATTAGAAACAAAAGTGGGGAGTGGCATTTAATACTTATGATCGATTCGATCTATCAAGCCACCTGTCTCCTTTCCTGTGAGATCCCACATGAGGTGGAGATGAAAACGAAGCTTTCCTTATAAAGGTATGAAAACCTCTCTCTAGTAGGCATGTTTTAAAATCGCGAGGCTAACCGTGATACGTAACGGGTCAAATCATACAATATTTGCTAGTAGTAGCCTCGAGTTGTTTCAAATGATATTAGAGCCAGACATCATGCCGTATGCCAACGAAGACACTAGGATTGTGAGATCCCACATCAATTGGAAAGGGGAATGAAACATTCCTTAGATGGGGTGGAGACCTCTCTCTAATAGACGTGTTTTAAAACTGTGAGACTAACGACCGTAAGAGGCCAAAGCGGACAATATTTACTAGCAATAGTCTCCGACTATTACATTTCCCTACCTCCTACTAACTTTCATATACTACCCGTTCTCGTCCTTGCAGGATATATCAACCTTTCGAGCTTGTATGGAGAATCTCCCCTGTTTTTTCAACCCCTAAACTTACGAACACAAAAGAGTCAACAAGAACATCTTTCATGTCACAAGACAAAAGCTGGTACAAACATAGACATGGGTGTAGTTAGTAAGTAGAAAGATACATAATTAATTAATAAACTCAAATGGGTCTCCCTTTTTTGCATTGAAAAATTGAATGAACAGTGTTGGAGTTTGAGCTTCAAAAAAAGAGAGAGACAGACAGAGAAAGTTGGTTGCCCATTCCAACAAATGGGTTACACAATTAATATCAACACCATAGAATTTAATATCAACATCATAAGAAAAAGAGATATCATTGTTGCCTTCAAGCTTCTCACCATATATATAATTTATGGTGTTTTGTTCAGATTCAAACCCTTCAACTTTGGTTTTTACTGTCTTTTGGCAGAACCCTAATTAGTCTCCTCTTCCCTTTGTCAAAACATCATCATTTCACACACCCAAAACCCCTTCAAATTTGTTAGCTGTTTGTGTGCAGAAGGAAAATTTTTAAAAATTCTTGGTTTTTTCTTGTTTGTTCTTGTCTAAACCTTCTTCAATCCCCTCCAAATAAGAACCCATTACCCAAAAAAACTATGTCAACTAATCCCTTTTCTCTTCTCTCTTCCACTCCCACTCCCACTGCCTTTGCTCACCACCCAGATGCAAACCCTAACCCTAAACCCAAACCGTCCGCTGCGTCAAAGAAGAAGCGAAACCTCCCCGGAACCCCAGGTGAGCTTCTTTTTCTTCGATTTGATTCGACTCAATTCGTTCGATATGAAACTTGAAGAAGTTGTGTTGTTGTTGTTGTTGCAGATCCTGATGCGGAGGTTGTTGCTTTGTCGCCGAAATCACTCATGGCGACGAACAGATTCATATGTGAAATTTGCAATAAGGGGTTTCAAAGAGATCAGAATCTGCAACTTCATCGACGTGGACATAACCTACCGTGGAAGCTTCGACAACGAACGAACAAGGAGCCGATCAAGAAGAAGGTGTATATTTGCCCGGAGAAGACGTGTGTTCACCACGATCCATCACGAGCCCTCGGTGATCTCACCGGAGTAAAGAAACATTTCAGCCGAAAACACGGCGAGAAGAAATGGAAATGTGATAAGTGTTCTAAGAAATATGCTGTTCAATCTGATTGGAAAGCTCACTCCAAAACTTGTGGGACTAGAGAATATAAGTGTGATTGTGGAACCCTTTTTTCCAGGTAAACTCGAATATCTGACTTCTAAGAGACGAGATCGATAAAAATTCGAAATCGAACATGTTTTTCTAATCATGGGTAATTTTTGAATCAAGAAAAAAGCCAAAAAAATTGAAACTTTTTTTTTAAAAAAAGCTGTTATTGTTAAAGACAGAAGTAATTAATGCAGATTATGTGTTTGAATTGTAACAAAAATGACAAAGATTGGAACATTAAATGTTGGATTTTTGTTGTTCCTCGTACAGGAAAGACAGCTTCATAACCCACAGAGCATTTTGCGATGCATTAGCTGAAGAAAGTGCAAGAATCACGACAGTTTCAGCAACAAATATTCTGAATAATCTCAGAAATGATTCAGTTCTTCTTCATCAACAAGATCAATCTTTGATTGATCATCAGACCAATAATCTTCAAACACTTGGAGATGTTCCTGCCCTTTCCCAATTCACTCATTCTGATCATTTTCTAAGAGACTTTGAAGATCATCAACACAAGAACAGATCTCCTTTTTCACTTTGGTTGAACAATAACAACAATATTTCCAACTTTTATGGAGCTTCCTCTTCTTCTTCCAATCTTTTTGGATCGATAGCCGAAACCGGCCTTTCGATGTTGCCGGTGTTCGAGAAGGAAGATGTTGAGAAGAAGGGAAGTTCGTCGAAAGCTACGTCATCGGCAGCTGCACTGTTGTCGGGTCAGTCGTCGTCTGTTGTTTCTTCTTCTCCGATGTCGGCCACCGCCCTTCTGCAAAAAGCTGCTCTTATGGGCTCAACTAGAAGCAGCACCAACAATAATTCCCTGCTCATCGATGCCGGTGCTTTCGGAGTGATGAACTCTTCGTCTTTGTCATCGTCCTCGTCCTCCAACGCTGTAAGCTTGAACTCTTTGAACAAATCTAGAAGCATGACAATGGCTGACTCGGTTCAGATGGTCGGTAGCAACTCCGATTTAAGCTCGAATATTCTCAGCCAGCTTCTAATGCCACTCAATAATGGTAAATTTAATCTTTTATTCATATTCTCGACGCTCATTTCCGCTCTAGATTTGGAAATTTCCGCCATCAATCGAAGATTATGAAATACTTAACCAATTAAATTACGTTCAAATTTGTAAACCAAATCTTTTATTCATATTGTTAACGTAGGTAACAACCGTATGAAAAGTAACGACCAAACGAGAGACTTCCTCGGTGTCGGAGGAAATGGAGAAGCACCCCGGCCGCCGTTCCTTCCACCGGAGCTGGCAAAATTCGCCGCCATAAACTCAACAATGGGACTAAGCCAGTTCGCCGCCAACCACTAAATTCCATCATCAAAACCTTAATCAAATCGAAGGTGAGTGAAAAAAAAAAAAAACACCATTTTTATGTAAGATATTAGACCGTCAAAAACCAAGATGAATTCACAGATTTTTACTGTTCAGGGCGGCGGAAAGGTCAGACGGCGGCGACGGCAGGGGCCACCGGTGAATGCTTAAATTGACAGTTTCAGAACGTAGTAAAAAGGGCCGTGCATGTAAACCTTTTCTTCTTGTAATTTTCTATGCTGTCGTTTTGTTTGAACCTTTTTTCGTAATTTCGCTTTCAAATTATTGCATTTTCCAGACAAAACTGCTCCTATATATAAATAAATAAATAAATACAAATATATATATTTGACTACTGGTCGTCGGCAGCCACCACCGGTCCACCGGTCAACGTTGGTAAGTATACTATGACATGGAACAGCTGAGATTAATTACAATTTTTCATATTTTGACTTTAAAAATATTCAATTCAATCTTAAAACTTTCAATTTATTTATTAAAATTTGGAATATAACATTAACAAATATTAATAATATTAGATAGAAAATTCAAGAAAAAAAAAAGAAATTAAATATATTTGAAGTTTTAAGTTTCCAATGATGTTTATAGATTGAGAATTTCAAGACCCGAATTCAAGAGATTTTTTTATTTATTATTACAAAAAAAAAAAAAAAAAAAAAAAACATAACGTTGGGGGTAATTAATATGGAGAAGAATGTATATAGATAGATAGGGTCCTAGGTTTGATTGTTTGTAGGGCACTTTTGTTGCTAGGGAACCACTTGCTTGGGGCACCCACCCCTACCCATTTGACTTATTTTATTTATTTATTTATTTTTCAGTTTCCAAGTAAAAAAAAAAAAAAAAAAAAAAAAGTCAATAGTCTATAGGGCAGCCCCTAAATTCAAAAGGGTTTTTTTTGAGAAGCTCAACTTTTTGAAGTCCTAAAAACAAAGGACTTTCAATAGTATTTATTTATTTAGATTGAAAATTATAGTGTAATGATTTTACCTTTTTTGTGTTAAATTACAAAAAGAAAATGGAACAAAATTCACCTTTTAAAAAGGTGGCTATGTCCTTCCCAAAAAAAAAAAAAATCATATCATTTAAATTCTACTATAAAAATTGAAATAATTTGGGGCCTTTAACCTAAGAACTATTACTGTAACTCCAAAGCTCGAAAATGTAACAAAATTAGGGTTTTGTGGTTAACACAACTCTCGTTAAGGTCACACTCACACTTCTTTATTAAGACAAATCAAGAAGATTACGAGGGATGGATGGATTTTTCTTCTTTCAAATAATTCTTAAAATATGTAGATATTTAAATATTTATAGAACATTAGAGAACATTTTAAATGGACTAATTAGTCTTCTTCTATTGGGCTCTACATATTGGGCTATGGGCTAGTGAGTATCTTTTGGGCCTTTTATTGGTGTTTCTATTGGGCTAGTGATTATCTTTCATAATTCCCACAAGACCATGATTTTTTGGGCTTTTATTGGTCTTTCTATTGGGCTCTTGGCCCACACAGATTATTCTTCTTTTTCTTTTTATTTTTCAAGAATATTTTTAAAAACATTTTTACCATTTATATTGCAAAATTTAAACAAATAAAAATACTTTAAATAATGATAAATTTTTTAAGAGCATATTTTACAATGTATATTAAAATAAATTATCATCTTCATTCATTGTTTCATCTAATTATGATGTTCCAGAGCGATTCTGTACTACTGTCTCCCGTTAAATTACGATAAAGCCCTTACACGCCAATAATTTAGGGCCCACAGTCTTCTAATCTCAAATTCTGTCCGTTCGTTGCTTGACACGTGTACTCTTCTTTTTTAGATCTTAGAATATTCCCTCGTGCCACGTAATACCCAGAGTTGAGCACGATTTCAGTAATCTCTCACTATTAATACTGCCGCTCCTTTTAGATCAACTTCCATTGTTCTTCTTCTTCTTCTTCTTCTTCTTCTTCTTCGCTCGAAACCCTAGGCCTGAAATTGTTCGATCTCGATCTTGAGCTTCAGTTAGGGTTTCGGAGGTTTTTGTGCTGTGGGAAATCAAAATTTGAAGAATGTGAGGTGGTTTTTTGAGCTTTATGGGTTGATTTGGGTTCTTCAACGATGGTGTCTTGGGACGGGAAGATTCGAAGGATGAGGGTTCCGAAGAGGGTCTGGTTAATTTTCCAAAAATCTATGGGGCTCCTCGTGGGTGGAAATCACACATCATCCAGGTTTTGTACTCGCTAAATTTCTTTTGTTTCTCTGTGTTGATATTATTTTGAGGAATTATTCCGATTTTACTTTGTCTTCGACGACGATAAACCAACTCTGTGCTGAGATTGTGGCTGGTGATTGGAGAAATGAGTTTGCAGGCTGTGAAATGGCAGATCGCTCATGGGGCATTGGCCAGGCGTGTTGTTATTCGAACATTCCTTCTGGCCTTGGCTGTTTCGACTGTTCCTCTGGTGCATATTTTGACGGGTGCCGATTTCGGAGTGATCTTTCGCGATTGTGTTGTAAAATCTGGCGATGTGGAAGCGAGAGTTTCTCGAGGTTCGTATATGTTTCAAGGTCACTTTCTGAATCCAATTTGGGAGCCATTCGTAGCGATTCACTGTGAGGAAAACATGAACCTGACGACTAATGTCGTTGCTGAGCTAATGGAGAAGAAATTGTTGGATCATAGTGCAAAATCTCTCTGCGTTGGAGAGGGATCGGGCTCCGCCGTTTTGGCACTGAGGGACATGGGATTCAATGATGTCATTGGCGTTGGTCAACACAGATTTTTCTCTCTAAGGAGAAAACATTTCGTTTATGAACTGGACTTTAAGGATCAATACTTTGATTTTGTTTTCTCTAGAGACCTAGACAGGTATTCAGTCCCTGCACTTTTGGTGCTCGAGATCGAGCGTGTGATTCGACCTGGCGGAATTGGGGCTGTTATTGTGGGCACTAGTGATTCAGTGCCGAATAATTTGATTAGAGCTGCAATTCCAGTGTCATCTTTGCTTAAAGCTTCCACTGTGATGCATGTTGGCCATGTTAATAACTTAACTCTGGTTGTATTTAAGAAGAAACTCGAAGAATTTGCGCATTTGGAGCCTCGCCCGTCGTTTGATTGTCGCTCTCTCACAAGGAATAAGCCTTTAATTCCAAAAATGGAGCCTCTTGTGAAAGCAAAACCTGTGGGATTTGACAAGAAGCTGGCTTATTTGCCTAAGCTTGTAAATGCTTCCAACGGGGAAAAGTTGGTTTATGTTAATATTGGTACAGGGAAGCGCCTGAATTACACCAACATAGATTGGTTTCCACCTTCTTATCCGGTGGATCGCAGAGATTTTAATGTTTATTTTGTTGATTACGACATGTCCTCTCTCGCCGCACATATCCATATGCCTGGAGTAACGTTTGTTTATCATCCTGGCCTGGCTGGAACTGATCGTACTACAGATAACGACGGTGCCGATGATGAAGACGAAGAAGAACCTTACATGGACGACGAGTTTGATTTTCTATCTTGGTTCAAGGAAACTGTACAGCATGCCAATTTCGTCGTCTTGAAGATGGATGCAGGGAAGGAGGAACTGAAGTTTCTATCAGATTTGTTCGAAAGCGGGGTGATTTGCTGGGTGGACGAGCTCTTTCTGAGCTGCGGAGATGGGGTTGATGAAGATGGTGAGGTGAAGAAAAGAGACTGTATGGATCTGTACAAGGATTTGAGAAACAGTGGTGTGTATGTGCATCAATGGTTTCTGGATGCTCCTTCCTCCATGAAAATCTGAAGCTGTGTCTGTTTGGTTGGTAAGCAAGAAAATGGCTGAGTTGCTGTGTGGTTGGGCGCTCTACCACAGACTTTTATAATAAGCAACCACTATGTTTGTTTCCTTTTTGTTTTTGAAGTACTGAACAGCTGAACTGCATCTGCATGGTTCTTTGGTTTGAATAAAGAAGTCTTGTTTGTGTCCGCTGTATGGTTGGTGATGATGTTGATGCTGATGCTGATGCTGATGCACTTTTTTAAGTTTGATTATGATTTAATGATTTTTGAGGTCCTCTTTTTGTTTTATATTATAACGTTAAATCATAGTCATAATGTGAGCACCGACGGTGGAGAGTTTGAGCACTTTTTTTATTTATTATTGAGGGGACGGGGGAACATTTTTAAAGAAAACCAAGCAACTTTTTACTTCAGCTTCAGCTTCTCTTTCATACATACGTTGCTTTCATTAAAGTTCGTTTAAAATTTTGTGCTTTCATGAAAGTTTGTTTTGAACTTTCATTAAAAAGTACAAAGCTTTTAATGAAATAATGAAGAATAACAGAAAGAAGTGGATGTATATATATGCGAAATCACACCTCGGATGTGGAAACTCACCCTCACCCAATCGGGTTTTAAATTCTTGAGGGGAAGCCCTGACAAAAAAGTCCAAGAAAGTGGATTGTGAGATCCTATATCGTTTGTAGAGGGAACGAAATATTCCTTACAAAGGTGTGGGTACCTCTCGATATCTCTCTCTCTCAGAGAGGTTTTAAAACCTTCTTGAAGAGAAACAATATATGGTTATTTAGCGGTATGATAGTCGATACCAAATACGAATAAATAAGATGGTGATAAATGTATTAATCAGACACATCATTCGTAACTTCTAATAATAGTAATGAGGAACTCTTTCTGCAATAGAAACTTTTGATGTTGGAATACTCACTCAGTGAGAACGAGAGAACATGAAAGACAAGAGTGATACAAACATCCATGTCCTAAGAATCAAGTTTTGGGACCAGACACCAATACCAGGATGTTAGAAACAACGAGACAAAAAAAATAGCAAGGATACAAACAAATAAAACATGACTCAGCTCATGTATACAATAGAGACTTTCGAGATCATGAGAATACAAGCACAACTGTTTACAGTTTCTTTCTTTTTGTTTTTCCTTGGCACAAAACACAACGCGCTGGTTATAAACTTAAGCTTTCCTTCTTGATTATTTAGAACAGCAGGTAGAGAATTCGAGGGAAAGAGAATCAGTTCAGATGATGCAAAAAGAAATGCAACAAAAGCAGTGCTGTACAGAGTTTGTTTTATGATGAGACGATACTCGTACCGTTCTTTATTCTTCTGGTCCATTGCTGACCCTTATCTCTAAGAGCCTATCGACTGGTTGTCTGCAAATCGGGCATCGATTCGTCTGGAACCTCAACACCTTAGCACAACCACTACACATGCACTGTCAAGAACAAGAGAACAAATCAATGGTGCCTAAGGATTGAATGGAGCGAGCACAAAGGAGTGCAGAAGACATAACTTTTGTAGGCATGAAGATATCAGCTCAAATAAAACAGAACCAAGTGAAACAGACTTGCATATGATCATAGTATTGTGAATAGCGTAAGAATCATCTACAATAAACTAAGAAAGAGATCGTTGTTGTTACCATGTGTCGGCAGGGAAGTACAGTCGTGTCCCGTGGTTCCGACAAGCAAATGACGCATTCCTTTCCGGGGTCATTTCCATCGACCTCGCCCTCGACTGAATTGCCAATGCCATATATCTCCTGCAGCTCATATCTCATACCATTGACCCACAGGATTTGTTTCAACACTCTTGCCTGATATTCACCTTTATCTTTCTCAAACACAGCCTGGGTTATCTGAGCATTCATGGGCTCAGGTACCAAGGTACCATCTGGGCCAGTTTGGCTGTCAGTGGAGGCTTCAGCTTTCACTGCTAATGGATAGACATCCGTGTCATTTACTTTCAGAAATTCTGACTCTTCAAACTTTGAGAAATCTATTCCTGTTCCAGAAGGTTGTCTGAACTTCTGTCCAAGGCCTTGTTCGAAATGGACAGTCACTGGTTGAAGAATGTCTTCTTTTACGGGAGTCAAGTTGCAATCTTCACCTTCTTTTGCAAAGAAGAAGATGGTGATACTGTTTCAAGATAAAAGAGACTCAAATTCTCAGGCTAATCCCATAAAAGAAAATTTAACAATTGACAGGGCTATTAACACGACCGTAGATGCTAATAAAAGGAAAATAGAAAAGACCCTCTAAAGAACGTTTTCAAAGGCTCTTAAGGTCTATATGCCCTAAGGCTTGTCTCTATTGAGGAGGGTTGGGAGAGAAGTCCCACATCGACTAATTAAGAAGTTGATCATGGGTTTATAAGTAAGGAATATATCTTCATTGGTAGGAGGCCTTTTGGGAAAACCAAAAGCAAAACCATGAGAGCTTATGCTCAAAGTGGACAATATTATACTACTGTAAAGGTTTGTTGTTCCTAAACATCCGAAGGATCTTTGGTTCAAAGACTAAGTTGTGTTCAATTCATTAGAGACCCATACCTCTTACAATAGAGACTGCCTTTATAAAAATGTATCAAGGCTTGGAATACTTATGGCAATAGTTAAAGGAATAACGCCCATTTATAATAGTCATCTTACGAGGGCTCGGGAGGGCTCGGGTGGTGTCTCGTTATTACTTTCACTAAGACTTGAAAGAGTCCCTAAAGATGAAAGTTTAACAAAAGGTCAACCACTCGTCCCATTAATAATAGTGATAGTGGTGATATGAAGGAGGAGTTAGTGAACTTTTATATGAACATTTATATTTAGAGATTCACGGTTTTACATTCTTATGACTTCAATAACGATTCTCTAACGTAACTTGTAACTTCTGCCTCGCCTCTGAAAACAAGGCCTCGAGACTATTAAACCTTTTCAAAAATTGCCTCTGATTAAACTCATAAGCAGCAAATGAAAGAACTACCAACATTTTCGCTTTTCGTTTTCGGTGGGGTGAGGGGGGGGAGTGGGAGGGCAATCAATAAGTTAGGTCGATGAATTCAACCTATACTATCAACACAATCAACAAATATCTATATGACAACCTGAACATAGCTCAAATAACCAAAAGTTCGGAGGTTCAAACCCCCTCCGCTTATGGATAAGTTAAAAACCCAAGAACAAACACCTGCAGTCTTGGTCAAGGTGTGTTCAAATTCAAGCCCAGATTCTAGCATTTACAACAACGTACACCTGAAGTTGACTCAGTTTAGTTTTAAGGGGTCAACAATCCCAATAATCTTTCAATCATCTCTAAGCTTATAGAAAAATCTCCTTTTCACCACCACAGAGAACTGATGAGTTATAATTTTGATCACTAAATATCTACAAAACCAGAGCTCATGACTTGTTCTAATCATTTATAATAACTATGGAGGGCTTCATAAAATCATTATTCTACCATTCTTGCTCCTCAGTATCAGAAAAACAAAAGCAAATAAATAATTAAAAAATCTGACCCAACACTTCCACAAAACCATCAGATGACTTCAATTAACAATCACAGTTACAAAAAGGAAATCAAAAGCTCCAAAGATTAGAACACATACCTTCCGGCGACGGTGGCATCGAACGTGAATGCTACAAGGAATTGGCCGGGGTTTTCTTCATCAGGCTCGACCCTAAGAGTTTCCTTCTTGAGATTGACATCGTTTCGTATGGTAACCGCCTTCTGGTGCTCAACATACGGCGTTTGGGGCGGCATAGGAGGGCCATAAGGGTACCTCCCACCGACCCAATGCGCGGGATCCATGTGGGGATGGGCTCCACGGTGGTGGTGATCGTAAGGAGGCGGCAAAGACATCGGCATCGACGGCGGCGGACCAGGCGGCGGCGGCGGAAAGAAACCAGGATACTGGTAATACGGCGGTGGGTGATTCGGATGGTTGGGGTATTGAGATGGGTAAGGCGTAGCGGCAGCGAAAACGTACCGATTACTTGTAATCTCGGGCTGCGGTGGGGCTGGTGGAGGCGGAGTCTGGTGGCCGCCTCGGCGGCTACCGTGCCTTCTCCGGCTATTGGAACCGCTACTACCAATGTTACCCATGGAAAGAAATTTGGAGTGAAATCGAATGAACCAAAATCAGAAAATGAAAAACCCAGGTGAATTGAAGAGAGCTAGTCCGTTAGAGGTGAAGAAAAAATCAGAAAGGACAGAGAAAGTGGAAGAAGGTGAAGAAGATAAATTGGAAGGGATTGGGAATGGGGGAACAGAGAGGAGAGTGAATTTGGAGGGGAATGACAGAGGAAGAGGCTAAAATAATTGGAAAGGGGGGAAGAACAGAGGAGAGAGAGAAGGGGGGGTTGAAGAGAGAGAAAAGAAAGGGTGAGGGCAGCGGAGGTTGGGTGGCGGGTATAATGGGGATGCGTAAACCTCCACCCAGAAAAACCATCACTCCTCTTTAAACTCACCTCTTCTTTCTCTACCTTTCCCTTCCAAATTATAAACCCAAATATCTTGTTTTGTATGCCCTAAATTACATTTTGTTCTTAATAATCTTTCTAATTTGGCTAATACTTTCAAACTTAATTGGTTGGATTTTTTTTTTTTTTTTTTTTTTTTTTTTTTTTTTTTTTTTTTTTTTTTTTTTTTTTTTTTTTTTTTTTTTTTTTTGTTACTTCGCTCTCAATTTAGTTAACGTTCGTTATCTTGCTCCTTGTCATGTTTGGAGGTCGTGCACTATCACACCACCATCTTCATTGTCATTTCTGACACTACCATCTTCATTATCACTTCTAAATTTGGGAAGGAATTGATACCACAAATGTTAGGAGTAAGATCCAGAGCATAAGGGCCTACGACCCACATAAGTTTTTGGTGTCACATAGAGCACATGAAACCTTCGACAAGGTCTTTGGACAGGCATCTAACCAATGAGGTACAATTAGATGGAAACGTTTGACCTACCGAGCTCATCTCCAATTAAATTGAGATATGCTAATTTCTTATCCTCTTGATTCTTTCTACCGTGTTAGGTATGGCCTTGACAATAAAATGACGAGAAATATACCTATAGAATAAATTCATCCTACATATTAAGGTATGCAACAGTTGGAGATTAGGGACGAGTGAAGGTGAAATAATTGTCTATGATGTAAGTTTTCTCGAACACTTGAATGAAGACTAATATTCTCAAGTTAACATGTATATTACTCGGTTAGTGTATAAGAAAATGATAGTTATTATACTATATGACTATATTTTGCGAAAATGTTTCGTAATCTATGAAAGTTTATTGAGTGACATTTTTTTTTTCAAAGAATATAACTTTCAAAATGATTTGTATTAAATGTATCGATCAATTGGTTGTGATCAACATCGTGAACATGAATACATTTCTTTTGACAACAAAGTCAAAGAAATTTGTCTTTTCTCCTTCCCATTCAACCTAACTCGTCTTTTATATATTCCTTCATTAAGAAAATTGTTCTTTTTTTTATTCTCGATTTTTTAG
This sequence comes from Cucurbita maxima, assembly GCF_002738345.1. Taxonomy (NCBI): domain Eukaryota; kingdom Viridiplantae; phylum Streptophyta; class Magnoliopsida; order Cucurbitales; family Cucurbitaceae; genus Cucurbita; species Cucurbita maxima. Next base: position 894,676 of record NW_019272023.1, read on the forward strand.
TCTTTTTCTTGTAAAATTTAATACCGTATTTATAAGCTTATACAAAACTAGGTATTATATCTTTAAAATCATTTTAATTTAGGTATGATTTAAATATAGTAAAGGTTTTATATTTAATTTTGTAGACTTCTATAATTATATCATTTTCAATATAATATTAAACACAAAATGATTATAGATACCTCACTGTGTCCCTGATCTTTAGAACATTTCTTAAAAAAAATCTCTAATATTCTTTTAAAGGCTTGATTTCATTTGGATTATTTATATCTCTAATTGGACCCCCATACTTTCACAAAATATTTTAAAAAATGATGGGTAAATTTAAAAATGTAGTATCATATATAATAAAATAATGAAATTTAGATTAAAAGGAAGCAAGTGGGAAGAAAAAAGAACGGTGAAGAGAAAAAGGAAATTATGCCTTTTTCCACTAACTGAATTCTGTAGGCTGAAAATAAAGAAACAAAAAAATGGTACACACCTTTATTATCATTTGAATTTTTGTCTTCATCCACCGAACTAAACCCATTTTACTTGCCCTTCAATTATATATATCTAGATATATATATATATAGATATAGATATAGAAACAAAAAATGGTACACACCTGACTTTTTTTTTCCTGGATGCATAAAATAATTAGCAAGCAATTCAATCAAAACAGCATGAGCATTTCATGAACATCTATTCTGATAAAACATAGCACTGTAACATTGAATGAAATTATGTTTTATTCAACAACAGAGTGCAGTCTGCAAAATGCTGATTCCATACAAAGGAAAGGATTTCATCTCCATAATACACATGCAATTTAAGCCGTTTCCAGGCACCACAAAAAGAATAACATAATTTAGAGGTTCTTACTGCAACCTTTTAAGATCAAGAAGTTCAATTTTTCACGGTTGTCACATGCTTCAGGAGCATGTTCACAACATCGTGTGAAATTCTAGCAGACTCTTCTTTCAGGTTTTGAATCTTTACATCTGTCTCAACTTCGAGCCGCTTAACATTAGCTCCTGAATCTCCGCTACTCTGTATGATCAAAAGATGAAGGTGAGATGGGGAAGCAAGGGCAGAGTTCTCGGAAATTTTAACATATCAGGATTGTTTTTCCACAACAAGAGACAATGTGTGTTTGTAATAATAATTCTATACTAACCTCAGTGAGTTTTCTTTGGAATTCAGACTCGACTTGGGCACGATATGCAGCAATTTCCCTTTCAGCCTCTTCTTTGGCTTGTTTCAGTCTAGCCAATTTTGCTAAAAGAAAAGGAAAATCAAGTTGTTGAGTTATAAATTATGTCTAACTTCAACAGGTTCATAAAGCAATGAGAAAAATGTAGATCAATAGCGGGAAAAGAGGAGATGATAATGATCCTTCTTCACACTTCACAAACTCATGTCAAGCAAATTATGAACTAAAGTATGGAACTAAATGCAATTCGAGGAAATCAACCTATATGGACCAAATAACAAATTTTACATGCATATGAATGATAAACAAAGTTTACCATTTCTGGCAGCATTGACAATGTGCTGAGCTTCTTGCTCTGCAGCAAGCAATTGTTGGATACCACCTTGACCCCTAGTTGCCATATTCTCCTATAAAAAGAAAATGACTTTATGGAAAAGGTAAACAAGTAAAAGAGGCCATGAAACTCAGCAAAGAGACATCCTGATCAGAAACTGTGATGCCAAATACAGTCGCAGATATCATCATGGTTAATTTTTCTTTGATGAGATCATTGTGACTAAATGAATCGAACCAATTTCTAAACTCAAATCATGGTAGTAACAGTAGTAATGGACCAAATTATCACACAATCGTGCATTAATACACAACAAATAAAAGGATTTAATACTTCTAAGAGTACGTCGAAGTTACTCTTTCAACCTCCACAAAAGCCATGAGGCATGTACCTTCGGCTGATGGAGCCCTACTCCTCTTAGAAATCAAACAAGCCATAAATCTTAAAACGCAAAGTTGTACTTCAAAAGTTGCACTTTAGGTGTTCTGGCTCAAGAGTCTTTCCAAACATCGTTAAAGAATTGTCGTGGCTTCTATGCTCAGTCAGCAACTATTTCAATCTTGTTTCGTCTTAATGTAGTCTAATCTAGTCTATAAAGTTTAAGTTACAGTTCATCTCCCTAACAATCTAATTTTAGTCTGAACTCTTAGTCCTCCGTAGTTATAGCATTAACAGGTAAAGTACAAGAAAACGATTGAATGTTCCTCATCTTCAGTTTCAAACCAAGTCAACTTAGAAATTTGATGCACGGAACAGGAAACAATCTATATCTCAAATGTTTCTCATATATTAAACCCAAACCTAGTTCACGAAAAGATTGTTCTACTCAGAATAATTGACAAAAGTTTCAGTTTCTTAGATAGAAAATCATAAATCAATAGTGTGCGTCAAAAGTAAGACTGAAAACCTTTAAGTACAGCACATCAAATCAAGGTCAAATTTCAAATTCCGAATTCCAACACTCCAACGCTTGCCAGATACAGTCTCCTTCACCCGGCGGGAGCGGATTAAGCGTATATGCCTATGTTTCTCGATTCGTCAGTGTCCAAATCTAAGAAAACAAAGAGATCACCCTAAAAAACTTCTGCTATCAATCCAAAGAGGACCGGAAGCACATAACAAAAGGATCCAGCAACACAGATCTATCTCGTGAGTAACCACTGTCTATCAGCCGTACACCGGAATCAGCGGGACAAAAGCAGAATAAAGCAATCGACACTCAAAGAAGTAGAAGAATTAATCACACACAACGGAATAACAAAGCATTGAACAAGATCGAGCAATCGTAGATTCAGATTCCAAAATAGCGGATCCTGATTAGAATTAGAGAGAGAGAGAGAGATAGGAAGCAATTATGATCGGTACCTGTAAATTGGAGATTTTCCCGGAGCGAAGAAATCGGAAAACTCAGATGAAATCGGGGCGCTCTTTAGACGGAAAGTGTAGAAGAAAAAGAAGGAAGAAGCGAGATTTGTGGTGCGATGGATTTTAATATAACTTTTCAGAGCAAAACTACGCGGTCGCGAGGAACACGATTCTTCTTCGCTAGACCGGGAATTACTGTTTAGGTGCTCGCTCGTCATTTTCCTTTTTTTCTTTTTTACCGTTAAAGTTTTAACCCTGCGGGTGAAAAAGGGAATCTATTGGTTAAACGAGGTAGTTTCCATACCAACCGTATTAATTTCAAATAATTAAAGATTGATTTATAAATTATTTTGAACATAACTTTAATTATTTTAAATTAACATCCAAATATTGTAGACTTCGGAAACGCGAACACAAACCGTGCATGGTTGTTGTCACTTCATATAGTAAGGTGTTGGATTAAATTCAGTAAAGATTGTGTTTAGTTGTGAATTGTTGAGATTGGAACCGTGTACAGACGGTCGATGGTAAGTCAAAAGATGATGTCAAGTTATCATGTCCTTTATATCCTAGGCAACACAAAGCTACAATTGTCGAGTAAAGGATCATGATATTCCAAGGGTGAGCCAATTTAGAAAGACCATGCTCAATTCGGACCATAAACAACAACTCGCCCGCATGAAAAGTAGTGTATATAAGAAATTATACTCGAAAAGGTTACCTAATTTAGATGAATCTCGAAGACAGATTTAAAAATAAATAAAATCATGCGTAACACGTGCACGCATAGAAAGAAAACTCAAAATCAAATTAGGTAAGGCAATAAAAACAGCTTTTAACTTTAAAAAAAATAAACAAAAAAATAAAGAAAAAGACCCGGTTGAGTGGAGTGGACCACACCGCCCAATGGATAATGAGAAGACACGTCACCGGTAAAACGCACCAATTATTGGCTTTCCCTCCATTACTAATGCTACACGTAAGGCCATACTCTGCCACTGAGTCATTGCACCCAGTGCCGGTAGCCGGTAGTCGGTACGTTTCAAAGCGTGAGAGATTCCTTCTTTTGACACGTAATTTTATTAATGGATTTTAAATTAGGTTATCGACCAAAAAAAAAAGTTAGCTTACAAATGAACGTTGTTAAAAAAAGTTTAAAAACTACCATTCTTTTATTTTCAAAGACGTAATATTTTAATATACTAATAGAAAATAGATGCTAAAATAAAGAAATTTAAAGGTGAAAGTGATCCTATTTTATAGAAATCATATTAACCTGAGGGACTTGAGGGACTAGTGTCTTTGTTGGCACACTGCTCTGTGTCTGCCTCTAATACAATCATTCATACCATTTGTAATAGTTCGAAGTCACTGCTAGTAGATATTGTTCGTTTTAATTGGTTAGTTATCATCATCTACTTGTTCGTTTTAGTCGATTAGTTATCATCATCAACATTTTAAAATGTGTTTTTGTACCGTATGGAGTACTAGTTAGTTAGAATAGAGGCGAGTTTATGAAATATTTTTTAGATTGGATTATTTAGGATAGAGGTTAAGGATATTTAGTAATAAATTATAGTTTACCATATATATTATATAATATTTGATATTTTATTATAAAGCAAATATCTAATATTTATCTTATTATCATAGGTATCTTTCTATTTATTGTTATTTTCATTTATTACTATTTACATATCCTTGTAATTCATTTGATTATAAATAAGATAATTTTCACACCATTTAAGTGTGGTGGATTAATCAAACATTCACAATAGACATGTAAAAGTTTTTTTTTTTTTTTTTTTTTTTTTTTTTTTTTTTTTTTTTTTTTTTTTTTATAATTTGATTGATCGATCTAAAAAAATTGTGTGAATATAATAATTGAGATGAGATGATTTTTCAAAAATTAAGGTATTCAAACCTTTTTCATTAACTATTTATTTATTTTCTTCCCTCTTGTCTTCTTTTTCCGTCAAGGACGACCAAAGTTATTTCTTCTTCCTTCCGCAAGGAACGATGGGTTGCGGCAACTTGCAACGCTTTTACCGACGTTGTACAAACCAATTGCAGAGGGAGCGAGAAGAAACTCGTGAGGGAGAGCAAGAGCAAGAAGAAGCCAAAGTTTGATGATGCCAATAAAAAATTAGAATGGTCTGTTTTTAAAAACCGGTCAATTTTGAGATTAGTTTACTTCCGCATTTAATAAAGAGTCTTTAAATGTTATATGTAATAGCTTTGAATTTTTCATTGAAGATCCATTTAGTTACCATGGTTTTAATTATAAATATACATATAAATTGAAAGTACTCATTTCGAATCCAACACCATAACTAAGTCGAAATTCATTAAAATTCGACTAAAAAACAAAAATCAAAATCAAAATTTACAGCCCTAAACAATTTGGACTCTCCATTCCATCGACTAAAACTCGTGTCTGGCAACCAAAATCTCAGAATGAAGAATATACCAGATCGAAACCAGAAGAAAGGACGGAGAAATCAGAGATCTCAAATCCGGAGGGCAGGGTAAGAGTAGAGCACAATATAATACAACAAATACCTAATCGCGATCTTAATCTTAATCGCAATCTTCGGAATCGTCTTCAGCAATAGTCTCCAAGCGAGGAGAATTGGAGGTTTTGGAAGGAGAAATAAGAGGCGGAGGAGCGACCTCGATCCAGGAGCTCAAATTGGTGGGTGCCTTGGCCATGGAAGCGCCGAAACGGTGGTTTATGCGAGAGAGAGAGAGAGAGAGAGAGCGTGGAAGAAGGGGAGTGAGGAGAAAATGGAATGGAAGAGAATATTTATAGAGTGAAGAGAGGGGGGAAATGGGGAAGAAGGAGGCGGAGGAAGACGAAAAAGAGAGATTAAAAAACATGGAATGGAAACGCGGAGAAATTTTTAAAGAGTCACGTCATGAGCCACCAAACTCTCCACCTCATATCCACGAACCTACGCTCGCTCTTTGGATTTTCTGTGACATTCATGCCTTTTGAGAACCACTTCTTTCCTTTCACTTTACTCATTCAAATCAAATACAATATCATCCATCTATATATTTATTTATCACTCTTATAGTGTCCCTTTTCCTTTTTACATTTCAATTAAATTTGGCTTATCCCAATCTAAAAGTAAGTCTAAAAGCCCGTCGCCATTAAAGGAGAGGCTTCCACACCCTTACGTTGTGATTACAAGTTTAAGTTTAAATTATAGTGAACATTTTAATTTAATTTTTTCAAATGAAAAAAAATATATTATTTTTAGAATTTCTTTTAATTAAAATTACTCATTTAACCCTAGAGATTCAAAAACAAGTTCGATTATTAGATTAAAATTAAAAAAAAAAAAAAATATTGATGTATGTATGTGAGTATGCATGTATTCAAAATATTTGAAACAAAAAATGATTTCTCGCGAACAACCTGATCCCATGTGTTTTTTTATCTCGACCCCATTGCTACAAAACTAAAACTATATGAAAAATTAACAGGTACATTCCTAGTTGGGTCTAGAAGAGGCTATTTGGTGTTTGTGCCTTGTGTGTGTGTGTGGTTGGGGGTGGTGGAGTAGCTTCTAAGTTGGTGTAAATCAACACTATCAAAACATCACAACCCTTACTCTTCCCTTTCATGGCACTCAAAACTCAAATCATCTGTCTTCGCCCCAAACACAATTTTAAAAGAAATGAAAGAAAAAGGCTAATCCTATTGATAAAGAGTAGCTTCCACCCAGACTTCCAAACTTCAGGATCTGTTCCAGAGCTCGCTTACTAGCATCAAAAGCCACATAAAAATACAGGATTCTAGCATCAAACACGGGGAGGGTACACGGACCACCCACAGACTACATATCATCTTCATGTTTGGGTAATTCAAGTCTCTGATTTACGGTTTGTTATCTCTACTTATGGCATAACAGATCCTCAATGTTAGCAAGCCTTGCAATTCGGGCGAAAAGAATGTAATCCTAATGAAAGCCAAAATTCCTTCCCACAAGGTTTGTTTACCTATCACGTCACTTCAAAGATGAATCCTAAAGAAGAGGGTACACGAAACATCAACCCCATCTCTGACGAAAATAATTGGTTTGCAACTACATCAAAACCAAGATTCTAAGACATGAACGCACACTTTCTCATCTTAGTGTGAGAACCTAAAAGAAACTCACAATCAAACTTTATACTTTGTTTACTCAACTCGTAAAGGCAAAGAAAAAAGGGATCCACCTCGAATCTAAACTCTTTCTCCTTAGCACAAGCACTAAGTAAACCAAGATTCTATGCCACGATCTGTCGTGTTAGGACTATCTTTGTGTACTATCGTTAATTTTAGATAACCATCTCTGTATTCAAATTTCATTAACCCATGAGCTAAACCTTTATATAATGGCAAAGGCTATCCCATTCGGCTAAGCTTCTGATAATTGATAATATAATGGGCCTAACATCACAAGGGCTACAGGCAACTAACATGCAAAAGCCTCGAACTAATTGTATAGAAGCCTATTTATTGCTAATGAATCTATGGCATGAAACTGAACAATTTTAGAGAATTTATGCCTATTGGGCAATTTAGAAAAGAACAAGATTTGATTGTCCTAGGATACATCATGGACATAATGGGCCATCCAATCCTCTACACAAATCACCATTCCTATATGAAAGAACAAAACAAAAAGTGTCGTAGAATGGCCAATCTTTGCATCAACCCATGATAGTATTGCCGAATTCAAGTTAGCTTTAAAATATTACATATGCTCTAGGCAGGGATAAGCAAGAAATCTAATCTGCAGCAAATCATGGAAACTAATAACAGAGAAAATACAATTGATCAAAGATGAAACAGAAGATCCTAACAAATCATGGAAGCGCCCCTTAAACGATCATAACAAATCATGAAAATACCCCGTAAAGATAAGAACGAGCAATTGTAGGCAAGAGTTTGATTGAAAAAAAAAAGTAATCTAACCGGATAATCACAATACGGTCCTTGCACTAGTGATAGAACAGAAATGGGGCTTTGATATTCATTGCAATAATCCAATGCAAGCTTTTAAAAAAACCGACAAAAATCACAGATAAACAAGAGAGAAGAACCGCCCTAAAACTTACGTTAAATAGCAAAACTGAAAAAACAAAGATGTAGTAGTAAATTCAATACCCCTCATTCTAAAAGGGTGGCTAAAGAAAGTTTTACTCTCAATCTTGGGGGATTTCAACGTCGCCGTCAGAAATTTCCTGTTGAAGATCCTTAGGGTCCTTGCCATCAACAGTACAACCAACAGACACGCAAGTACCAAGGATCTCCTTGACGCTACCTGAGAGGTCCTTAGCCATCGATCTGGGCCGCATAACCCTAGCAATCTCAATCACATCATCAAGAGAAATGTTTCCATTGTGCTTGATGTTCTTAGTCTTCTTCCTGTCACGTTCCGGCTCCTTCAAGGCCTTAATTACCAAAGCCGCCGCAGAAGGCACAACGGAGACCTTCGCCTGACGATTTTGGACGGTGAGCTTTACAGTAACCCTGAGACCTTTCCATTCCTTAGCAGTCTCTTTAGCAATGTCTTCTCCGATCTTCTTAGGGGAAAGACCAAGAGGACCGATCTTCGGAGCGAGAGAACTAGCAGCTCCGACCTCACCTCCGGTCACACGAACAAACACATCAACCACCTGACTTGGGTCGAACTTCGGCGGCATGATTCGGCAGCGTGAAGGCTGGTGGGTCTGAGAGATTCCACAGAAGGAATTCCAGCCACTGGTGAACTAACAAAACGGCGAAGAGAAAATGGCGTGGCGTTCAGTCGATTTATGCTAGGGTTTTGGATATAGCTGCGACAACGACGATGTGTCGGCCCATTGTATATTGAAAACCCTAATCCGTTACTCTTGGACGCATCCCTCGATGTGTCGGCCCATTGAAAATTGTTATTCTCGAAAATGGCCCAAAAAACTTTCAGATTTGGAAAATGGCCCAAATATTTAAAATACTTTTTTCTACACCTCGTTGATGTTTCTAATTCGATATTTTGGTCTAAATATATTTCCAAAATCTAACTTTTGGAAATTCTCATTGAAGAAATAAATAATTTTATATTAAAAAAATACTAATTAATTTCATTTAAATTATGCTACATTATTGTACAAAAAAGTCTACCTCTAAATAAGTGGAATATTTTTTTTTAGAAGCATTTGTAATATATATAAAAATAAAATTAGTCAATTAATTTAACTTATTGTTTATTATAAATTGGTTTTGCATTTTTTTTTTATGAAAAATAATATCTGACAATATAGCATTCATAGATATTTGTCTACAAATATAATTGGCGTGTCGTGAAAAATAAATAAAATGACAAGAAACGAGAAAGCCAACATCATTAATTATCAAAATCTCTATCTTACCTACTCGTGGAGAGTTGACGTAAACTATATTATACTTCAAAGAAATAGCAAATTTGAAAATGACTTAATCAATAATATTAATTTATTTTTTAATAAAAGATTAAACCTCTAACATTATGATTATTTTTAATGGTAACTTTTATTATTATAAATTGAATAATAATTCCAAAATTATTGACAACTTTTAAAAAGACTATTTTTTTTTATTTTAAATTTGATGAACGAAAAAATAATGATTTTTAGTCATTAAATTATTATATGTACTGGAAATTCAAACTTAGAATAAGATAAAGCTTAAAAGGATTGAAGTAAAAATATTAAAAGTTAGTTTTTAAAAGAATATTAAGGTTATACTCGAGTGCAAGAAACAAACACTTAGGCTTTAAATTGCCTTGTATATCCAAAGTCTAAAAATGTGTATTATTAAGAAAAGTAGACAAATTAGGGGGAGACAATTACTAAATTGACACTCCCCATAATGTTTTTGTATTTTTAATTAATTATAGCTAATCAATGAGTAATAATTTCTAATTATTAAAAAAAAAAACTCATACTAAATTAATCATAGTGGAAATAATTAACGAAATACATTATTTAAATAATTATTTTATTAAGTTGGAATTTAAAAAATTGATCTATTAAAACCGGTGTGGGACCCCCCGACGTGAGGGTGCAAGGAGAGAGAGTGTGTACGGGATAATATTGTATGTTTTTCTTCTATTTAATTCAAAAGAAAATGATTGGAACACGTGTCGACGTATTATTAATTTTGTTTTAAAATTCGTCGTTATCTTCTATTACACCAATCGTGGGATGCAGGAGGTGGGGGCAATGAAATTAAGAAAGAAAGGAATATATATATATATATATTTATATAATATAAGTTTAATTTGTCCGACGTGTCGTTCCGTGGGCAACTGAAAATTAGACCGGATATTGTGTGGTGTCGTGTCGGATCGTACTTGTCGTCTGCTGTAAATGCGGGATTTTACTACCATCATCTCTGGCCATTGGACTCGAGCTCACGTGGATATGATGTACTTTCCTTTATTGATCTAAAATAATTGACTTTTTAAAATATATATTCTTTAAAATATATATATATATATATATATATATATATATATATATATATATATATATATATATATTTTGCTCTAGTTAATCAATGATCTTTGAAGAAATTTACCCGTTGAGCGAGCAGAGAACACGTCTCTCAAAAAATGAATGAGAAATTTCACATCGATTGAAAAGTAAAATGAAACATTTCTTATAAAATGTGTGAAATGAATAAGAGGGTGAATTGTGATATCTCACATCAATTGAGGAGGAGAACGAAAAATTTATTATAAAAGTATTGAAACTGCTATCTGACAAACGCATTTTTATACTGTGAGGTTAACGCGATACATAACGTGCCAAAATGAACAATGTTTAGACTTTTATCGTGAGTGTGGGTAGGCTTGACTTAGTAAAATGCTCAATTCGATAATTTCATTTGATTTTGCTCTGTATGAGTTTTTACCGACTATATGATCGATATCATGTGTTCCCCACTATATTGGTTGAATTTGACTTATCACGTACATTTTTTAAATTTTGAAAAATGGGGTGAAAATCCGACCGCGAGTGCACGGTAAAACCATGTGGGCATTCGTGCTCTAGAATTGTCTCTCCACTTTTTTAAAAATAAATAAATAAATAAATAAACGTTTCGTTCGCCGGGCAAAGAAGGCGGGGGGAACGTGAACTTATCCATTAAAACCATTATAAAACTGGTGGGCCAAAAATCAAAATAATTGTATACTTTGATTACTTCAGAACAGTTGAATTCAATCACAGCAAAGAAGAAGAAGAAGAAGAAGAACAAAATCCAAAACTCGAAAGCATCGATCCATTATCAATGGCGTCAAGGAGAGGATTAGGCTTTGGATTCGGTTTCAACTCGAAACCTAACTACATCTATCCTGCGTCGGAGACTGCTGCCACCGCCACAGTCAACCATGCTGACTCTTCTTCCGCCGATAACTTCTTCGAGTTCGACGAGGCGGATATCTGGACATCCGCTCATACTCCGCCGCTGGAATCGAGGAAGATTTTTCCGATCCCGAACAAACTTCCAAGGAGGAGCGGCGCTGCGGCGTCGGGGGAGAAGGCGGTGAAGGCGTCTTCGTCCTTACCGGTCAACATTCCGGACTGGTCGAAGATTCTGCAGAGCGACCAGAGCAAGCAAGGCCGGAGAGAAACAGAGGAAGAGGATTTCGATTATAGCGATGACGACAACAACGACATTCGGCGGGCGCCACCGCACGAGTATTTAGCGCGACGGCGAGGCGATTCGCTTTCGGTTCACGAGGGGATCGGAAGAACGCTGAAGGGCAGAGATTTGAGAATGGTGAGAAATGCAATTTGGGAAAAAACTGGGTTCGAAGATTAATTAAAATTAGTTTTTAAATAGCAAAAAAAAAAAAAAACCACCGTGCAATCGGTACCGGAAATTATACTTAGAATAATCCATTGTAATTTTCCATTAATTTTCTCTCTTTTATTTCTTCTTTTTTGTCAATTAAATAAATTTCTCCGAGTTTAAATACTTAAATTCCGATATTTAGCAAATATGCAAATTATAATTGTTTTTTTGAATAAAAAACAAAAATAAAACTACTAAATTCGACACGTGGCGAATTGGGATTGGTGAGCAAAATGAATGGGTATTTATGGGAAGTTCTTGGGTTGATTTTCTTGTGTAGCTTATCCTCCTAGACAGGGACATGGGCCAATATTTTTAAACTTATTTATTTTAGATTTTAATATTTTGCTTTCAATTGTCATTATCAAAAAAGAGACAAAATAAAATAAAAAACGAGCCTTAGATTTTCTTTTTAATTCCAAAAATGTTTTAAAAATATTAAATAAAATTAAAATTTTTAATTTAATTTACAAATGAATGGATGAAAACTGTTTGTAATAAATAAATAATTGAGTGATAATTAAATATTATTGAAAGAGTTATTGACCAAAAAAGGAAAGGAAAAAAGAAAAACCACTGCGGAATTATATTAATCCAACGGCGCTGCTTGGTTTGTTCAACAACCTCTAAATGATAATGTCAAAATTATCGTATTATTTTTTAATTTAAGGATAAAATTGCCATTTACGTGTTATTACTATTATTTTAAAAATTACGACATTTCATAATTATATAAAAGGAAATCACCTAGAATATAAAATGAAATTATTTATTATATTCAATTAAACAAATTATTTAAAATTTAACCACACGAATAAATAATAAATTTGGAATTAAGTTGGATGGAGAATCAACTTCCACCTTTAAGTAAAAATAAAAGGGACAAAAAAGTCTAAACAGTCATTTTCATATGTATTATATAAATATAAACGATAAATTATTAATAAGAAAAGCATTAAAGAGTCTTTAATTCAATATAATATTTTAAATTAATTCGACTTTCTTCATCACTCCTGCCAATTTATTACTTATGAACTTAAAAAAATAATACTTAGAAATTAACGATAATTCAATGATCAAAATTCAAATCATTTTGTGTCAATTATTATAATGTATTTTAATTTACTTATTAATTTTAAATTACATTATAATATAACCAACCTTACACATAAAATCAAATTATTAATCACATAAACATACTAATATATATATATAATTTTAAAATTTCATCGCATCATTTATAATTTGGCTAAAATGAAAAAAAGATGGGGCCAAATGGTCCATGATTGGTGGCTGTGAGAGTATTACTCTTCTAGTGGAATAAGATATTCCTGTCCGGAATAAGAATCCACGTGGAGATTTGCAAACATGAAAGGTATTCAACCACTGCCAAACACAACATAGGAGCAGATATTTCAATACGTGGTCCTATTTTGTAAGGGTAATATGACATTTCACGTTATCGATATTGTGACATGTGAATATAATGATATAATTTATATTGCTCGAACGTTTTTTAAATAATACAATTTAGATTACATTGATTCATTTTTATATTTTTAAGTGGTTGTCGACCATTGGGGATGTACAAACTTTATGAAACTTTGAATGCGATTTTTGGATACCGATACATTATAATAATTTTAATGAACAGGTGAATAAACGTGGGAGGCATACCTACTCGTAATACCCATATTTAATGTTGTTGCTAAAATCGTTTCATTCAAAAATTAATATTATAAGCTCAAATTTTCATCTTGATTTAGAAAACGAATCGAGATTTATATTTAATTCATCTATTTAAAAATTAAATTTGAAATAAACGTCAATATGAGTATAACTCGACTGTAACTAACTTATATGTGTTTATTCATCTCAAGGGTTGGATGTTTAAATTTTTTTTAATTAATTTTCTATGGATATTTAAATCATTTGAAATTTAAAAACTAAAAAAAAAAAAAAGTTAGCTTATATATATTTTATTGAAAATTGACTTAAAATTAATATTATTTTTAAAAAATTTAAAAGAAAAAAAAACGAGCAATAAATTTAAAAAACAAAAAACCTAAAATAATATTATAAGAAAAAACATTTAAAAATTGGGCCTAGATGGGCCGAGATTGGAAATTTGTGTGGTTGTCGAAAGATATTGGGCCCAATCAATTATAACGGGCTAACCGCGCCAGTCTTCAATGAAAAGTATCCCCCGACCTTTCACCTCGAGATTGTCGATGTCGATTTCACCGGCTATTGACAGACAGAGAGGGCACATGGGCGCAGATCGGAAGCGAATCTTCATAGGTTTGGCGGTGGCGATGTTCTTGGGATCGGCAGTGTACATGAGGCTTTGGACCATCGACTTCTCCATGTCTTCCGGCCATGCCGAACTTCTCAGGTTTGGATTGGAAATCTTTCATTCGTTCCTCTTTTTTTTTTTTTTTTTTTTCTCATTATGTTGGTTCTCGTCACGAAAATTTGTTTGAAACTTCAGGAAATGGTACCGGTTTCTCTTATCCATGCGGTCGGAACTTCGAAATGTAAAATGCAGTAAGGTTATCTGTTTTAAATTGCTCGTTTATTATCGTTTAGGAGGCAATTCCACCTTGCGAACCGGGAGGCAATGGATGAATCTGCGGAATGGCGTCGTATGTACGACCACGAACACGATAGAGCTAATAAATGTAAAAGTGATCTAAATAAGGTCAGTATCCCAGGTTTACGTTGCCATGAATTCGAAGGAAATTTTTCCTCATTGCATTGAAACTATATATTTGCCTTGATCCAGCGGAATGATTTTGTTACCATTTGTGCAATTCTTTGTAACAGGTTTTTTGACGGGCGCATGCTTGAATTTTTTTTTTTATCTCGTTGCTGCTCCTTCGATTCACGGCTTGCCAATCAAAAAATTCAGAACTTCTTGCATTGTCAACCGGCAAAAAAACCTGTTAAACGCGGAGTATGCGATTTTTTTTTTGAATCGAACAATTAACTCTCTGTTCTTGCCATATTGTCGATCATTTATCTGTCGTACGATGCTGTTGTAAGAAACTGGTTTACGTTACATATTAGCATAAGCTTTTGGGTTTAATACAAATTAACTTGCTATTAGAGCATGGAATATTCAAACATTGGAATGTGATTTCCTTTTCAATTAGTACTGATAGTCCCTTGTTGGATCTTATACTTTTCTCGAATTCTACAAGTGAGAGGCATGCTGAAAAAACATACATAAGATTGAACAAATCTCAATCAACTAATTGAACTTCTGAATGGTTTTTTTTAAGAACCTCCATGAGCAGTAAGTTTCTTGTACGTCTTTGTATTTGACCACTGATTCAGTACACTCATACTTGGCAGCTTAAGGAATCTTTTAAGAAGGTGGGGGATGCTGCTAGCTTCGATCAGAAGCTAACAAAGATGCAAACGGTAATTCCTTGTTATAATTATATTGTTGTTGAATTTCGAGTATATAACTAAGTAATTTCTCTCCTCAATCTTCCCTTCAAAAAATTAGAAAATGACTCGAGAAGATCCGTATATCATCACATACATGCAAGAAATTCTATCGCTTTGTCTTCAGAACTGAAATTTTGTCCCATATGATCTACTTGGTTTTGTCCCCCTTAAAATGTCAAGGTTTTCAGGAAAACTTAGCTCTTCGCACAAAAGTGGATGCCTTACAGCAAAAGCTAAAGGCCGAGACGTCGAGATGTGGCTCTCAATAGAGCTAATCAACAGACACTGAATATAGTACTAGCATTGAATTTGAATTGTAAGACGTCTATAACAAAGGTTGCTGGTGGTGGCTTTTGATGGGAATTAGTACTTAAACCAAATGTTTGTTTGGATTTTGCAGGAGAGGAGATTATTATGCAATCTCCACGAGACCATTGACTTTCTCTTTACTTTTTCATCTCAACCCAGCTGCTTATTCCCATATTTCACTTCGGAGGATTGGATGGATTGTTAAGACTGAAGTTTCAGCTGGGATGACAAAGTGGATAGAGGAAAGAGAAACATTGAGCTGCATTGTCGCTCCTCATAGGCTAAGCAGTGACAAAAGAGGTGAAAAACATGGAAGCTTCTTTTCATGAATCAAGTGTAAGTATAAGGTTAGTTTGTAGAACAATTTAGAGTACTCTTTTCTTCTCAGTACTCCTTTTAGAATTCAAATGATTCAATAATTAATTTGAAATCCTGTTCAGAGCAATTTAGAATGTGGAAATGATT
This sequence comes from Cucurbita maxima, assembly GCF_002738345.1. NCBI lineage: Eukaryota > Viridiplantae > Streptophyta > Magnoliopsida > Cucurbitales > Cucurbitaceae > Cucurbita > Cucurbita maxima. Next base: position 910,678 of record NW_019272023.1, read on the forward strand.
TTAAATCTGGGGTTTTTAGGTAGGATTTTGAGTCGATATTATATTTCAGCTGAAGACAAACTTAGAAACCAATGATTTGGTGTGACGTCACACTATTAAATGTATGAGAGTTTTATATTATATAATAGTTAAAAGTGAAACTATTCATTTCGAATTTTTTTTTTTTGCTTTTCATAGCAAAATTAGACTTTTTAGATCTAACTTTAATCACTGTATTCTCACTAAACCTTCAATTTAATCTTTTGTACTTGCAATAAATTTTAATCTGATTCTGAAAAAAAGTTTCTAAAAAAACTCTTAATTAATAGAAGAATTAATATTATCTAAATATAGGTTGAATATAAACTATTTTTAGTTAACTTATGGACATATTTTATGCTAAAATTTGTTTATGTCTGCAGAGAGCACCAATGAGACCAAAGAAGGTGGTAATTTTCACAAGAGAATACAAGAACATTAAAAAAAAAAAAAAAAAAAAAGTTTCAACAATTAATTAGAGGCTTTTGTTTTTAATATATAAACTGACATGAAATGGAGTAATTTACCAAAAAAGGGGAAAGAACACCAGAAAATAGGCAATAATAGACAAAATCACTGTGGCCTCCTTCATTTGCTAAAAAAGTTGTGGACCATCTTCATAAGCCAAGCTATTCTATCGCCCAACTCAGCTTTGAAGCAACTCTGTCACGGCAAGGCACATACTCCTACACACACAACTCAACAGTCATCACATAGGATTCTATTTGGTTCTCTCACAACCAATCCATAAAGCTAAAGAACAAGAAATTATATGGTATCATATTTCATGCTCAATCTTAGGCGGAGACCGGGCGAAAACTCCCTGTAGAGAATTTGCAAGGATCAGGTTCTATCATCACTAATGGGGAGAAATCCATGTTTAAACCCCATCTAGTTAAAAGGGAAAAATCTCTCATAACTATCTCTCTCAATCGACATGATCCATATTTTTATAATAATATTATTATCATGATACCTCCAACTTCTTCACTAGCTCCTTGACTGATGGCGTAGATAGGATAATTTGACGCGCATTTGGAGTGATGAATCCCTCCTCTACAGCTTTATCAATAAATGTCAGTAATGAATTGTAGTATCCATCAACATTCAACAGCCCCACCTGCAGTTTTTAGTATTCATTTTGTTAATATTCAGTAACCATCATAGCTAACCGATCACAGCACAGGCAAAAGTAAGGCTGAGCAGATGGAATATTCGAATAACAAAAATAAGATACACTGACTGGCTTGTCATGAATTCCAAGTTGAGCCCATGTTATGACTTCAAGTAGTTCTTCCAGAGTCCCATACCCACCTGCATGCATTCATATGATTGGAACAAAGAATTTAGCAGTTTTAATAAAATGCAGATTCTATACTTAACACTACTAATCTTAATAAGATTTGATTTCCGCAGTTTTAGATCGAATGACAAGTTTAGTTTTTAAACTCAAGTGGAATCATATATAAGAGGAAGAAGCTTAAATGTTTTGAAATTCAAAAGAACCAATTGGGGAGAAAAGTTTTCAAAGAAGGAATATAATGATTCCCCATATAGCAAGGACCATTTAAGCAAAGTGAGTCAAAGTTGCCGTTTTTACTGTTCATGGCAGAGGTAGAGCTATGAAATTAAGGATCAAATTTTGGGAAGTACATAGCTGCCCACAGCTGGTATGATTCAAGAGACTTATCTTTTTCAGTGTCTGATATTGATGGGTCAATGATGGTTTCTTAATGAATCATGACCAAATGTAAGGAGAAGATGGCTGCCCACAGTTGCTATAAGTGCATACCACCATTAATGCAGATGGTGACATAGTTTGTGTGGAAAAAGTTGAAGAAGTCCGAGATCTTTGGAGTTGAATTGATTGATCAGTAAAACAAGAAGGCTAGAAGGACAGGCACCGAAAGCAGAAGGGTAAGATTAATTGATGATAAAAAGAGAATAAGACGAGGATTGCATGTTTTTGTTTACAGGAGTGAACAAAAGGAAGATCTGAAAGAAGGGTTTTTAGAGCTTTGACTGACCGACAGATAGCATAGCCCAAATGGGCACATTGATTTGACTGAGAGTAAAAAAGCCCAAATGCTTAAGAATTTGATGTGCAGGCTTTATATACTCACCTGGCAAAGCAATAAAAGCATCTGAATGCTTTGCCATCTCTGCCTTCCTTTGGTGCATATCTGCCGCTGCCTTCACTTCTCCGACAGTTTCACCAGTCAACTATAAAAGTAGACCACGTAAAAAGATAGGTTAGAGAGAGAAAGAGGACTTTTGGAGCCTTGTTGGAGAGAGAAAAATGATGGGTTTTGACGTAGGAAAAGGGAGGGTAATTCCAAAAGGTTTTGATCCAGAGATGATCTCTAATTTTCTGAACTTGTCATGACATAAGAATGAAGGGCTTAAAATGAAGAACTCAAAAAAAAAAANAAAAAAAAAAAAAAAAAAAAAAAAAAAAAAAAAAAAAAAAAAAAAAAAAAAAAAAAAAAAAAAAAAAAAAAAATAAATAAATAAATAAATAAAATCATGAAACAGGTTGACATTAGAAAGGATTAAGGTATTAGGAATTACGGATCTCAGCAATAGTATGATATTGTCCACTTTAAGCATAAACTCTCGAAACTTTACTTTGAGCTTCCGAACATACCTCATAACAATGGAGATGTATTCCTTCGTTATAAATCCATAATCATTCACTAAATTGGCCAACGTGGGATTTTCTTACAACAATATTCAACAAAGAGAGCGGTAAGTTCTAACTACCACGGATAAGGCTCCCAAGCATAGCCAAAAAGACCATCTCAAAGTATCATAAAGAAGAATGAGTTGGAATAAATAAGTGTAAAATCAGATTCAATAATAATAAAATGAACAGTTCTTTCTTAAAATATAACTGAATAAGGAAGGAAAGGTTGAAGACTTTATGCAGCCGCTGGTTACAGACATACCTCAGGAGACATGAGTGTCTTGGGTATAACTCTGGACAAGAACAGTAAGATGACAAAGTCAGTGGTAAACTTGTAATGGTGAATAAACCCAAAAGAAGAAACACAAAAAACAAAAACAATGTTGAAGGGAGGGACCAGTGGATGTAATTAAAAAATGGGGGCATACCCAATGACATGCCGACCGCCATCATGAACAGCTTGTGACACTAAACCCATCAGCCCTATGCTGCCCCCACCGTAAACCAGATCAATGTTCCTTGAAACCTTCAAACAATAACAACAAACCCAACTCGTCATCTCAATGGCTCGAGAGTTTCATTTTATGAAATGGGATTCTTTCCTTACAGTTTGAATGTATGTATGAAAGCCCATTTGAATGAAAATCTCAACAGGTTGAAATTGCAGAAGAAACCAAGAAACTAACTGTACCCTACTAACATAATGCATTTTCTTTGCAATTTCAGTTTCTAATTGGAAATGGAAAAGGAAAGTTCAAAGTTGGGGAAGATTTTAGTCAAAATAAGTAAAGGGTCGTGATCGGACATTATCACAAACACGTTGTGAGCACAATCACAAGGAATCCAAATGAACATCAACAGAAGACGAAGATTCAAAACAAACAACAAACAACAAATAACAAACGTAATAAAGATCATTAAAGCATTGAAGTGAAGGAAACAAATGTAGAACAATCTATAGCAACATCGAACACAAAATACAGAGAAATGGGCAATCCAGACAAATGGGAAATCGACAATAGAGTTCAAGAAGAGCGGAATATTACCAATTCCTTGCCAAGTTCAATGGCGGAATCTTGGTAGCTTTTCTTCTTGCCTTGGCTACTTCCACAGAACACACAAATCCTCCTAAACTTGGATTGCTTCATTTCATCATTCGCAACAACACCCTCCATTGATTTCTCGCTATGCCCTGTTTCGCTCCTTTGTATTGAGTTCAAAAAACAGAGTTTCGCAATGGAATCAAAAAGCTGTGGTGAAACAGAGCATTTATTTGTTCCTTTCCTAATGGGCGTTTGTGAATGCTACCCCAACGGATAATCGAGAACGAAAACAACAAACGTAAGAAGAAAAAAGAAAAAGAACAAAAGAGAGAAGAAAAACAGAGGAGGCTTCTCCTAAGCTCGAAAATGTCTTCGTGGCGTATTTCCTTTTTATAATAATCTTTCATGCCTCCTCGCACGTGCGTAACTTCACGCACGCTTTTGCGCCACCTCGTCCTCCCTTTTTTTTTTTTCGGAATATTTATTAAAAAAAAAACAATATTAAATATCGAGATTTACACCTACGACTAGTTGATGAAAATAATACATGAAAATAAATGTTTAAAAAGATATTTTCTTAATTTCCAAAAATAAACAAATATTTTTTTTTTTACCATCATGTCTAAAACATAATAAATTATACATTTTTAAATTTTATGACATTTAACCACATATATATTTATAATTGAAATTAAATTTAAAAATGTGAACTTATCTAACATTATTATAACATAATATCAATATAATTAAATAGCATAACATAAAATTTCTCAAAAATGACGATTTAAATTTAGGTTAATAAATGAAAAAAAAAAAAAAAACACACAATTAATATTCGATGGATAAGTAAATAATGATGAATTATTGCTGCGGAAAGATTAATTTGTATATTTAATTTCCATAAAGAAAAAGACAGAGTCTTAAGCATTTCTGAAACCTCTGCAGTCAAAACACTACTAAATTAAAGCTTGTATTATGGTCAAATGCTACATATTTGCATTTATTATAAGCTTGTTAATGTATCTACATATCAAATTTAATAATTCAAACATACATTCCGAGATGTCCATCAAACAGGGGCACGGACGTCTTTTACACGTCCGTTTTTGTTTTCATCTCCCATTTCGATCTTTCTCGTGAAATCTCCTATTTATTTATTGTAGGGATAAATAGGACGATTTTTAATTTATGAAATTAGATTCTCTATCGTATTTATTTATTTATTTATTTTATATATTTTTAAAATATATATATTTGATTTCTAGCCATTTCTTATTGCAATATAATAGGTAAAACATTCTAAATAATCTTCTATATTTTTTTACTTATTAATATATATATATATATATATATATATATTAAGAGTATAATTTATATCTCTATCCCCATTTAACTAATGGGATTTTCGGGTCGACATCTCTTCAAGCATTCTTAATCTCAAATAAATAAATAAATAATAATAACAACAATTTATATCCTTAAACTTAAACTAATAATAGTATAAATAAATCAATTTAGATATTTTTTTGGGTGTTTTATTTTGATTATAATCACTTCAATAAAATTATTATTTTAAAATTCTTCAAATAAATAATGAAGGAAAAAAATAAATTTAAATAAAGCGACATTTATAATCTACAAATTAATTCGACTTTTATTTTAAAAATATTCATATAATTCAAGTTTTAATAAACATAAGGCAACACAAATATAATTAAATATATTTATTTAATGAATGGTCGAGCTAGAAAGAAATATTAATAAAGGAAATTCCAATTTTTTTTTATTTTTTTATTTTATTTTTAGAGAGATTGATTTCTATTTTTATTTTATTTCACTTTCATTTCCGTTAGTGTCAAGTAATAGGGACTGCGATTATTATATTGCATTAACTAGGGTACGGACACGTGGCTTTTATTAATATTTTTTTAAAGAAAAGTATCTGACTTGTATTATTTGATTTAAAAATTAATAACTTTGCTCAATAAGTGAGAGCGTTGACATCATAAAAAAATAAAAATAAAAATATTATTAATAAAAGATAGTAAGGTTACATTTGAACACGTGACAATTTGAAAACGTGATTTTAGAGGCGTAATTCAAGAGAAAAATAAGTTTTATTACATAATTAGCGTAAAAATAGAATATTAAATTATTGGAGAAAAGTTGTGTTGATTTCATTGCTAAAATTGATATAACTATTAATATAAAATGGAAATGAAAAAGAATATTAAATTATGGTTCCCAGCTTACACACCTATTCATCAATTATTATTGTACTTCACATAACTTTTTACAATTTTTAATTTTTAAATTCAATAAATTTCTTAATTTCCTATTTAAATTTAAACTGAGTAACATTATTTTAAAATTACCCTTAAATTTTTAGGGGTTAAAAAACAATTTTTTTTTAATAATTTTTTTTTTAATACTAATAAGATTCTTTTTTTTATAATAGTAAAAGGGGTTAATGGTACTTTTAATATTTTTAAAATATAGTATTAATGATAAGTGTATTTAATCTTTTTTTTTTAACTTTTTAAGGTTAAAAATGTATTTTTGAAACACTATCATGGTATTTTTGAAAACAAAATAGAGTAATAGACCATTTCTAAATTAATGGTAAGAGAATTTTTTATATTTTTTTGAAAATTTAAAAATATCATTGAAGCTTTTAAAAGAAATTTAAATAATTACTTGCTTTATTTAGATCGAAAAATCGTACCGAAACCGTGTGTTATGGCTCGAATCCGTAGTCAATCAGAGCCATTATTTTCATTTTCATAGTGTAATAGTGCAAAAAGAAGGAAGACCCAAGTAGTCAGTTCTATTTCTTGATGGGATTATAAGTATGAAATGATAGAGAATACTAAAGCTTATGTCCATCTTCATTCTCACGTACCAACTCCACAAAGTGCCGGACTATTAGGATCCACCATGTCTACTCAATCCCCTGAAAGTGTGCACTTAACATCAAGGAGTCTACTGGCAAAGCTTTCAACAAGGATCAACACCCCCTTTTTCAGATGCTGATACCCCTTAACCTTTGACCTGGCTGTTACCCCGATAGAAAGGAAATGTATATTGATACGTTCAATCGAGTCCCGTTTTCTATTCCTCTTAAGTTTTTAGTTTATGAGTATGAGTTAATTTAGTCGAACATGGGTTCAGTTGTCAATATTTTAAACCGCATTATTGACCAATATTTTGTACCATCAAAATACAAACTTAATAAAGGACCCCTAATCTATATATTTATTATAATCTAAATCTTATATTTCAAGTTTTTTAATTCTATGAAATTTGAAAACTATAATATTAGCAATTTATTTTTTCATTTTAACCAAAATGGTTCGTACTAATGATACAATTATCCTCATTTAATATTCCATTTATCTAGGACTTCTAAATTTTATATTTTAAATCTAAAACTATTTTTCAAATTTCGAAATTAAAATGAAAGACCAAGTAGTTACTAACTGCAAACTTCACAGACCCAACCCAATAACCATATTTTAACCTCCTAAATAAATATCACCAATCCGAAACATTGGGCCCTGACTCAAGCCTTCATCCAAACTCGAGTTTCTTTGCCTTCATCCAGACTCTTTCTTTATCAAGTCCCACTAAGTCAGCTTCCATCAAGGCACGCCCGAGACATAGCCATGAGAACTTATGCCTCCTTTTTAAATGTTGGAAGGCATAAACGTAGAGAGCCACTACATTGTGGCCTCCACTCATGGTTTACATCTCGTTTTATATGTGCAAGGCTAAGCCTTGAGGCACAAAATATTGCCCCATGTACACCTTTTGAAACATGGGCTTCACTCACCCCAGCCTAAGTTTAAGATCACAAATGTTTTAAGCTATAGAGATTTTAATCTCAATTGAAAAGTGGCAAAATCAGAAAAATATAAAATGCTATCGTTCATAGGGAAGGTACAGCCAAATCATCTGGCACCATCTACTATCGGACAACATTACAGAGAAAAATAAGGTTAATATAAAGGAGCCCAAAAACCACGTTAATTTTTTCCTCTCAAAAGCTCTGCTGATACTCAAAACTGGCGCCTTGGCGGCCTTGCTTCTGCTGGTGATACTCGGACGGATCTTCCATTCAAGTCCTGCAAGGTATACATTTGTACTTAGATATATGGAAGATACTTGATTCCGAATCAGGTGTATTATCGGGAATTCAATGCATGAAATGAGTTCTATAATTGAAAAATGATGAACTGGGATAAAACTTGCGACCACAAAAATTCACTTCAGCTGAGGCAAATGGGAAAGAACAAAAAACATCAACTTCAGCTTCGTAAACAATTGAGAACATCCACGAAGGAAACAAATGAGGAAATCATGATTAATATGAACAGGATTTCATGCCCATAAGAATTGAACATGAGTTCAGTAAGCAAGCTTTAATTGAACATGGGGAGGCATATGAAGAGTACTCGTAAACAAATGCAGAACTGACCCAAAAAAAAGCATAAAAATGAAGAGCCAAGAACTTACAGCTCCATCCAAGGACTGAATGGCATTGGTAACATCCTCTGCTGAATTAAATGTTACGAAACCAAAGCCCCTAGATCTTCCGCTCTCACGATCATAAACTACTTTTGCCTCCACAACATCTCCTTGTTGCCTAAAAAAGTTCTCAAGTGCATGGTCATCAACGCCCCAAGCAAGGTTACTCACATGAACACGGTTGGGCTTATCAAAATTTGAAGAATTTCTGGAACCTCTGAAAGAGAAATCATCCCTTTTTGGTGGAGGGGGTCCATTATTTACCCTCAGTGATCTACCCTCAAGTTCCTGTGAGGAGTTACAAGGAATCATCAATTAGAGGCGAATGCAACACACCCTTGACCAAAAATGAAAGACAACAGTATGTAACTGGAGCATAAAGGCAAATCTATAGAACTTAGGCGTTAAAACTAAGAATATAAGCTCTACAAACGTTTTCCCCCACAAATAAGACCGAACTAGAGCATATCATTAGGATGGGTTCTCTATGACGACAATATAACGTGTGCTCGTCCAAAATTTGATGTTCAGAACTGAACGGCACTAAAAGGAACTATAACTTCCTCATTTTTTTGGGTTACAGTTACAGTAATTGAAGCAGAACCAAAAGCAATACTGCAGAGTATTAAAGTGGCGCAAAAGGGGTGTAGCCACTTACATAGCCATTAAATTGTTGAGCAGCGGCTTCAGCCTCGTCGGCATTCGACATGGTGACAAAAGCAAACCCCCTGCTTCGTCCCGTCATCTTGTCGTAAACCACCTTGTAAAAGAACAACACTCAATTTATAAAATTAGGGCAAAGCAAATAGGTCTCCTCGAGAAAACAGGAAAAACTTAATAGTCTAAAGCAAGTCATTAAAAAACCTACAAAACATGAAAGGGAAAAACAAATTACCTCGACCATTTCAACTTGTCCGGCACTTTCGAACAAGCCGGCGAGTTGAGCACTGTCGACGCTGAAAGGGAGATTTCCGACGAATAGTTTAGGGTCAGGAGCGTAGCTAGATTCGTCACCATCGCTCTCAAAAATGCTTTCCTCCTGTTCGAAATCGGATGAGACGGCGACATTTCTAACAAAGCGAGAGGATAAGGGAGTAGAAACCCTACTCGAACGAAGAACGAGAGAAGAAACGGAAATGGGATTTGAAAGAAGGCGAATAGAAGATGGATTGAGAGGGAAGAGTTTGATTTTAGGGTTAGAAAGGGATAGGGTTTTGAGGGTTGAGGGCGAGAGCGTGAAGGAAGTTGCAGAGGCAGACATGGCTTCCGAGATTTTGAGATAAGGTTGGAGACGGCCTGAATGAGCGAAACTAGTTATTTATAGGGTCCTTTTTTTAGCTTATTGTAAATTTCTAAATATAATATTAATATCCGCGTGATATTTGTGAGATTTTTTTTTACTTTATTTTTTAAATAGTTTTATTTTATTTCATAAATGTGAAGAATTTTTTTTAAATACTTTAAAATTTGAATTTTAACAATTTTTTTTTTAAACTTTTAAATATAAGATTTATCTGTAGATTTTCAAATTCAACCATTTTTTTTAGTCATCAAATATATATTTTATTTATTTTCCGAATAGCTAGCCTAATCACAGGTCCAGTGAAAAACTAACATCATGACTCCACTAAATTATATTTCTAGGCATTTTCAATTTTGTTTGGGTAGACATTATTTTGACGAATGGTCGTACATTTTGAGACATTCTCAATCTTCCTCGGTCTTCTTTTCTTTTATTTTTTATAGAACATGAACCAAATCTTTCTTTTTATTATTTTTATTTTTTTATATATAAATATTTTGAAAAAAAATAAAATAAAAGAGATAAAAGTGGTAGCGAGTGGCTATGCAAAGTCGCACGCTCACGCGTGTGAGATCTATCCATCGTTATCAATACCAACTTGTGATATTTGTCGCATAAGTGGCCACTTGGTCTCTGCGCGGCTCAATCACAGCCATCCATTTTTCTTGTCTAGCTCATACTACAGCATCAGATATTTATAACCATGCAATTCTCCTTTTAGGGTAATTTATTTTGCAATTATTTTAACGTACCATTTTAGTTTTTTCAGTTGTTAAATTATAAAAAAAATACCTTAATTTTTTTTCTCTATTTCAAAAATATTATTTAACTTTAAAAAATAACTATATATATAAAAAAAAAAAACACTTTAAACTAAAAAAAAGTTTTAAAAAATTAGATGAAAATCAATAATAACTTGTTTAAAAATACCGCTTATTTTTATTTTTATTTTTTATAAAAAAAATCTAATAAATATCTAGTTTTTAAAAATAATTTATTTTTTAAAATTAAGAATAATAAAAAAAAAATCAATTTCTCTTTTGTTTCCCTCTTAATTTTTTAAAAGGTTTGAAAAATCAAATAACTGCATTAAAAATATTATCATAATTACTTTCAACAATTTAACAAATTATTGTATGAATTAATTTTAGACAATAAATTGTTGTTAGTTAGTTTATTTTTATAAAATCAAATTAGGAAAATAAGGTTAACAAATTAATGTTTTTATTTAAATTTCATTAATTAATAAATATATTATAAATAATATACATTTTTACCCGTCAATATTAATAATTATTTTATTAAAATACAAATAATTAGTATAATAATCAAATTAAAAAGTTAATTATACACGAATTATTTCAAAATCAAATTTTCTCACTCATTCCAAATATAATATATCTATTTCTAACTCTTTTATAAATTATTTGAAAATAATTGATAAATAATAATAATTGTTTATCGAGAACAACAATAATAAACATGAATAATCGATAAAATAAAGAAATTATATTAAAAAGCAGCTAAAAAAATGAAAGAAAATCTAGAATGATAAATAATTGGAAGAATAAATAATACAAAAACAACAAAGAATAATTAAAAACAAAAACAAATGATTGGTTAGATTATTAAAACATGTTTAATAGGAAATAATTAAAAGTTTAATCGATGCTGCCAAACGAGTCGGGAACCTAAGTAATGGAAAGGGCCCATTGGGGTTGAGGTTGGTGAAGCTTGAGAGTTGTGCCACGCAGCGCCATCACTCACTCCCTGATTCTCACTATAAATCCCCGCCATTTTCCACCTAGCAGATCTCAATCTCGCGCTCTGATTACTGTCCTTCTCTCTTTCTCTCCTTCTCGATCGATTTCTTTCATCGCAGCAATGGCGTACGAGGGGATCATCTTGGGGATGGGCAACCCTCTTCTTGACATATCGGCTGTCGTTGATGATGAATTTTTGCAGAGGTATTCCGCCGTTTCTTTCCTCGTTCTTCTATTCAGCTTTCATGCGTTTTCATATAAAACTCAGATCCCTACGGTTCTTTGATTGCATCTTAAGTGTCTAGTCTTTTCACTGATTTTATCGTTGAGTTTTCATGGTTCTTTTCGTTTATATTAGCTTCATTGGCTGTAGTGTTTATGATACTAATGCGTGCAGACAGGTTTTGTAAATTGCAACTTTGATCCGAAATAAAAATATTGGGATTTCACGTTTGACTGTATATTGACTGTGTAAATTTCTCGTTCCGTACAGATACGACATCAAACCGAATAATGTTATCCTCGCCGAGGAAAAACATCTTCCAATGTAAGGGATTGATTTTCAATTTACTGGCTGACAGCTTCCCCTCTTAGTTTCATTTTATGTTTAACTGGTTTGTTGCTACTTATCCGTTGAACAGCGATCAGCTACGCTTCTTTTATCAACTTTATTATTCAAGATGACGCTTTTTTTTAATTGTTTTAATGAGATGTCACTTGATCGATCTCGAGAGCATCATTCATAGTATTCGACCTTGTCTTATAAGGTTTGCTTGAAAATCAAGTTTCTCGTTACAATTTGGTTGATTCGATCTCAATGGATTAGGGAATAAAGGAAGACGAGTGCTGTTAGAAGTTTGATGTTGAAAGATATTAGATGAAATCAACTTATATTGATATTGGTTAGTGCTGTTTTTATTGGGTGAAATTTATCTAACAGAAAAGTAAATAAGTTTTGACAACCTATGTCTTTTGTTCTACCTGAGGTTATTACTTAATCAAGTTTTTGAATATGAATTTTGTTAATTGAATCGAACTACAGGACTAGTTGCAAAAACGACCAGAGAACAGAAAGCAGCTGATAATAGCTTGGTTACTAAAGTAATTAACATACGTGGCTAAACTAATTGTCGTGGCTTGTGGTTTATTCATTTAGTTGTAAAGAAGTGAGGATGTGATGTAATGTTATACAAAGTCTCAGGCATATTGAACTTCAGGGGATAAGTAGAAACGAAACGAAGTCGTTTGTTTTGGGTTAACATTTTTCATATCCAGCGTTTTCTTTATTTTGGGTTAACATTTTTTAACCTTCGTTATAAATTGTGTTTTCCTTTTCCAATTTCACAGAAAATTTCCTATTGAAGAAAATTCTATGATAAGAGTAGAGTTGTTATGCTTTATTATTCTTGTTTTTTTGACATTGTTTGAATTTTCACATATTTTCTGATGTGAGTCTTTTGTTTTTTAAAATTTTGGAATAGTTATTCAATTGTTGTGTTGATCCCTTCTTGCATATATGTTCTTTTGTAGGTATGAAGAATTGGCAAAGAATCCTAATGTGGATTACATTGCAGGAGGTGACATGTGGATGGTTGAATCTATTTTTGTTACTATGGTTTTGACACATTTGTGAATTTCATGTACCTTATTAAGTGCAGGTGCTACACAAAACTCAATTAAAGTGGCTCAGGTAAACTAATCTTGTTCCCCGGTGAATATGCACATATCCCTCAAGTTTTATTTTCTGGCGTGAGGTGTAATTTTTCTTACCTAATCCAGTGGTTGCTTCAACATCCTGGTGCAACAAGCTATATCGGTTGCATTGGAAAAGACAAGTTCGGAGAGGAGATGAAAAAAAACTCGAAAAGTGCCGGTATTAATGTAAGTTTCATATTCTATCACCACCTTCCATTTCGGTGATAATTTACATCATTCAGTTCTTATTTGCTCTTTTTTGCCTATTGGTATTTGAGCAATTAGGTTCATTAATATGAGGTTGAATCTACACCGACAGGAACATGTGCTGTTTGTGTGGTGGGTGGTGAAAGGTTGGTTGAAATCTTGTGTGCTTTAATAAGTCTAACATATAAAGTTTGCTCTATGTAAAAAATTGGCTATTTCTTAGATTGTTACTTCTAGATATCATTAATTTTAACCATTTGTTTCATATTTAGGTTAGATGGTCTAACAAGAGTCTGTTTTTGTGACATACAGGTCACTAGTGGCTAATTTGTCTGCTGCAAATTGCTACAAGTCTGATCATTTGAAAAGACCTGAAAATTGGGCATTAGGTAAACGCAGAACTCATATTATGGTTTTCAGAGGGCTGCTGGGAATCTATTCTTAGAAATTCTATTCCTTGAAAAGAACTCTTCTTTAAAAGCTTTTCCACTTTGCTTAGAGAAAGTTGTTCGTTCTTTCAAAATAATAGACCAGTGACTAATTTTTGTACAATAATCTTATACATTTTCAAATCTCTCAATGATCGTTCTTCTAAAAACTGTTAAATTTTTGTTTGAAGTATCTTAGGGAGCTGTAAATAGTATCTTCTCTCTTACAGGCTAACTCGATCATAATTTTCCATGAGAACAGTTGAGAAGGCCAAGTATTTCTACATTGCTGGATTTTTTCTCACTGTATCACCAGACTCCGCACTTCTTGTAGCTGAACATGCAGCTGCAAACAAAAAGGTACTACTGTGACGTTACAGGTTTACCAAGGCTTCAGAATAGGTTACTAATTTTGCCAATCATTTTCAGTATTTCTCGATGAACCTTTCTGCTCCATTTATATGTGAGTTTTTCAAGGACGCACTGGAGAAAGTTTTTCCGTAAGTATTAATGTATGGTAGAAGTAAGAAACTTTGACGTGTTGACCCGGGACGTATACATAAATATATATATTTTTTTATGTTTCAGGTATATGAACTACGTTTTTGGTAATGAAACCGAAGCAAGGACGTTCTCTAAAGTTCAGGGATGGGAGGTAATGGCTTGCTTTGTCCCATAAAGACTTAAATATTGGCTTTCATTATGTATAATTGGAGGTGAACTTTTTATGAGCAGACTGAGAATGTTGAGGAGATAGCTCTAAAGATTGCTGCGTGGCCTAAAGCATCAGGAACACACGAGAATTGCTGTTATTACTCAAGGTCCAGGTCCAGTTGTAGTTGCTGAGGATGGAAAAGTGAAGACGTTCCCAGTTATTGTGCTACCTAAAGAGAAACTCGTTGACACTAATGGAGCCGGTATGTTGGAGCTTAGTGAGCATGAACCATCAAGCACATCCAAGTTTGACTTTCATTACAACTTTTTTATTAATCTCTGTTTGTGAGATTAGTTGGAGAGGAGAATGAAACATTCTTTATAAGAGTGTGGAAACCTCTTCTTATGAGATGCACTTTAAAACCGTTAGGCTGACGACGATATGTAACAGGCCAAAGTAGACAATATCTGCTAGCGGTGGGCTTGGGTTGTTACAGTTAGACGAACACGACTCTCCACAATGGTATGATATTATAAACTTTGAGCATAAGCTCTCATGACTTTGCTTTGGTTTCCCCAAAAGGCCTCACACCAATAGAGAGAGTATTCTTTGTTTATAAACCCACGATCATTCCCTAAATTAGCCGATGTGAGACTTTCATCATCCAACAGTTACAAATGGTATTAGAGCCAGACGTCGGGTGGTGTGCCAGCGAAGACGCTGGTCCCCAAGGCGGGTGGATTGTGAGATTCCACATCAGTTGGAGAGAAGAACCAAACATTCCTTATGAGTGTGTGGAAACCTCTCCCTATTAGACATGTTTTAAAATTATGAGGCTGACGGTGTATCACGGACCAAAGCGGACAATATTTGCTAGCGGTGGACTTTGGCTGTTATACTCTGTGATACACTAATCCAAATTCATATTCACGATACGCCTAGGTACTGAACGAACACTAGAAATGTGTTTTAAGATCACATTTTCATATTGTGTTTTCTTTTCTATTTCAGGAGATGCGTTCGTGGGAGGCTTTTTATCTCAATTGGTTCAAGAAAAACCCATCAAGGACTGCGTAAGAGCTGGGTGTTACGCATCAAATGTTATAATCCAAAGGTCTGGCTGCACATTCCCTGAGAAGCCTGATTTTAAATGAGCATTTTTTCGTATTGGCGAGACCTTTGGCCCTCCTCTCCTAGTAGTACCCATCTCTAGCTATTGCTTTACCTTTATAATCATTTTTCCTATTGGCTAGTGCGGATGATGGCTATTTCTGCGCATCCCAATACATATCCAATTCACCATATTCCTGTTATTCCCAGATGTTGTAAGGACTTTTTAAGTATCTTGCCCTGAAATTTTATATGATTATAGAGCAGTTTGGTTCATACCACCTGTACTAGATAGAGTAGAGGCACTCTATAAGTTTGGCTTGGCCTTTTAACCAAATTTGTTTGTTCATTTTTTTTTTTTTTTTTTTCCTTCTGAATTTTGTTGCATTTCCATGCACAAAACAAGCGATGGGGGCAATAAGCAGCAGAGGTTCGTCTGCAATTCTACAGCAGCTTTTGTACCCCACGGTTGCCTCTTTGAGACCCACAATGCACAATGGCACATGCTTCTGCTTTCTTCTTAGTTCTGATTGATTGTATGTTCTTATCCTTCCGACACTTCTGGGGTTTTACATATACTTTCTTTTAATCTTATCTAAAAATATCTCTTCCTCTTTCTTGGGAACAAACAATAAAAATAGATAAATAAATAAATTGTTTTAAAAATATATATATATTTTTAAAAGTTTGTAATATTATCCTTGTTTGTCAAGGTTTCAAAATTATTTTTGAATTAGAAATTAATTTTAATTTTGAACAAAATTTGAGACTTTCAAATTATTTTTTTAAAGTTACCATTTTGGTCTATATACTTAGTCCATTTTAATTGTCTAATTTTATTCAAAGTATTTTCAATAAATCTTAAACAACAATAATGTTCATATAATAGTATGAATTATTTAATTCATATTATGCCCTATTCTAATAAAAAGGGATATGTAGATGACATTTTATTTTTATATTATTTTGATATTGTTTCGTGATCTAATATGAACCCAAATTGATTCAAATTTATTGTTGGAATTCATATGTATACATCAAATTTCACCCTTTTAAACTTGGTTGTTATTTACATTATTTTTTATTAATTGATTTAAAATGATTAAAACAAATATAACCAATTAGTTAGGTTAGTGTTTCATCACTATTAAATTTAATTAAAATATTATATAACATAGTTTTTTTAAATTAATGAACTAAAAGTTGGATAAAATTTAAAAATAAAAGTGTAAAATTTTGAAGAGTAAGTAAAGAATGGAATAAAAATTAAAAATTTTAATTAAATTTAAAATAGAAGGAGCAAAAATATAAATTTAAAATAGAAGTGGTTTCCTATAGTTTAATTGTTACGCTAAAAAAAGAAAAAAAAATTGTTTTGCAAATGAACTAATATTTTTTTTTAAAATAAATAAAGAAAAAAAGAAAAATAAAAATAAAAAAAGAGCGCGTAAAAGTACGCGCTGGAAATGTCTGTGTTGATTGCCATTGGCACCACCGTTGAGAGGCGTCTAATCCCTATTTTGACAATTGAGAATTGAAATCACTCTCTTACTCTCTGCTCCATTTCAACTCTCTCGCTCTCTATTCCGATCATCCAACGGCCAATTCCCCCAATCCGGCGCCGGATATTCACCCTCTCGCGGCGGTGGATCAGAAGAAACCGGTGAAACTCACAGCCCTCCGCCATGACCGATAATCATCCTCGCCTTGATAATCTCCGTAGTACGGCCCAGCTTCTCCGAGAAGCTACGGCCTCCTTCACATCCAATCTTTTCACCTTCCTTTTCCTTTCCCTCCTCATCCTTTCCTTCCGCGTCGTTGTCGAAAATGGCACCCAATATGTCACCTCTTTCATTGATCGCGACCCTTCCCTTAAGGCTCTTCTCTCTCGCCTTGACATTGCAGGGGAGCAACGCCTCCTACGGTCTGCCGAGGACTCGTCCATGTCTAGCGCTGTTGCCCGTCGCCAGCGCCGCCAGCGTCGCCGGCCTTTTCTGCATCTTACCCGCGTTGGAACCCTAGATGATGATATCTTCTCCGGAGATGTGGATGACGAGCGTGGCCTCTTTGGGACTAATCGGAATCACCCACCTAATGCAAGTTTCGTTTTTTTTACTCAATTTGGTTCGATCTCAGGG
The DNA here is from genome assembly GCF_002738345.1 of Cucurbita maxima. Lineage (NCBI taxonomy): Eukaryota > Viridiplantae > Streptophyta > Magnoliopsida > Cucurbitales > Cucurbitaceae > Cucurbita > Cucurbita maxima. The sequence continues at coordinate 928,251 of NW_019272023.1, forward strand.
TTTTCGAATCTGGTCGTCGATGATGGAATTAGGGTTTCGGAAGTTGTTCGGCCGGGAGTGGGATTCAAGGCTCGTAGCTCGCCTTTTTCTAATGATAACGAAAGCGTCGATGATCAGGAGGAAAATGATAGAAGACTTGGAGATGAAAATGTGCACCAGGATATGGAAAGGCTTGTAGATTTGCAATTTTTTGTCAAAGGACTGGAACTTGGTCGTCGGGACGCTGCAGCCCTGTTCTTCTTTGTTAGTTTTCTTTCCGCTGCTTATATCTGGGTAATGCTTGGCTTTCTTGTTACATATTCATGGGCTTCAGGCATTGTGTTCATCGCTGTCCTTAATGATCTAACGGAGAGATTTGGTTCATTTGTTGGTATGGTATGGGATGGGTCAAGATTGGGGTTCAAGAGACTTTCTGGGTTTATCTTGATGAGATGGGCTGTGCGAGATGCGCTAACCCAGCTCCTTGGGTTGTGGTATTTTGGTGAAATCGAAGATCAATATTCATTTTTCAAGTTGTTTGTAAGGTTGAAATTGATGCCATTTTCCATAATGTCTCCATGGATTCGTGGTTATGAGAAAGAAATCTCTGGGTTTCTGTTTGCCTGGTTTTTGCTAGATACTCTTGTCGCATTCATCTTTGCTGTGGATGCTTGGGTTGTTATTGTGGATGCAAGGCGGACTGGTAGAGAGATCTTGAAGGAAGGTTGTTATTTGATATTGACAATGTTGAACCAGGCTATTCAAATCAAGTGCTTGGAAGCCATTTGTTGTGGATCTTTCATGAGATGGGCTCTTGCACGAGTTTGTGGAAAACATGTTGCCATGTTTTTTCAGTCCGTGGGAGAGGTCTATTTCATGGTGGTTTGGCTTACCTTCTACTTTGCAGCTAGGTGTAGAGATGCCAAAGTGCAGGGACAGAGGTTTGGTCGTAGAGAGTTCGAAGTATTGATCGAGGGGGTTCGATAATGGTGAATTGGCGGCTTTATAGGGGGCAAGTTGCTTAACGCTAAGGAAAGTTACTGGTAATTTTCCATTGCTCTGTGCATGCCTGTTTTGCATTTCCAGATATGCGCCCTTATTTGTTTCTGTAGTGTCACGAGCAATGTCCTCTGTATGTACTTTTTTTCTAGGCTTCATGCTACTTGTGTATATTTTACATCAGAATACTTGACAAAAATCAAATTCATCCCAGTGGGATGCCTTGCTGACATCTGTTTTTTGGTGCTAAAAAAATTTAGGAGTTATGTAGATAAAACTATAGGTCTGTTTTAGTATTTTTATTCCATTCAATATGTGAGATTGAACTATAAATAGGCTTGAATATGGGAAAGCATTGAAGGGTTTCTATTTGTTTGCTAGCATTCTTATTATTGTTTACTTAAAATTTTCCTTAAATATTATAACTGGTCATTGTTATTGTCTAAGAAAGTCGTGTACACTGTTGTAAATGCATAATTACCTATTTACGAGTTATGAATTTATATCTGAATCTGAAGAAGCAATCATTGACCAGAAAGATGCATAATTGTTATGGGTTTGTATCTGATTCAGAAGAAGCAATTGAAATGACCAGAAAGGTAATGAATTGGACGGAAGCTTTTCTGTGGTTTGTTTTCTTTTGGGGGGTGGGGGGGGGGGGGGAAAAATTNGGGGGGGGGGGGGGGGGGGGGGTGAATAATTATTGGACTATCATTTTATCATTTGGGTTCATTGAAGACTGTTGGACGAGAAATCACCAAATCAACTTGGTCATATATTTTATTATGAACGTGTAAATTCAGGTATCATTACTTGTTCTCATGGATGAAGACTGTTGGACGAGGAATTTGCTAAGTCGAGTCGGTTTAAATTTGTTATGAATGTGTAACTATCAGGAATCAGAGATCAAGGTGATGCTGAGGATGTTTTCCCTTTTTTTTTTTTTCTCTATTTTAGAATTTTAGATTATCTGTAGTAGAGAATGTTGGCACCTTGTAGTTAAGACCCACAGAGTTCTTTCATCCAACATTTGGCTTGATACCTTGGTGTATCTGCAGCATTTTTATTAGTTTACTTAGTGTTAAGCTCAAGGCTCACTAAAGTGCGAGGCGCAAAAAAAAGTGTGGGCTTTTTTCGTGTGTGGTCTATACACACACACACACACACACACACACGTACGTATGCATGTATGTATGTATTTATATTGCTTTTTTTGGAACGGAGGAAAATAGAAACAGGAAGATAACGTAGATAGAAATCTTCAATTTATTCAAGTTTACCTATTTGGGTTTTCAAGTGGAAGATTTGACTATGTTCAAATCTCACCAACCAAATCACATGTGGGAGTAGAAACTGTGCTGAGGGATGCAAGAAATGGTTGGTTGTGCTCAACTAACCAATATGGTTTTCACTTCTTTCTAATGCATTGTGACGTATGACGACGTAATTCATATTTCATGGTGCATGAACTTTGGGAGGGACGGTCAGATATTTTTTGTATCTTTTAAAACCAACATGTATGTTCTGTGGCTTGATTTGCTTGGTATCTTTCTAGTTCAACCACTTTTTAAGATGCCATTTCTCTTTGATCATTTGGGATTATTGTGTAGAGAACTGTTTGTACAATATAAACATATCTCGAGTTCCTCATTTCTACTTTCTTCTGTACTGTCCAGATATAAGTTTGAGGTTTTTTTTTTTTTTTTTTTTTTTTATCACGGATCATAGGCTCAACTAGATGCATCCTTAGTCTATCTTAGGAAAACAAATACATGCTTTCTAGGGATGAGTTGTTGAGCTATATTACAGGAATTTTAGCACAAAATGAGCTCGTCTCAATTGGGGGAAGACCATAGCTAAGAGCTCATCCTAAGGAAGAGATTCTTAAGCTCATATTTAGATCCTAAGGAAGAACAGGGGACGAACTCATTTGAAAGGAGTATAAACCTGCATTCTGTGGAAGGGGTGATGTTACTAAATAGGTTTAGTTGAACATGACATTACTGTTAAGGAAAGATGATGCTAAGGAAGTGCAAGCATGCTCTCTAAAGAAAATGCGACCCCCCATGCTGGCATGAGTTTAACCCAATGGAGAGAAGGCATGCTCCTTAATGGAAGATAAAATCATACATAGCTTTTAAGGCATGAGCTTATCTCAAAAAGAGGATCAGAGAGAATAATGACTTGTGATAAAAAGGCGTTGAGCTGCATAAGACCCAACAAGGTATGAGCGGATTCCAAAAAGGAGGATGTTAAGACAGAATAGTCTTGCATCCTATATGGGCACTAACTTGTCCAAGGGAAGAACCTTAGGAAAGAGGCATACATGCTCTTTTAAGAAAGAGGTGATGATTGATGAGTGGCATATCCTCGACGAGGTAGGAGCTCATCTCGAGGAAAAAAATGGTAGAAACGCTCTCCCCGAAAGAGGCGATAAGCTATATAATACTTCAGCCTTGTAGTGCATCAGTTATGGAATGCTCCTTTCCTCCCTTCTTATGGAAGAGGTGATGAGTTGACCTACTGTGAAAAATGGCTAATCTGTGAAATTTGATATGATATGTACTTTTCTTTTACTCGAAAGACAACATGCTACAAGCATGCTATTTCCAAGTCTGCAAGGGACATGTGTGTTTAGGTGATACCTCGTGCTTAGGTGAATAGTTCCGCACATAATTGTTTGATTTAGTATACTTGGAAATGTTGAATTTTTCTTCTCCAATTTTCCCTCTTCATTTACTCCCATTCGCGTTGAGTACTTCCAACGACTTACGACTTACGATTTAAATCTCAATGTCAAGGTGATATTTCGTTGAGAACATTCAAATCCATGAAAAAGATTTAGTTTAAGAGAATTGAAGTTAATTCGACGTATAAAATTATTTAGTAACCTTTCATGGACAAATATCACAAATCAGACACAATAATCTTCTATTTTTGAACATTTTAATCGAATCTCGGAAGCTTGGCTATTGTACCGAATAAGCATTGATCACGGTTATCTTGGAGAACGGTCCATGGTAAGGTTAAGGATTTTACCAGATATCATTCTCCATGTTTTTTTTACCAAACAAAACTCAATAACATCTTTGTGTTATGACATAATCAGGACAAGGACAGATCGTTTCCCCTTCCTTCTGCATTCTGGTTCTGGTACACAGTCGATGATTGTTTCCTCATTTAATCACCATTTGCTGATAAGCCTCGGATCTTCAACTCTTGGCAAGTCATACTTCATGCCTATTGCAATTGCATGATACATATGAGAAAATAAAATGAAAATGAAAATTACATAAAGAAAAAAATAACATAACCGATTTGGATGTATGGCAAAACCCCTCGCGCTGACTGCCAAAGCTGAGGCAGCAAAACGGCCATGGATGCCACCAGAAAGTGATAATGTAAGCCCGATGCACTCATTAGTGTGCCATAATTTGAAAAACTTCTCCTCCCTCACTGAAGTCCACTGCTAGCAGATATTATCCTATTTGGGTTTCTTTTTTCGGACTTCCCCTTAAGATTTTTTAAAAAGCATCTAATAGGGAGAGATTTTCACACCCTTATAAAAAATGTTTCGTTCTACTCAACCGACGTGGGATCTCACACCACGCCACCCCTAACTAGAGGGAAGTGCTCAGCCTCAGGCTTATATATATGTGGGAAGATCAAATGGTTAAGGAATAAACATAGATGATATGCGTATATACATAACAATTATGCCATCAAATTTTCTGCGGGGAAAGTCATTGGGAAGATTAAGCATACGGAAGACTGCTTGAAGATCGGTAAGAAACTTGAGCACCTTTCTTGGATAATCACTGTCCAGCCGTTACTTGGTAGACAACATATAGTGGCTACAGAAGTAGTCGCACCAAATTCATTACAAGTTATAGATGCAAAACCTCAGGCTCAATAAAAAAAATCCAAAAATTCTCACCAATTCATTGGTCACGAAACATTTTCCTGCAAAATAAACAAAGATATCCAAATCAGCAACCCAACATGGTTAACACATCGTAAAAGAATGGTAGGACAGAAGGCATACTGGCTCGGAACTACAGAGTATAGTTGAATGAACAGCGGACAGAAAAAACAATACACAAACTACCAATTCCATCATCAAACCAAGATATTGTGTGCAATGCTCCTTAAATCAACCTATCATAGATGCTCCTATGTGGCTAGGCCATAACTCCAAATTATTGGAACATGATTCTTTTTTGATAAGTATCCATGTGACTAATTGAGAAGACAAGTTACTGTCAGAACTGCGTTAACGCAGATGATGGATTTCTTATCAGTAGAAACGCACCATCACCAAGAAGGAAAAAGGGCGATGCACTATAGAAATGACAGTTTCATTCCTTCCAAAAAAGACCACAGGTCACAAAAAGGATCATCCATTAAAGAAATGGCAGTTAATTTCTTCCAAGAAAGACCACAGGTTCACAAAACTACAAAACAAACCAGGAAAGTGAACGCAACCAGTGTTTAGAAATTACAAATCAAAAGGCTTCATGGCAATTAGCTCCTTGCTTGCCTAGGAATACGCATAAAAAGCATTGCCAGATTGAGGTGACATGCACGACGAGAAAAAAAAAAAAAAAAAAAATCTTGGTTACATATAGAAAATAGAAAGGTATCAAACTAACCAAATAAGTTTATGTGTGATCACAATACTTCAATGCCTCAAAAGCGATAAAGAAGGAATCAAAAGCAACAAAAGGGATTTACGAATATACCCAGTCGGTTCAAGTACATTCACACTTCGGTAAATTGTAGCTCAATACACCCAGTCTGGTCAAGTTTCAATTCGGTTGATGACAATTTCCAATCCCGTAACTAAGATCCTGCTCTATGAAGGCTCCCTGTCAAGGAAGAATATATTCTATCATCAGGTTCAATGCCTGCTGCTTTCATTTCATCGTATAATTTAAAAGCTTCATCAGATCTACCATCCTTCGACAACCCAGAGATCAATGCCGTGTAAGTTATCAAATTTCTATTTAGCCCTCGCTGTGGCATTTCATTAAACAGTTCAAGTGCCGTATCCAAATTCCCACGAACACATTCCCCATTTATAAGTGATGAATATGTAAATGTGTCTGCCATTAACCCCCTTTCTTGCATCTCATCTCTCAGCTTGTATGCCTCCTCCATCTTTCCCTTCTTCCCATATCCATCAATGAAAGTATTGTACGTAACAACATTAGGTACCTTGCCCTTCGTCTCCATTTCCTTCAACAGCCTCTTTGCTTCTGCAAAATTTCCTTCTTTGCAGTAAATGTCAATCAAAGTACTGAAGCTCACTGCATTTGGAGCCACTCCCCTTTCTTCCATTGTGAGCAATAAACTCTTTGCTTCGTCTCGCCGATTCGACCTACAAAATCCACTGGCAATTATGTTATAAGTAAACACATCAATCTCGAACCCTTTTTGCTGCATGATATCCTGCAGCCTTAGAGCTTCGTCAAGCATCCCTTTTTTGCAGTACCCATCTATCAACGTATTGAATATAACTTGATTTACATCAATCCCTTTACTTTGCATGTCATTTACCAGCATCTCAGCTGCCTCCATCTCACCTGCCTTGCAGGCACCATTTATAAGAGCACCATAAGTGTAAGCATTTGGAACAAGTCCTCTCTCAGTCATTTCATCAAACAGAGCAAAGGCCCTCTTCATGTTTCCAGAATTAAAGTTCCAATTTATAATGGAGGTGTAAACATAAACATCAGGCTCTATACCTCTCTTAAGCATTTCATCGAACACCTTCTCTGCTTCTTCAATTTTCCCACTTCTTGAATACCATTCAATCAAAATTGTATACGTTGTTGCATTATAATCCACGCCATCTTTCTCCATCAAACTAAGAATCTCATTTACACAGCTCATATTCTTCCTTTCAATATAAGCATTCAAAAGAGTATTATATGTGAAAACATTGGGCTTAAATCCTTTGCCAACAAGTTCATCCATCAAAGCCTTGGCCCTTTCAACCTCCCCTTTTCTACACAACCCATCAACCACAATCGTCAACGAATAAACACTTATTTCCACACCTGAATCGACCATTTGGCGCAAGAATTCCAGAGATAATTCAACATTACCAGACCTCTTTAAAGCAAGCAGAAGGACAAGACAGGATCTCTCCTCAATCTCAAACCTATTCTTTCTCGCATAATCAAAAACTTCCAAAGCCGAATCAAACATTCCGTTATCCACGTATACCCTAAACAGCATATCACAAAATTTATCAACAAATTTTGGCTCACTGAGCTCACCTCCAATCGAAGAAACAATCCGTTCAGTAGTGCAGCGAAGATTTCCATCATTGACGATGAAGTTCAACACATTTTTCATTACAGCGAACTTCCGAGCTCGATACAACCTACAAATAAGGATTAAATGTGCCCGAAGATCGGGTTTCTGAGAAGGGTTTTGTCGGAGAAAGTTGAAAAAACTCAAACACGACTGAGTAGGAACGCTTGGATTAGACAAAACCAATTGCGTTACCCGAGAATCAAGATTTGATAGCAGCGATGGCGTCGTTTTGAAGGGTTTAAGGCCAGATTTCACAATCAGCTTCGCAATGTTCGTGGCCATCGCCTGATTCGCCATGGGATGATGGGAGATAGATTTCAATCGATTTCGTGCCTTCTCTTTTGAATATCTTCTGAGATCAAATTTTGGGCAAAAATTTGAAATGAATCCACAGAGCACTACTGTTCATCAAATTGACAACTTTCCACTCTAAATTATAAATTTGTATTAATTTAGTTTCATAACTTTTTCCTTTTATTTTTCTTTTCCTCTCCTCCATTTTTTTTAATAAATTCGTATTAAGAATCTAATTATTATTATTTTTTTTTTACATAAGATATTAAATACTATTTGATACATTAAGCCGAATATAAATTGCGTCAACCACTATGCAAAAATATAAAATAAAATAATAAATCTAGATACGTCTTTAATTAAAAATAATAATTTTTTTAATTAAATTATTTATATGATATGTATAATATAAATTATTTATTAATACTGACAGAGAAAGTATGGAATTATTTATTTATTATTATTTAAAAAAAAAGCATGGGAATTTTACTTTTTTGACCAAAGAGCATTTATTGCAGGGTGGAAAGCCAATAAAATTGAACACGAATGCACGTGTGGCTACAATAATTGTCCTGGAAAGTGTGTACCAATTCAAATTTCTCCATTTTTTTTGTTTTTTATCTACAAATTTTAAGTTATTTATACATGCACACAATTTCACAATTATACCTCAATATTATCAAAAATATTTAACGTTATATGTAACCATCTAACCCCATAGCTAGTCGATATTATCTTCTTTTGACTTTTACTTTCGAGGTTTCCTTCAAAGTTTTTAAAACGCTATACGGATAGGGAGATGTTTTCAGACCTTGATAAAGAATGTTTTGTTCCCCTCTACAACCAATGTTGGATCTCACAATCCATTCCTCTTCGAGCCCAACATTCTCACTGACACTCGTTCGTATCTTCAATCAATGTAGGACACCAAACGGTATGCTAGCATCCCAGTGTGCCAATTGAGGATGTTGGGCCATAAAAGGGGAGGATTGTGAGATTCCCTATTGGTTGAAAAGCGGAACAAAACATTAATTACAAAGGTGTGAAACCTCGTAGATGCGTTTTAAAAATCTTGAAAGGAAGCTTGAAAGGGAAAATTCAAAAAAGACAAATGATATTATCTACAATTATTATAGATTGTCACCACGGTCAATTAAGATCAGGACAAGTGAACGATTTGGCCAAACAACCTTTATCAAAATCTGAATAGTCATTAGCTCCTCCAACCAACCTTGTTATTATATCCCGAGAGAGGTCTTGAGTACAAAAATTAATGGCTCATATTTGAAAAATTATATAAGGACACAAGCGTTTAATGATTGATGAACTAGGGGAGGGAGGGAGGGAGGGAGGGAGTGGGGCCATTGGCAGCTGAGCTTCCAGCTAGAACCTTGTAGAGGAAACAAAAAAGAGGGCCATTGGCCCAATATTCTTGCCTTATTTTTCCAACTCACACACTCACACACACACACACACACACACACCCACCCACACACCCACAGAGACACCTAATTGTTTTATGCCTTTCAATGTCCTCATCTTCCCATCTCCTCTTGCTATAAATTCCACCCTTTAAGCCCTTAAAATCCAAACTCTTTTGGATCAAAACGCAGTTGTTTAGAGTTGCTGAGGCAAAAGGAAGGCGTTTTTGGGGTTTTGTGGGGAATTGGAGGTGACCCAGAACAAAAAGTTGAAAGCTTTGATGAGCAGAGAAAGCAGCAGCAGCAGCAGCAGCAGGAGGTATTGCAGAGGGGGAAATGGTGATTTCAATAATAATAATGATAATGGGTTTGAAGGTGGCGGTGGGTGCAAGTCTTTTGGTGAGAAGTGTACCAATTTGGTGAAGAAACAGAGGACTAAATTTTATATTCTTAGAAGGTGCATTGCTATGCTTGTGTGTTGGAGAGACAGAGGGGAGTCTTGATATCTTTTTATTATATTCTTTTACTTCATTTATAGATTGAATAAGATACATATTTATTTATATATATATATATATATATATATATATAGTAAGCTTGGTATGTGTATGATATTTTATTTTAGACTATAGTTTTGAATGATTATTATTCTTTTTATATCATTGATTTTTGGGTATATTCTTATATGGGGTTTACTTTTCATTATATTTCTCAAATGGGTTCTTTTTGGATCCCATTTTTGGATCCAAAAAATGGATCTTTTTGCTGTCTTTGTTCATACTTTTGTTCAAAATGTTCATATGATCTCTCTCTCGGTCTTTCCTTTAGTTTTTCTCGTTCGTTCAACCATAAAACACGGGAAGATTCAAACATTAGACTTTGAGAAATGGTCGTTCTCGAGTTTGCTTCTCTCACTCTCTTTTCTCCTTTTTTTTCCCGTAGGTTCATTGTCGCTTTGCTCTCTTCATTTCTTCCTTTCGTATCATCTCTCAAAATTATTTAGAATAACAAATTTCTCTTAGAAACGTTGCATTACGATATGGAAAAAAAATTTCCTTTATTTCTTCATTGTTAGATGAAATGATAGTAACGTGTATCAATCATATACTGATGGACATCAATTTTATAATGCTATTATGAACCAATGCAAATTGATTGATTTGATTTGAAATGGGTATATAGTGAAGTATGATGGCAAACACTTTTGTTCCCTCAAACCCATCAGCCACCATGTCCCATCTCTGCTTAACTTGTTTTTGGAGGACTTAGAGTTAAAATAGACGATATCATATTATTATAGAGATGAAAAAAAAATACTCGAAAATAGAGTTTTTGAGAATATTATAGAGATGGAAAGAAATACTCGAAAATAGAGTTTTCGAGAATATTATAGAGATGGAAAGAAATACTCGAAAATAGAGTTTTTAGGAATATTATAGAGATGCAAAGAGATACTCGAGAATAGGGTTTTTGAGAATATTATAGAGATGGAAAGAGATACTCGAGAATAGGGTTTTCGGGAGAGAGATGGGAGTAGTGTGTACGGTTTCTCTCCTGTTTGGCTGAGACATCCTCTGGTGTGGCCTTGTAAAAAGCACATCCACCACAGGTTCCTTCTTTTTTTCTTTATTATTATTATTATTTCATATCTTTGCTGGGGCCCCATTCCAATTCTCCATCATGTTTTTCCCTCTCCTTAAAACCCTCCTCTTTTCCTTACCCCTTTTTCTCACTCTTTCTTTTAATATTACTTTTTTAAGAGCTTCCCCCTAAACCCTTTCCTGTTAAATCATTCCTTTCTCCGGTTAAATCATTCATTTCCACGTCTAAATTGTCTAAGTATACGGGTTTGGGTTTAGATTTTGAATCGAATGATTCATTCTCTTATGGAAAAGGAACTATAACCTATGTCCACTCAAACCCACCACACTTATACGGCACCGTGCATATAGAAATAGAGAATAGACTCAATTCCTTAACTATTTTTAGTGGTCTTGTTTCCATGTTGAAACTATGAAATATGATCTCACTCAATCAACCGAAAGAAAGCAAAGCCGAGGTGGGGAAAATGAAATAGGGTTAGTAGCAATCTGGTGAATGAAAGAGGGACCCATATGTAAGATGAACACGTGCAATCTGCAAACGTTGAAAAATAAAAAAAAAAAAACCCTAAAAGAGGAATTTTTATATAATTGAGGATCAAAGCTACAACTGGTGACAATGTTGTTATACGTACGAACCAAGCTTGGCTTTCTCTAGTGCTCATGCACGTGTGCTTTCACATAAAATGTCCCCACTCTCTTGTTATGATATTCCTTTACAACATTTTTCAAATATAATCTTTGTATTATATAATTATACCTCATGTTCTACAGAATTTGAATGGTTGTACTTACTAAATATAAATCCATTTACCCAGAAATTCTGGGAAATGAGGCAACACATTTTGGTGTCTCGTGTTCTGCTTTGTTTTGTGGGCACACAGATCAATGGATTTAATCCTTCAATTTTCAAATTGGTCGGCTTCACTAACCACTCAACAAATATGGTATGGTATATCAAGAATGAAGTAAATGATAATCTTAATCAAATAGAATCTTTTCAGTTTTTTGTGTAACCCATAACAAAATTATGGATAAACAAAATGATTTCTTTCCATCCAATGGTTTGGATTCACGACTCTGTCCAATCAAAAGTGATCCACATGATGAAAAGCTTTTGCCAAGTTATATCATGCTATCAAGTCTCTAAGCATAAATGGGGTTGGAGCCTAAATGACGTACTAGTTATAGAGGTCATCTTCATCAGCCCCACCAGCAGATGTTGCAAATGGGTCAGATGCAGTTGATCCCGAGCTCTGTTCGAACCTGAATTCGGCTCCGAACCCTCTCGACTGCTGAAGTGTTTGTGCAAATGCCTGGTATTTGCGGATGTCCGCGTCGCTGACACTCCTTCGGGCATACTTCATGGATTCCTCAAAGTGAGCAGCCTTGATCTCGGCGACTTCGTCATCGGCATCCTCCTCCATGGCCTCAGGGTTCTCACTTTTCCTTCTCTCCTTCTCAATGTCCTGAAAAACGATAATGATCACTACTGCTGGCTTTTGGGGGTGTGGGGGAGGGGTTGGACTGCAGGCATAAAGAATAAGAAGTCTATTTGAAAGTAAGAGAAAGACCTTCTCGATGTTCTCTCTGATAGCATATTTGCAGGCACGCTGACAGATTTCTGTAATATCAGCACCACTGAAACCTTGAGTGTACTTGGCAAGGGCTCTGAGTTCAACATCTTTTGAAATGGGAGATTTCCTCAAGCAAGCCTTGAAAATTTGAAGACGAGATTCTTCATCGGGGAGAGGAATATAAATCAACTGATCGAGACGCCCAGGACGTAAAAGAGCAGGATCTATAATGTCTGGTCTGTTGGTGGCACCAATGATGAAAACAGTTTTCTTTGCTGACATTCCATCCATTTCTGTAAGAAGTTGGTTCAGTACACGATCAGCAGCACCTCCAGCATCCCCAACACTGCTACCTCTCTGCAAGTAATTGAAATGAAAAAGAAAAGGTCTAAGAACCCGGCAAAGGAAACTAAGCTAATATTTGCATATATCCATATGACTGCTAGATTATTCCTTCTGTTAAATACTAAACAGAAAAATGAAAAGATCTTCATCCATAAACAACACAACGCACTTGGGTAGCAATTGAGTCGAGTTCATCAAAGAACAAGACACAAGGAGCAGACTGGCGAGCCTTGTCAAAGATTTCACGAACATTGGCCTCACTCTCTCCAAACCACATAGTGAGCAACTCTGGGCCCTTAACGCTAATGAAGTTTGCTTGACATTCATTTGCAATGGCCTTTGCCAGAAGAGTCTTTCCACATCCAGGAGGGCCATAGAAAAGAACTCCTTTGGATGGCGACATCCCAAATTTCTCAAATTTCTCAGGATGTTCAACTGGATACTGGACCGTCTGCATAAAAGCAACAAAAAGTGAACAACAAAGATTATCCATGTGAAAATTAGAAGGGTTCAGAGAAGTATTGGGCAATACAAAAAATGTTATTGGTTTACCTCTTGAAGCTCCCTCTTAACATTCTCAAGACCTCCAATATCCTCCCATGAAACATTAGGTACTTCAACAACCTGATCAACAAAGCTCAAGCCATTAGGGTACATCCAAAGGAACGGTCTGAAGGGTGGGTGAAATGCAAATACATTAGCAGCACTGGCAGTCGTTTGAATATAAATGAGTACTACTTACCGTTTCACGAAGAGCTGATGGGTTGCTGGTTCCAAGAGCAGTCTGAAAATGCTCATTTGTAACTGCCATTGAGTTGAGTATCTCAGCATCTATTGAGTCATCTTCCAAGTCAATTACATCCATCTTCTCTCTAATGCATTGAAGAGCAGCCTCAGTACAGAGAGCTGCCAGATCAGCCCCAACATAGCCATGCGTATCTTTAGAAATCCTCTCCAAATCAACCTAAATAATACAGATTCACAGATTTCGATTAACTCTTAGTTATCACCAAAAGAAGAAGAAAGAAGTAAATTATTGGGGAACTGACTTCTTCAGCGAGTTTCATGTTTTTAGTATGAATTCGTAGAACTTCTAGACGCCCAATTTCATCAGGAACACCGATGTCTATTTCCCTATCAAATCTTCCAAATCTTCTCAGAGCTGGGTCGATGCTGTTGGGTCGATTTGTAGCCCCAATGACAATGACATGTGCACGAGACTTTAATCCATCCATGAGGGTCAGTAGCTGCGAGACAATCCTTCGCTCAACTTCCCCATTGGTCTTCTCTCGTTTGGGAGCAATCGAATCAATTTCATCAATAAAGATAATAGATGGTGCATTTTTCTCTGCTTCCTCAAAAGCTTTTCTGAGGTTACTTTCACTTTCACCGGCTAACTTGGACATGATCTCTGGTCCATTAATACAGAAGAAAAATGCACCAGTTTCATTGGCAACAGCACGTGCAATCAAAGTTTTACCAGACCCAGGGGGTCCATATAACAAAATTCCCTTGGGTGGCTTCACACCAATTGACTTAAATAGTTGTGGATGCCTCAGCGGCAGCTCGACCAATTCACGAATCTGAGCCATTTGCTTCCTAACACCACCAACGTCATCATAACCAACTTCATCTAATCTATCCTCATCCTCCCTTTTCACAGGCTCTCCGTCACAAAAGATCTCAGTGTCTGGGGCTACCACGCAGTATTCAGCAGGATCAGTCTCAATAACCTTGAACTCTACACTCCTCATTCCCCCTCTCACAAGAAAGAGGTCACCCTTCCTCAAAGGGCGATATGCCTCCAAGAAATAGGCTGCAAATAGAAGATAGTTGGACAGTCTTGAAATGATATATTACAATATTGTAAAGTTGGACAAAAAAGCAGACATGCTATTAGTGATATTCCAAATATGCATATTAGAGCACTGAAGTACTGGTTGAAATCAGAAAGCTCAATCATGCATGCATGTGCCACCAACAGATAAATGAAATGCATGAAGCCCTCAAAAATGTTCTGAAAATTCTTATGCGCATGGGAGAGAAGAGAGAAGAAATAGGATGTCAAACAAATGAATCCGGCACTGGTATGAATTATGAAGTTAAAAATAGGAAACTTACGTTTCAAATAAGCGTCAAAAAGATTTCCAGTAACCCCTTCAATAGTATCATCCACCGGAAGAATGTGTACACGCTTTCCATATTTAACATCAGCACATTGGTGAACAGAGATAACATCACCAAGCCTAACCCTAAGATTGCTTCTCACGACCTTGTTCATTCTTATTTTAGGTTCATCACATTTATCATCAGCAAGAGCAATGCATATTGTGTCTTTCCTCTTCTTACCCTGAATCCCAAACACAATGTAAAAATTTATAGAAAATAAGAATAACTGGGAATTAGTAATCGCAGGTCCCTCACATTAAAAAAAGAGGGGAAAAGAAAACAATCATAAATCTCCAACATGCATCTACTTTTTAATCTAGAATGAATGTTGCAGCAAGTTGAATATAAAGACAAGCAACGAGGTATACATATATTTTTTTTTCGTACAACAAGTGGGAGTAACAAGTGAGTATGGGGATTTTTCTGTTCAGAAGGTTCCAATATATTATTACCATAGGGTCGGCTTAAAAACGTTTGTAACTTTCACCCCAACCATAGACATGCAGGACGTGATGAAAAGATAGAACCCTGCCCTTATGGATTGTGTTCCCTCACTCTAGGCTACCACCTTAAATAAGCCCAGAATTTTTTTAATAAGGAACAAAGATGCCAATAATGGACCAAAAGAACAAGGAAGAGTGGTGCTCTAAGAAGTGGATACGGAACAAGACACCGCTAAAATCTATGACACACCCACAAGGAAATATTTATGAAGTTATACATTTTAAGAAACATAAATAATTTTTTATAAGAAGAATATTTAAAGTCAATAAGTTTATACATTTACATGCATAAAAAATGAATTGATATATTTCATTCCCAAAATTTATCAATTTTTTCCTATATTATTGTTTGTGCCTATTTATTATGCTTAAACAAGTGTTTAATACTTGCCAATTGAATTTTGTATCCACATTCACTCTTACGACTAGTATTTAACTCATATCTCTTGTGCTAACAGGTGTCTGAGTGTCCAGCACATGTTGTACACGAACCCATGAGCCACGTACCTCTCAGGCAGTGTAAATATGCTTGAAAATGAAGTAGCTTATGACTAACACGTTACAGCATACAACAAGTCCCAAGTTTCTCTCTTTTATTAATCTTAGTTTCACATTTCCAAGTACCTAGTGTTTACTAAATCAGAAGAGTAGAAATCTAAAATGCAAATTTAAAGCCAATAATAGCTTTACAATGTAGTTAAGCCATCCTGAATCATAGAAAACCTGAAACATTTAAAAGACATTATATTTTCATAGCAATTCTAAAAGCCAAGAAACAGTGATCGATGATGAGATGAGCTAAAAGTAAAAGTCAAAAAAATTAATAATAATTGGCCACATCTTCGACATTCCACAATTTTGCCAAAACATCCTCAACTTTTCTAATATATTTAATATTTCCACCATTCTTCAACTTATTTTATGTCTATATCTGAAACAATCAGGAGAATTTAGCATGTCCCACTTACTGATTACTACCTTAGATTTAGTGCAAAACATCCAATATCCAATATCATAGAGATGAAATAACGACTTTCACAAACTCTTTGAAAATGTTTCAGATAGAGGACCCCGCGGAGAACCCACAAACAATTGATTGAATTGAAATATGTTAAGACTCAGTACTCGCATTCACAACTATTAGCAACCTCGAGAAGAACTCGCATACTAAAATGGAGGAAAAGTAAAGGGACTGCTATGTATATGATTAAATTTCACTATCTAGAGTAAGTGTCAAATAGAAACTTAAAAGCCCAAAAGAAACAAAATAAGATTCCCCATCCGGAACGAAAATGGTATATCCGGATCCTAGGGTACTCAACAAGCTTAAAACCTCAAACAATAAAAGAGAAATTCCCAAATCCATATGGGATAAACAACCGGAAGAAGAAGAAAAATTCCAATAAATCAGAAAAATTTGCAAAGAATCCGAGGTAAACAGCTAATCGAATAAGAATCATCAAACAAAATGCGCGGACGACCGACCTTAATGAGGATCGTATCCCCACGGAAGAGTTGAAGCTTCTCCATGGTATCAGGATGAAGAGCGACCACCGAGTTATCATCGTTGATAGCTTCATCGACAACAAGTCGATTTGGGGCCTTCTTCCGCTCCAAAATGGCGGTGCTGAAGTCCCTCTTCGTACCCTTGCTGGAGAAACACAAAACTGGCCTCAAATTTCAAGAAGATCATAAACAAACACAAGGGGGAAAGTAGCATTTCAATGAGAACTAAATCCTAGAAGATAATGCGGATCTGGGAATAGAAAGGGAAAAAAAAGGGGCTTACGAGTCTGACGATTCGGGTTGATTGGCCATAATCAGCAGAAACGGAGGGACAGGCAAAGAGAATCAGAAGGAGAAAACTTCCTCCGAACTTGCGATACTGAGAATTTGGGTAAAATGCTCAGACGATTTGCGATATTTGTAGCAGAAGAAGAAAGATTTCGGCCTTTTCTTGTTCGGAAAGAAAGGTTTTTGATATCTACACCGAACCGTTAATTAAACTGTTCATCTAAAAATTTTAAGAATATACATTTGAGTTGTTAAGTATAACAAAATATTTAATAATGATAATTATTAAATTAGGGTAAATATCATGTATTTCTTCAAGATTCATATCTTTGTAACTTAAAAAAAAAAAAAAAAAAAAAAAAAAAAAAAAAAAAAAAAAAAAAAAAAAAAAACTAAATTTTCCCTTCTACCAAAAATATAGTTTAAATATTATAATTTATTTTTATAGTTTAATAAAAAACAACTCGAAACTATTTATAAAAGTTTTTATCAAATTATAAGTATGAAATTCCAACTTAATTTATAATTTAATAAAAAAAAGCTATTTATTTATTTATATTTTTTTGCAAGTTCAAAATGTGAGACATATTGTTCATTTGAAATGTCAATAAATTTAAATAAATTAAAGGGAAAATATGAATGATAAAATATATATTATGTATCCTTAAAAGGTTCATGAATTTACAAAAATACATATATTAAATTTGTTGAGATATCTACAACAAGAAAAAAAGATTAATTTAGACCATAAAATAATATATCTATACCTACTAACATCGTTTTAAATTTAAAATTTTCAAATTAAAAATCTAATCTCAATCGAGTACAGAAAAATGAAAAATCCATAGCAGGAAGTTAAAAGAAGAATAATTTGAATTTTTGTGAGTTGGGTTGAAGATGGTCTTTCTCATCAGCTTTAACTGTGTACAATTTACAGGAACTGAACACACAGCCCTCATTAAGAACACAAGAAAAAACGTTAGAAATTAAGTAGATTTTCCTTTTCCATGTCTATTTTGTACAAAAAAGCAAAAAGAACTTTTTAGATACAAATCCAAGATTGTGAACTACTTACGTGGGCAGCACTGAGCTTTGGCCATGGCTGAATTCTAGATCCAAGATTACAGAATTGCATCTTTTCTTTACTAATTTCTGGATTCGAAGGCGAACAGCTTCGCTTCCATCTTTAAAAAAAATCTTATGAGGAGGCTTTCTGGAGATCAACTGTTGAATGCTGATGGTTCTTTCTTGTCGAACCCGAAAAAGGAGCAACTTTGAAATGCATCCAAGCTGCTTGCTATCAAACGGTTTAAGCTGCTAAGGCTGTCCCCTAAAATTAGTTCCTCGTTATGGTACTTGTTAGTCTGTGGAAAATCCAAATCCAACGGGCCTAGAGAATCAGGCTGAGAATAGAAAACAAAACAAAAGTTATCTTTATTCTGTATTCAAGACTCTGCAAGACAATCACAATTCCACAAAATCATGTGAATGTTAATACAGCCACGAGATTTCTCGAACATAAACGAACATACCCAATAAATGTCAGCTAGTTCGTCGATATTGTTTGTCTCCAAGATCTGTGGGTTAGCCTGATATTCGTCCTTCGGATCTCCTTGAATGTGATCCTCACTAGGGCTGCACTCTGATCTAGGTAAATCCTATGAAAAATTTGAACATATTAGAACTAGATCCACTTCCAAGCAATCATTTTTCATTCACCAGCTGAGGTTATGCTGTTTATACAAGGCATTTGCCAAAACCTACTTCAGTCATGTGGCTGGATCCCATGGAGTTAGTTCTAGCAATATGTTTGCAACCACGTGCAGAAGAGAATGTGAACGAACTAGAAACGTCTTGAAGGATGACTGAATTCTTTTGAAATGAGAAGGCATCGCATGTCTCTTCGGCATCCAATATGGAGGATGCATGGGGCACCAAAGTTGGGTGAGAAACTGTCTTATATTGCTGTCTGGATATATGAGCAGCAATTGCAGCATCAAATGAATCACAGCTGAATGGGATCTGCTGAAGACATTGGGTGCCTTCGGCAAGAGGAGTGACAACGCAGTTGGCATCCACATCCTGAGAAACTCCTGAAAGTAGGTCTCCAATGCTTATGTTCGTAAGGCTGTCAGCCCATTCCCCAGCTGATAAGGAAGTCCCATTGCTTGACTTCAGGTCATCCTAGTTATTTAAAGATGAAACAGTCAATTCAAAAAAAAAAAAAAAAAAAAATTGAGAGAGAAACCAAGCTTTGTCGACAAAAAATGAAGAAATACAAGGGGAATACAAAAAAACCAACCCCAAAAGGAGCCAAACTAAAGTAATACATACAAGGTAACTAATTATTTAACAAGTTATTAGAACAGTAATCATCAGTGAGAAAAGTACAGAGCAAGGCAACTTTTTGACATCAGAACATCAGTTAGATGACAGTACAATACCATTTATAAACAGAATATTGTCAACCAAAAATAGTTAAGAGAGAAGAAAAATACCACATCCTCAGATCGTTGGATGATAGTTGTATCAGCAACATTCTTTTTATCCCACGACATATTTAATGCAGGATTAGAGGACTTTGGAAGATCATCATTTGGACGTGCGGATATGGACCTCTCTGTCTCACTGGGCGCAGTAGGAGTTGACATATTTTTACTCAATGTACCTACTTCATTCTTATTGAAGTTCACAGGTTGAGCATCAATTGATGCTACATCCACAATTCTTCCCTCAATATCCCTGGAATCCATGACATGATCATCTTGAATGCAGTATGCTGGTACAGAAGTCTGTAATTCAACAGACCCATGTTCTTCGTTGGAACACCAACCATACCTTCAAAAAGATTTCAGGTCAGTTATGTTGTTAGTCGCTTATCTTTTTAAGTAGAATGCCAAAAAGGAAAAAACAACTAAACCTTAAACGAAAAACTTGGGGCCTTCCAATTGTTGCATAGACATCACCGGCACTCTCAAAAGAGTCTTGTGCCCATCTCTGACAATCTGCCAGGCTTTTCCTCTGGATACTGTATGGAAAAAGCATAAGCTCTCCATGAGCAGCACTTGAATTACCCCATTTACGGCTTAGATGCTCTAAAACTGATGAAATTTTCTTGCGAGTACTGAGAGTAAGCTCCAAATGTGGATTGTGTTTATCCTGAACAAAAAATCGACCCCAACATTGTTGTAACATCAAAATGCTTAACATATAAACTGATTGACACAATCTCTATTAGTCTCACCAATTCCAAGGCTCTACGAGTACCATCATCAACTGGGAATAGCTGAAGCTTCAGCTTTGTAGAAGCAACATCAATCAAGGAATTTGGCTGAAGAGAAGGCAATAGAAGCAAGGGGCTCCCAGCAGGATCAGTATTCTTTTTTCCTGGAAAAAGTTTGAGAGCAGCTAGTCACAACAGTGAAGAGATTTAACACATTTTCCTTATCCTTTTAACACAAGGATAGATTTTGCAGACTACCTTTCATATATAGAGTTTATAACAATTTAAAAAGAAAATTAGAAGTAGATGACTTACCTAGAGTAGTTTGGTCGCGTAAAACATCCATATCAGTGACAGTGCGCTCTAAATGCTCAGCAGCATCAGCAACCAAAGAAACACCTGCTATTGCAGCTTTTTCCCATTTTTTATATGCAGCTGATGACACACCTCCTTCTAAAAGTACAAATATCAATGTATAAATATTCTCTTGCTTTACATTAATTGTGCAACCCCAAATATATAGGAAGTTAAAACATCTTTTTCCCTTTTGATAAAATACATAACATCTTATTTTCATCTTCTCAACAGTTATTTTCCCATAAAAGTTCATTTTGGGATCAATTTACTAACCTGATCTTAGATAGCACATTCAAAAAATTGGACAAAGGAAATAGCTAAGGAAAGGAGAAATTTAATAGAAAACTTATTAATGTACTCAATCTTCTAGAATAAACCAACAAAACCCTCTCGGAGAAGAGCTCGCACCTGATTTTCTTCTCTGCCTCGATGGTTTGAGAACTGTGGGATATCCACCATTGTTTCCACGGTTAATACCAACATTCAAATTGCGTTTTGACACAGTTTTTCTAGGGCCCAATTTTGGAATGTTTTGAGTGTCAACTAAAACTAACTTAACTGCAAGCCCATCATGCCCTAAAGCTCTACTCTGATTTGAGACACCATTGGCTACTGGTGGAGGGCAGTTTTCTCCCTGCAACAGACGTTTTCTTACATTCTTCTTCCGATCTTTCAAAAGTCGATGCTCCTTCATGTAAAAGTGAGTTGGTCAGTTCATCAGCACATGAAGAAGAAGAGTTTCAATCATAGAAAGGCACCAAAGGATGGGATGGATTAGATAGTTCTGACTAACCAAGGCTTCAACAAAAATCTTGAAACGCCGTGGTTTCAGGTGAAGTTTTGAAGCTTTGCAACTATATTTTTCCAGTAACGACCACCTGTTGGACATGCCAAATATAGTGAGAAAAATCACATCTATGTTATACTATTTTTCTCAAAATAGAAATCTTTCTTATATTTTATGTAAAGTAGTTAGACTGAACAATGAAAATTATAACAACTCGTTAAATTAACACAGAAATAACAAATTTGCTCAAGTATCAGTCTGACTTCTCCAGATGCAAAAAGGCCAACATTCTCAACAATGACGTCATATGACATTATGTCAGAATCCAAACTAATTTCCATAACTTTTCACACATAAACCCAGCAATCAATCAAATGAAAATAACCACCCACATTTGGAAAGCATAGGTAAGATTGAAGGAATGGCAACAGAATAACTAGTAATAATTATTACCATCGAAGCATTGCAGCATTAGTATCCTTAGAGTTTTTTGCATCCAGACATAACCCAGGAGCCAACAGCTTATTCATACGCCTTACTAGACGGTAATAATAATGTCTGACCTGTTGAAAAAAAATTGAAGAATATATATGCATAAGAAGGGATTAGAGTACAAGTCCAAGGATTAACTTTCCAACAGAAGACCGTCTATAACAAGCACCTGGTCCTTGTTTTTGCTTTGGACATGACAAGTGATCTTTTCAAAATTCTGCACAGAAAATATGAAGCAGTCAGGAGGCATCCACAGTAACAAATATGCAAAGTAAGGCGACATCTACATGCCTTGCCAACTTGCCGTAATGCAGTGAAGAAACTTTCCTCCTCTTCCCGTGTCCAAGCAGCCCATTGTCGAGTAGGCCTTTTGGCTGCATGAACCAATAAAGAATAATTAGAGGCAGGAAATTTGTCAGATTTAGAATGTAAAAGAAAAGGTCAAGAAAGTACCAGGCGGTGGTTCTATAACATGATCGGGAGTTGATGCTGCAATGCCTTGATCTCCAACATGAGCAACGAAAGTCTCTGAATGAAGATGTGTCTCTGAGTTGGAGGCGACAATTAAATCTGTCTGCATTTTATATTTTTTAATGAACTTATTTACTCTTGCCCTTCATCGACTTCCGAATGATGCTCCTAAGCATCAGAAACCAACTGCAACAATGGGTAATCATTTCAAAGTCAAGAGGAATCAGATATTTTCTTATAGACAAAGGGATTGAAAAGAGATAACTCATTCGAGAGAGAAAGGCACTCATAAATAGAATGTCTTTATCCAAATCTAATCATTTATAAGCATCAGGAGAAGCCCCCAAAAATGTTAACAACGGTAGAGTTTTCTACAGGGTTTCACGCTCCCAAAAATTAAGAATAAAAGTAGAACATAAAGAGTAGTTTCTTGCGTTCATCAATTCATAGATCATCAAATAGAATAAACTGGATCAATTAAGTAGAACAGAACTCATGATTACTCATATATAGCCTTAGCAAGCATCCATATTTATCCAAAATCCTGTCGCACAAAAATGCTAACAAAACCTAATTGCAGTAATTCAATAAAATACCTACCCCAAATGAACTTATAACTCACATACTAAAATTGTGTAAATAACCGAACTTCGGATAGAAACTCATCATTGCCAAGCGGCTGAGAATTGTCAACTGATTCAAATAGCTTAACCCGAAATTAAATCCGAATAACGATCACTCACCTAAACCTTTCATGAAACAACTAATTAATCAAATTGCGTTAAAATTCCTCTAAACCAAATTCCTAACAGACAATTGAAAATAAAGATTCTAATAATCTCCGCTCCATTTCAGGTCCCCGGAGATGATTTAGGGTTTCGAACTGCACCCATGGTCAACTGAAAAAAAAATCTCCAGAAAATCAACAAACGAAACGAAATTGTACACAAAACTGACAATACCTGCGAAAGATTCGAGAAATCGAACAATCTGTAACGCCAAAAAGCTTCGAATATTAGACGAAAACGATGAGAGCCGGAGAAAATTTTCCGACAGCCGTCTACTGTTGAGGGATGAGAAAGAACAAAAGAAAAATAAAAAATAAAAAATAAAAATAAAAATTACTTTGTGAAAAGGGGAAAGACAAATTATTAAAAAAAATGTGTAATTCCTCAAAATGCTAAAAAGAAACAATTTCTGAATTTGTGATACCTAAACATTTACTTCCCTCATTTATTTTATTGACAAAAGAGAAAATATCTAAAAAAATATTACTTAACCTTATAATAATAATAAAATATATATTTTCTAATTAAATATACAAATATAACTTAAAAGATGGCAAATTGTGTATCTTAAACATATAAAAACTTTTTTTTTCCTTATTTTTATTTTTTCTTGGGCCCGTTACGTATAGCCGTCAGCCTCATAATTTTAAAACGCATCTATTGGAAAGAGGTTTTCACACTTTTGTATGTTTCGTTCTCCTCTCCCGGGATCTCACAATTCACTCCCCTGGGAGGCCAACGTCCTCGCTAGCACACACCTAGTAGTTGGCTCTAATACCATTTGTAACAACCGAGCTCACCGATTTGATCAGTTACATATCGTTATCAGCCTCATGATTTTAAAACTCGTAAGACAGTTTCTCAAATTTTAAATAAATAAATAAGTTATATTTGAGGGGTTAGGAATAATCTTTTCCATTAGGATAATATTTAATGTGGGAATCTGGGAGTTTTCTGTCCATGAAGGAAAGCAAGAAAAAGTAAAGGGGTTGAGTTTGTGATGCAAAATGGGGAACTTTTCTTCCTTTAGAAGGGTTTGCTTATTGGTTTTGCTGCCAATTTGTATAGAGATAGCAGAGAATAAAAAAGTTGTCATATTCTTCATGGTTGGTTAACATGCAGCAGCTAATTCAATTATTAGTACAAAAGCGACTGACAACTGCCTTGCAACCCCGAGTCGAGTTATTAAGAATGAGGCAACGTGGACTGCCTAGCAACCATGAACTTGATTGATGAGAACCGCCTCCATTGATTAAGTAAAACACGAAGTTGAAAGTTCATGAACCGGAAGACCAGTTACAGTATACTTTCATGGCTCAAGATGAGCTTCATTGACTGTAGTTGAATTTGATAGCATTATCCTGAACATAGGATCCCCACGATCTAATACGTGACGCTCCCAGTCCGATCTTACTCCAAATGGGTTCTCACTTAGCCATCCTTCCCCAACTTGATCTTGAAAAACAGATAGTTTTCCTTTTCCATATAGTAAGAAAGCTTCCTTCATTCTTAAAGCAACAGCTTCAACATCGGACTGAAGAAACACCTAACAAATAGGAAGCCAGCCCAGAAGAGATGTCCAAATTCCAAGGTTACTTGAAACAAACAAAAAATAAGTGAAGATACACTGAGAAAATGGTAGTACCTTCCCATTAGCTGCAAGCAAGTCTGCCACTGCCTCCACTAATGACCTTTGCAGCATCCTCCATCTGTGCTCTGGTTTATTGAAATCAGGATTGGGACACTGTATTCATAAGAAGTCCTCCTTCACTTCCAGATACCAAAGTCTTTGGTGCAAATAGTTAGCTATTGGTAAATGGGAATGGCTCCATAAGGATTTAACTTTTAAGCATGAAATCAGCTAGTGGTTCAAGGTCGGTTCAAGGTCACTAAAGGTAGTGAATGTTAGGAACTACGCATCTTCACAATGGTATGATATTGTCAACTTTGAGTATAAGCTCTCATGGTTTTGCTTTTGATTTCTCCAAAAGGCCTCATACCAATGGAGATATATTCCTTACCTATAAACCTATGATCATCCTCTTAATTAGCCAATGTAGGACTCCCTCTCAACAAGCTTCAATAATTCTCCCCTCGAACAAAGTATACCATAGAGTCTCTCCTTAATTTGAGGCTTGACTCTTTTCTCTTGAGTCCTCGAACAAAGTACACCATTTGTTCGACACTTGAGTCACTTTTGACTACACCTTTGAGGCTCACAACTTCTTTGTTCGACATTTGAGGATTTTATTGATATGGCTAAGTTAAGGGCATGACTCTGATACTATGTTAGGAACCACGACTCTTTACAATGGTATGATATTGTCCACTTTGAGCATAATCTCTCATGGCTTTGCTTTTGGTTTCCCCAAAAGGCCTCATACCAATGGAGAGGCTTACTCCAAATATCAAGCAATCTGGATTTAGAGATATTAGTTGGGAAGGATCGAGTGCTTAAATATCAGGGAGTAAGAAATACAAACAACATTTATAAGTTCTCAGCACAGATATAATGTCTAGGAAGGGACAAATCCAAAGATTGTAGACAACATGGTTCATGAGGTTTTTGTACCTGTATAGAGACAAGCACTAACTCCCCTGGGTAGCTAGATACAATGGAGCGAAACGTTGACGTTGCATTGGTCGCGATAAAGTGCCTGAAACCATGAGAATTTGAAATAAGGTTTAGTGAAGAAACAGAAAACTCGATGCAAAGGGTTCATGTTAACTCAGTGACAAGCAGAGGACAGTGGACACTTAATCAATAACTGTCACTCAGCTACTTAGAAAGGCCAAGATTCACTGAGCATAACCTATGCCACGCCGAAAAAAAGGAGAAAGGGAAAAAAAAAAAGTAGTCCTTACCCATTCCGCATCTCCAGTTGACAAACAGAATGTAGACAACGTTTCACAAGCTGAAAGGGTCATTCAAGAGTGAGATAATGTGAATAATTAAGGTTTATGCGGGCGAGGAAAAGAATGAAGACCTTTTCATTAATCTCTAGACCAAGAAAATTGAGATCCTTCCTTCTTCTGGCCATTTCCAGAAGAAACATCCCATTACCTGTCATTTACAACATACAACTTATCAACTCACTTCTTGAATGAAAAATTAAATGCAATCGTCATTAAAACTTGTAGAGTTGTACCAACGGAAAAAAACTAGGAACTTGCACAAAAATTGCAGATTATTTTCTCTTATCTAGCGCACATTCTAAACTAAACTACATCACAAGAAAGTCTTTAACTTTTTATGTGAGATTCCATATCGATTGAGAGGGGAACGAAGCATTGTTTATAAGGGTGTGGAGGGTGGATTGTGAGATCCCACATCGGTTGGAGAGAGGAACGAAACATTGTTTATAAGGATGTGGAAACCTCTCCCTAGCAGACGTGTTTTAAAAGCTTGAGGGGAAGCCCAGCAAAGAAAGCCTAAAGAGGACAACATCTGCTAGCTATGGGCTCGGGCTGTTACAAATGGTATCAGAGCTAGACATCAGGTGATGTGCCAGCGAGGACGCTCGGCCCCGAAGGGGGGTGAATTGTGAGATCATACATCGATTGGAGAAGGGAACAAAGTATTGTTTATAAAGGTGTGGAGGGTAGATTGTGAGATTCCACATCGATTGGAGAGGGGAATAAAACATTGTTTATAAGGGTGTGGAAACCTCTCCCTAGCAGACACATTTCAAAACCTTGAGAGAAAGCTCAAAAAGAAAAGCCCAAAAAGGACAATATCTGTTAGCGGTGAACTTATTACATTTTAGATGTTAAATACATAACTCTAAATGATACGAAGAAAATTATACCACTTCCAATGTCAACCACCAAAGGCAGAGCTATATCACAAAAGACTGCATCCCAGTTAATCTTGTATGGGTATGCCTGCATGAAGAAATCGCTTCAAACTAATTTGAGCTGCTCATCCAGTTTAAACTCATTATTCAATTTTTTAGAAAAAATAATCAAAATACAGAAGAACTTACTCTATCCAAGGCCAGAACCCCTGGAAGTTGTTTCCCTTTCAAGAAATCCCACACAACAGAAGCATTCTCAAAGACATTACAAGCAGGTAAAGTACTTGATTCCTGCATCAGTGATTTGCATGCTGTGGTTCCAACAACAGTTACATCACAATCACTTTGGATTAGATCATATAGCTTTCTTGCTAATATAGAAGCTCCACCCGTACTTTGGCTTGAATTAAAGAATTTCACTGGACCAATCCATATAATTTTCTGCAACATAGTGCTCAGGTGTTAGACTGAGATTCTTGCGTGAGTAAATAACAGATAACTATGTTGGTACTTAGTAGGGGTTTAAAGAGAAGTTGGACATGCTGAGTTTCTAAATCACAAAATTGTAGTTCATACTTACCAGACTGTAACGGCCCAATCCCACCGCTAGCAGATGTTGTCTTCTTTGGGCTTTCCCTTTCGGGCTTCCCCTCAAGGTTTTTAAAACACGTCTGCTAGGGAGAGATTTCCACACCCTTATAAAGAGTGTTTCGTTCTCCTCCCCAACCGATGTGGGATCTTACAATCCACCCCCCTTTGGGGCCCAGCATCCTCGCTGGCACTAGTTCCCTTCTTCAATCGATGTGGGACCCTCTAATCCACCCCCCTTCAGAGCCCAGCATCCTTGCTGGCACACCACCTCGTGTCCACTCCCCTTCGGGCCTCAGCCTCCTAGCTGGCACATCGCCCGGTGTCTAGCTCTGATACCATTTGTAACGGCCCAAGCCCATCGCTACAGATATTGTCCTCTTTGAACTTTCCCTTTTGGGTTTCCCCTCAAGGATTTTAAAACGGGTATGCTAGGGAGAGGTTTCCACACCCTTATAAAGGGTGTTTTGTTCTCCTCCCCAACACTGATGTGAGAACTTGCAATCAGACCATGGAAGATAATTGGGATTTTAGAATAAGCAGAAGCAACTATTGAAATTTAAGGTAAAAATTGAATCCTACCTTGCTCTTCATTAGCAGGGCGTTTATTTCATCCAATGATGTCGGACCAAGATCGACCGGTAGCCAGCCTAAAAGAGGAAGAAGTTAAGATAATAAAAGAACAAGCTTAATTTCAAAGTGTCAAGCCTTAAAAAGGATAAACATGCATTCGGGTAGGGGAAATGAAAACTTACCATCTGGAATATCATGAGAAGCAAATATTTCCATTTTCTTTGAAGTGTCTACATTCTTGCACCAGAAATCCTTTGGGTACACAATTTGTACGCTTTTATCAAGTGAAAACTGAAATACGTCTGCAGCTTCCTTACATACACTATGATTCACCAGCCGTGAAGAAACAGGCAGCCCCAAGGCATGCATTATCTGAAATGACATCATTCCAACAAAGACCAACGCAGAGCATGTGGAAGCTAAAAGGTGCAAGGCAGACACCTTGTCTAAGAGGTTGCCTCCTCCAATCTGTATTAAAAAAAATCATAGTACATGATCTAGAATCGTTTTATGGCAGATGAAGGAACTAGTAGAGGGAAACATACAATTGCAACGTAAGGTTGCCTCTTGGTTTGTGCAGCCTCCTTTAGCTGACATAAACTTTCTTGAAAGCTAAAACCAGCAATGCAGGTACAACAGAAACGAGTAATCCCAACTGTGGATGCAAGAATTCTATGAGATTGGGAGAAGGAGTCATTAACAAAAATATCAACACCTAAAGATAGCAGCTTGGAAAATTTTGAGCAATTGGCAACTTCTTCTTTGAACTCTGAAAGATTCTGGAGAAGAAGAATGTCGACTTTCTCGAAGCATTCTTTGGTCGACATCATACTAATGGAACTGCACTGTACTGGGAGAACTTTGAGTTGAAGAACAGAGGTCAAATAATCTGAAATGGCAAGCCATCAATCATTAAGCGTTAAGGAACATCTAAAGAAAAAAAAAAAAAAGACCGTCTGAGGAACACTTCCAATGTCATGCATTTATGTTTTCTATTAACTTCTATCTTACTTCGATATATATTCACCTAGGAGCAACATAATGAATTCCCTCCAAACTCATACTAATAGAAGAGACTTCAATCTATCCATATGTATCATATTTTACAGATTCGAATCGGGATGCCCCACGGTTAGAGTCCTGGTCTCCTCCCACTGCTTGGACGACCAACCATAGAATTGGAAGTGTCATCTCCAAGCCTGCTGAAATTGAAATTCTCTTTAGAATCATCTCTTACAAATCCAATTGGGCAGTACCAATGAACCAAAGGAAATCACCCCATGTTCTAATGCACGTGCACCCCACATCACGCCTTATATCCCATATCGAGGTAGGTTATAGAACTCCATTCACAAAATGAAATCACAGTGTACTATATTGAAATCAGGAAACATCCTATAACGTGTACCAGCTACAGACTCCATATTGGGATGTCTTGTAATAGAGTTTGTATTCCAGTTGCTGGCAAGTATCACTTTTGCTCCAGACTTGTGCAAGTATTTAACGGTGAAGATTGCATTCTTCACCAAGTTAATCCTTAGGTCGATTTCTTCCATTAGCAGTAGGGTTGAATCAAACCTGACCGTGACAACTTTTCCGGCAAGTTCTTCCCTAGGAAACTCTCTAAGAGTTTGCACATGTGGAACAGCCTCTAAGTTCCACCAACTAGGAGCATGGTCCTACAATCACCCCAACTTTGTTTTAAGACCACAAGCAAATCATATATAATACATAGAACAGATAAATTAAATTAAGTTTTAAGAACTGGTTCAAAAAAAGTAGGAAACTGAAAGTTCAAGTTATGCACACAGAGATTTAAACGAAGTTTCCTTTCCATCATAAGACGAATCGGGTGGCACGAAAGGGAAATGAGCCGTCTAAATACCTCCGAGTTCACCGTGTTCTTCTTACAATAGACTACCCCCCAACGTCGTGCTGAGATGTAACTTCAAAACAAGACAAATTTGTGTAAGAACTTGGAGCAAACTCAAAGTCTAATATATAGTGAAAAAATCAAGTTTATACCTTCCGTTGACGCTAAGACAGCATGATATCTATCATACTTTGTGAAGTAGGGAAATAGATTCTGATAATATAACTTTGGTGAATCTTGAGCAACTGCTTTGCTAACGAAAATAGATCCTTTAAATGGATTTAAAAGTTGGCCCATCTCCTTTTTCCTTATTCAAGCAATGAAAACTCTGCACTAGATTTCAATAAACCTATCATAAAAGAACATTTAGAACACATCGTTCAAATTTGAAAATGACCCAAACAGCTAAGAACGTTTCCAGGTATGGCTCCTAATTATCACCATTGTGTTGCTAGAAAACAGAGTATAACTTCAGCTAGTTCTACAAACCAAAGCAGTCCTTTAATGATGGTAGATATTTCTTTAGCCATGAATTGCCACCATGAATGGACTACAAACAACCACTAAAATCACCCAAATGCTTCATTCAATTGTCCGAAATCGTCACACAGAAAACTGACGTAAAATGTAGTTGTTACAGATCATGGAAGCAATTGATTGCCACAAACACAAAGAAAAAGGACATAAATCGAAGAATTTGAGCTGAATGAACTGAAAACCAAGAAGATAATCAGCCAGTTCCTTTAATCTTTCATTAATACTCACCGGCGAGCCGACAGACGCGTTTGGAGTTGAAGAAATAAGCAAACTGCAAGTTCCAGAAACCAATAACACGCGCCGAGAGCAGGCCAAATTGGCTTGCCGCTCTTTCAGTACCTTATCGACGTCTAAAATAAAACGACACGTCGTCTAATTCCCGTTCGACTTGTAGTCCATATTTTAATATTTTATCAATTTAAATCCTATTTTTGTTTCTCTTTTCCTTTTTTATTTTTTTTAAATATCCCATTAGTATCAACGGAAGCAGGGGAGGTGATTGGAATTCCATAGATCAACCCAAAACAAAACCTCTGCCGGCATCTGTTGCTTCCGCCGTCCGGTGGTCGAGATGGGAGGGTGCTTCGTGGTCGGCATATTGGGAGTTCTAATCCTAGCTCATGCTTCTTATTCCACCATCCAATGTATGCCCTAAAAAACCGCCTGATTATATTCTCCAACTGTAAACCCTGCAGTTCTCGATTGATCTTGTTTTGAATGCAGATAGGAACGTATTGAAGATTATGCAGGAAGAGTTTTCAGGCCCTCCGTTTAATGTATTCTCGCCGCTCTTTTTTCTTTCTTTAATTTTGGCTTTCAGTTGGTTCCGCTTATATCACTCGATTTGAGGTGTTTCTGAAATAAGGAAGTTTTTCTTGTCCCCTAATTTTAGGTGGCAATCGAATTGAGTCTAGGGTTAGTATTGTCCGTGTGGGCTGCACTCACTGTGCCAGGGAAGTTTCGCTCGATTAATCCAGAATCTGAGGAGAATAGGTACATTTTTCTGTCAATTTGTGCATGAAATGTGATTTTGCTAAATGTTTTGGATGGAATTCCGCCATTAGTTTTTCTACAATGAATAAGGAGTTGGTGTTGACGGTTGTAGACCGTTTGCCAATCCAGAAAAGCTAGGCTCTGGTAGCAAAACTCCGGTAAAGGTTATCACAAATATAACCTTTGTTACCAGCTCAGTCTATCCACTTCCACCTCCCCCTACCCCGTCCCCCTGTGTCTGCCAATTTACTGCCTTGCCTTCTTTTGCTTCAAAGTTCATATAAGAAGTGCAAAGGCATATAGTTTCCTAGTATCTGGTAGTTATTTTTGTTTTCTTAAAAGGTTCTACTAAGCCGCTCTTAAATGTCCGAAGAGATAGAGATGAACCCATTAGAAAGTTTTAGAGAATTTCTTTATGAGATCCCACGTCGGTTGGAGAGGGAGAGGGGAACGAAACATTCTTTATAAAGGTGTGAAAACCTCTCCCTAGCAGACACGTTTTAAAAACTTTAAGGGGAAGCTCGAAAGAGAGCTCAAAGAGGACAATATTTGCTAGCAGTGAGCTAGCTGTTACATTCTCTTTTTGGATTGTTCCCTGTATTTCCATGGTCCGTCCCTTAAATTTGGGTTTTGTTCGAGTTCAGAATATTTCAAGAATTTGTAGTTGTTACAACTAATTTCACTGTTAGTAGCATGTTCTTTCGTCCAGCAAGTTAAAATTAATTTTCATGTAGAGAAATATTTTTACATTTCAGGGTAGTTTTTCTTCCTGCCAATCAAGATTTTATGGTCTTCAACCACCGAGGCAAATTATTTCCCCAGAAAACAGATTTGAAGCTGAAACATTGAGATCTCAGTCGTGATTAGAGTAGGCCCGGAGAATTGAAGCTGGAAGCAGAAATGGACGTTAAAGAACCTAAAGGAGATATTGCTGCATTCCATCAATCTTAATGTTTCTTCACTCGCTAATTATTTTGGATACTGCGAGGTTTTTTCGATGTTTATTTTATAGTCTCTTCCTCAAAACAAGGTTTTGCCATTGTTATTGAATTAGGCGTCTTTTGGATCGATATGAAAGGTTAGTATGTGTTTCTGCAATCTGGTTAACTTAGATTAGTTTGTTTTTAAATCTGCCGATGGTAAATGGTTTCAATTTGGTAGCTTATTTCTCTGCTGTGTACGATCCATTGTTATTGAATTAGGCCTCTTTTGGATGTGTGGAAATGACTTGGGGTTCTTGTTTTAAAATGAATTTTGCATCCTGATGCAATCCTGGGTCATTTTTTACATTTGCGTAGTGTCATTGACATCATTTTGCTATATTATGCTGCATTAGTAGAGGTATGGTAGAATCAAGGGTCATGTCATTGGCATCATTTGCTAGAGGTAACGGTCAAGCTCACTGCTAGCAGATATTGTCCTCTTTGGTTTTTCCCTTTCAGGATTCCCATCAAGGTTCTTAAAATGTGGTCTGTTAAGAAGTTTTCATACCTTAAAATGTTTTCATTCCCTCTCTCCCACCAATGTGGAATCTCGCAATCCACTCCCCCCAACGTTTTTGTTAGCACATCGCTTGGTGTCTGGCTTTGATATCATTTGTAGCCCACCATTAATAGTTATTGTCCTCTTTAGGCTTTCAAGGTTTTTAAAACACGATTGTTAGGAAGAGATTTCTACACCCTTATAAGTTCTCTCCAAATCATGGCGATGTGTCTCACCAACTTATAAATATTGTGCTAAGCTTTGTTAAGGTGAGGTTTCTCAGGTAAAAAGTGCTGTACAGAGCCTGGTTAGAACTATCAAATGTGAAGGAGAATGAATGAAACAAGAAAAGGAGAGAAATTCATTGTACAAGTTTAGATCACTATAGACACATCTGTCATTGCAATATTGAAGAGGAAAAGTGGTGAGCTTAGAAAGGGCTTTAACAATGAAGCAAGCAACAGCAATGGCAACAAGCATGTTCCGGCTGTTGGATTATGATTGGTTGAGTTCTTCTGGCTTGTCTATGGAATGTCTGAGAATGTATTCAACTCTCCTCTTCTTTTCATCTCTTTCTTTATTGTGCTTTTGATTTCTTTCATCATCTCGTCTGACCCAGAACACAGATTCCCTAATTCCAGTCACTTCAGCATTCAAATTCATAGATCCTCCAAGAAATGTTCTGCTAGTTTCTAACTTGAAATGAACAAGGGGCCTCACACGAGGAAGAATGTTCGCCTCGTCGTCCCGACTGTTAGGAAAGCCACTACCTTTAATCGCCTCAAGGGCAGGAGCAAACACCTCTGGCACAGACAAATGGCTAATCCCATCCTTGCCAATTGAATTTTCAGAAGGAAATCCAATCCCATCTTCCATCTCTTGCAAACATGACCCAAGGAATGAATTACTTTCACCTCCTGAAAACTCAACCTTGCCATTGCCACTTCTTTCTAAACCACAGGAAACCAGTCTCTGCTGCAAACCTAATAGAGATTTCTCTGCCTTCCTCCGCTGCCTCGCAAGCTCTATCTTCTCGGCGCGTGGCTCCCTCGGCTTCCTCCTCCACAAAGCTGAATGATTGTAAGTATGAGCATCAGGGAATGCTGGCAACCAACTGGGAATATGTTTGCTAGGTGGGGCTTCACCAATCTGAACAAAGCTTGGAATTGGCTCCCTGTTTCTGATCACAGGGAAACGTGGTAGTGGATGAGCAAAAGGGATCTCTTCAACTGAATTCACGTAGCGAACAATTTTCTTCACTGACCCCGAATTGGTAAGACAATGATTTGGTTCCCAAGCACCCTGAAACCCCTGTGATGATTCCAACTCTTCGATCCCTCTAATTATATCAAACACATTGCACTCAGTTCTACCAGCTAAATTGGCATAGAAAGCTGCTATCCTCCCCAAATGGCAAAGGTATTTGATGGCAATGTCAGCGAGTGCGTCCGTAGCAGACTCTTTGAAGCTCTGAAACCCAGCGATGTTACACATCTGCGTCACAGCAATTCTGGACACCTCTCGACCAAAATCGTTGCCTCTGCATTTCCTCAACTCAGACCTTTGTTGTTCTTTCGACTTCATGCTACTCCCACCCCCATCCCTCATTGCCTCTGCATTTCAATCTTCTTCGAATTCCGCCACACTCAAACGATCAAAATCCAGTTACTCGTCGGAAGACGATTGAATCCTTCTTCGATTTCCAAGCGTAATAGTTGATTTTTTTGCAATTCGAAATTCGGAACCAGATAAGAAGAAGGTCGAGAAGTGAATCCGGAATCAGAATCAAAATTAATAACAAGAATCTAGCAGTTAGAAGGCAAAACAATCTAAAGAACCATCGGAAAGTTAGGGAAGAAACAAACACGAAAAGCTAAAAGGAAGCTCTAAAACTGATGATAATAACTTTCCAAACTATAATACAAGTAATCCAGAGAGGATTTTTTTTCAAATATCTGAAAGAGAAAATTAGGAATATGCGAGATCCAACGATCCGAAGAGCTGTAATCTAATAGCACAAAACCCTAGAGGGAAAAAAATGGAGGAGAAAGAGAAAGTGAGATTTCAAATAGGAGATGACGGTAGACGGAAGCAGAAGCAGACGCCGCCGCAGATCTCCGGCGTTTGAAGAGCGATCAAACTGAGCTGTAAACTCCTGAAGTTCGAGGTTTTGGTTCTGAAGAAGAGAAACCTTCGGAATATTTGTATTTATTTATTTAAAAGATGCTCTAAAATTTTATGCTTCGTCTATCTCTTTAATTTTTTACCCTCTTTAAAATTGTATCAAAACATTTATTTTTCTCAATATTTTTGTTAACAAAAAAAAAAAGAAAATTATTAAACTGTGACTTGGGAGAATTATAAAATAAGATGACAAGTGGACACGTGTAAGTTTGGGCCTTGGTCTCATCTCAAGGCTGCCCATTGGGCTTTCTTACTCACGTGGGCTTAATCTCAACCAGAGGCCATGGACGTTTGGGCCTTGGTCTCATCACAAGGCGGCCCATGAATGTGCGTTTTGAAGATGGGGGCATTCCACTGCTGTAGATAAGCATGGATAGAACCAAGACCAGAAAGAAGCCGTGATTCTGAGAAATCGAAGCAAGAGAGACGAAGAAATGGAGAAGTACTTCGGAAATGCTTACAGAGGCGACCCTGGAGTTCCACACACTGACCCAGATCGTTTTGTAAACATTTGGATTGGATCCGCCGCCTTCTCCATTCTCACATGGAAGAATCCCTACATGTGGCAACTCTCCAATCAGTTCAAGTACTCTTTTTCTTCATCTCTCCCTGTTTTTTCGAAGTCGATTTAGGGTTAAATTTGCAGGGAAATGTCTTAATTCTTAAACTATAGCACTATTTGTTTGAATTCTTGTTCTGCTCTGCAATTTGCCTTTCTGCTTCATTACTCTGTTGTTATGTACTGACGTTCAATAGTTTCAGCTTCTTTTTTGGCGGGTCAGTTTTGAAATCAATGTTTACAGGGGTTAGACTTTGATTAGGAGTTATTTTAGGGATTTACAATTCTAGCGGACCTTATTGCACCAGAAGTTGTAGTGACTGTAGATGATTCAGTTTCATTGCATGTATAGTGATAATCTTATCACTTATTATTCAACTGGCCGTGAAATTGTAAATGTTTATTGTATAACGATAATCTTTCATTGCCTGTATAAGACTTAACGTCTTCTGTTTTGCTTTTCCTGATGTCTGCTGACAAGTATATGAACTATTATAACTATATTTGATTTTCTTCTTGTGTTGTTCAATGCCAATCTTATTTTTGGATTCTGCTTCTTTAGGCTGAAGAAATACTCCCGTAAAAGAATCTGATATTGTGGATCCTTAGATCAGGTTTATGCCTTATGTTATCATTTGGTTCATTGATGTTATCTTATCACTTAGAAGTACGAATCTAATTTTGATGAAATGTACATGCTGGGTTGTTGATATAGGGAGATATTGGCATCCTTTCTTGTTGCTTGTTCCATAGTACTTTTTTGCATTATTCGCATTAAAGACTGTGGGTGTTCGTTGTGCTTCTTTGTATTGTTTTTGCCGCTACTGTTATGCAATTGTCATCCTTATTCTCAGTTCATATTTGAATCATGCATTCTCAATTTGTAATTTGATAGTTGGCATGATAAAGCGTTTTTGTTTGAGCAATACCACTGGAAAAAGGCTCGTGAAAAGAATCAGCCATACCAGTTCAAGGTACATTGTTCTACTCCAGTTTATATAGAAAACAAACAAGCATTTTATATTGCATATGAACCACTTTGTTGTTATACTTTTAATATGTCATGGAATGGCTACAATGTTCTTATAAAAAAAATTTTGCTCCTGCAGTGGAATCAGTACATGGACAAGCTCCACCGGGATTCCTATTATTACAACTGGCCCGTGTACTTTCCTTAAGATCTCGGACTATGTAAGAAAATTGTTGCTTGGATGCTTAGTTATTTGGTTTGTTACTGCAGCATATAGAGATTACTATTGCACTCAGGCTGGAAGGTTTATGAATGTGTAGAATCATATTTGTTTAAATCTGTTTGGATAACAGCATGTCGTGTGGTCGTTCTATTCTGCAGTAATGATTTTGGGAATGGATGAACCATAATTGGTACCATTTGCAATTATATGATGAAGATCTGAAAGGGTATCTTATCATACTGAAATGGAGCATAGCAACTTAAAAAATGTGCTAGAACTGGGTGTTTAGATAGATTCCCAAATAGATTGTAAATGTAGATCCCACGTTTGTTAGAGAGGGGAACGAAACATTCCTTATGCGGGTGTGAAAAACTCTCCCTAGTAGATGCGTTTTAAAACCTTAAGGGGAAGCCTTTAAAGGAAAAGTCCAAAGAGGACAATGTTGGCTAACGGTGAGCTTAGGCTATTACAAATGATATCAGAGCCCGTCACCAGACAGTGCCTCGCACCGATCGGAGTAAGGCTAGACCCTTTCCACAATATACGCGTTTTTAAATCCTTGAGGGGAACAGTGAGCTTGGGTTGTTACCATAAATGTTTCTTTTGTTCTTTCTCGAGTAGAAATAGTAGTAATCACTGGTACAGTTAGACACAAAGCACCTTTTTCATCATTTTGATGTGGTGTCATCTGGATTTTGGATCATGATACCTTCTACCTAATGTTTACCATATACTTCCTGGGTCGTTCTAAATTTCTTAGATCTGGTAGAAATGATTGAATTGTTTTCGATCCCCAGAAGTACATACCATTACTCTGAGTCTCAAATGTTTTACAGGTATATGGTAGTCTGATTCTAAGATGATGCAGAAACCCAATGTTCTGATTTATGGATTTCTTAGCACAGCTTCAGCATTGATGTATTTGCAGACCCAGGCAATACTCATTGCTGTATCTGAGCAATCCTTTGGGCCTAAAGCTCTATCTGGTGCCATGTTTAAAAGAACTGTCACCTCCTTTTGAAGCCCATCCTCAATTCTGCCTTCTTCTTCATTCCAAAAGTTTACTTGTGCCACACCAAAATACCACCTTAGGAAGGTCTGTTTGAGTTAAAGATGGGAAAGAAGAACAAAAGATTTTTTTACTTTTTTTTTATTCTTTTGTTCTTCTTCCATTAGAGCTTATCTAAATATGAAAGTCAAAAATCAGAATGATTATGGTGAACAAACTTCACTCTTCCTCATGATGATGATATTCTCTTAGACATGTTCATTCTTCTGTACATTCAAATGGGTGAATTTCCCTTTATGCCCCCAAAATTCATCTCTTTTCTCCTATTTGTCTCTCTTAGTCTTGAACCTCACTACATTCAACCAAGATTACTCAATCTAACTACGAGCGGATATTATATTTTTTGGACTTTCTCTTTTAAGCTTTTTTTAAAGGTTTTAAAACGAGTATACTAGGGAGAGGTTTCCACACTCTTAATAAGGAATGTTTTGTTCTCCTCTCCAATCAATGTGGGATTTCACAATCCACCCCTTGGGGCCAGTATTCTCACTAGCACGCCGCCTGGTGTCTAGCTTTGATATTATTTGTATCATTCCAAGTTGCTTTGGCCCATTATGTATCGTCATTAGCCTCACGGTTTTGTAAGGATAATACGTGTGATTTGATTATGATTATATTTTAGGGACGGAACCGAAAATGGGTAGGAGAGAAATGTAAAAAAGCATGGAAAGGTGAAGGAAGAAAAAGAAAGAATGGCAAATGGGTTGCCATATTTGAAGATTTGGAGTATAGAAGTTTTAGTTGGCTACAAAGACTTGCATCTAAAGATAAATAAATAACAAACTTATAAATATGACTCATTTATGGAAACTTCAAACTATACCACTCTTTTTCAATAATGTGGGCCCCCAATTTGTGGTTTAGTGCATTCCACTCATTCACTTTCACACACTCTTTTTTTCTCAATTTTGTGCGTTTACACGTGTTTAACCCAAACCATGGATTAATTTCTCTCTCTTTTTTTTTTTTTAATAATGACTTCAATCATATCTCGATGGTTTTTTTTCCGATATGATTTAGAGAAATCAATTTTCAAATATCGATTTATTCGTGTTTATATTAACAAGCTCGATGATTGATAGTACTGTTGGTTTTGAATATCTAATTTTATTGGTTAATATATATATTTTCCGGTGTGAAAAATGAAAAAAATATATATATGGCTCAATTATTTGGTCGGTTATTATTATAACCTTTGATACTGATTGCGATAGGTTTGTATAGAATTTGAAAATGTCGTCCAAACTTATGTTGAGAATTAATGGAAATTCTTCTTTCTCAAGTCACCATTTTTGTCCTTTTATTTGATTCCCAAATTTTCATTATCACAAGTAGCACCAAAAATACTTATACATCATTTTTGTCCTTTTATTTTATTTTTTTATTTTGTTTCCTTTTTTTTTTTTAATGTCTTCGAAATTCAACCTGATGTTTTAAACTGTCTTATTTAAATAATAGCCGCTAAAAGAAATTTGATTGAGACCAAAAATTTGTTTCAAATATTTGAATTTTGACTTCAATAAAAGTGCATATTTCTAGATTAAGTACCACTTTTTTCAAAAAGAAAAAAAGCTTTAAATGGAGAATTCTCAATGTTCACAACTCTTTTAATTATTCTTTTTATTAAAAAATATTATAAATACTTTAAATTTATACTTCATTACACATACACAATTTTTGGAATATAAATAATAAATCTTTTGATTTATTAATATATTTTTGGTATAATTTAGATTTTTAAGGGTAGAGGGAATGAAGACGGAAAACCAACTCAGAAAACGCGGGAAGCGTAAATGGAAGGAGGACTATTTGTATTTGAATTTCAAACTTCCCACGTGTCACTGACGTGGACGGGTCCCACGTGTTCCCCCCTTTGCTTATCTGGCGGCTCGGTTAGTTCACGGGCTGGTTTTTAAACCAATATTCGTTTGGTTTCCCACCAACAATGCACGTGTCAAATCCAACTCGTCACTTTTTGAAGCTTTGGAATTTCAACCATTCACGCTTTTTCAATATTTTTAACTTTTTTTTTAATAAAAATATATTGCAGTATTTTAAAGTATTTTAACCTTTTAGAATAAGATGTAAGATTTTTTTACATTGAAAGATATTTTTATTTTTTAAAATTAATAATTTTATCCAATAAAGTATAAAATTTATGTACATTTTTATTAATTAACCTTATACACGAGGGTATAATAAATATTTTATTAAATAAAATTTAAAAAATTAAATCTGTTAAAATAATTAATTGTTATTAAACCCTATTTGAATTAGAGTTTATGTTCTTTTAAAAAAGAAAAGGAAAAAGAGTAAATTTATTGGTTTTAAACCTAACTTGTTTATACACTATGCATAAAAGTGTTTTAAGTGTGAGGAAATAATAGATAGATAAGATTTACACATGTTGATTTCTGATTGGTTAAGTTTGGATATGATTATAAGATTATCGCTAAGGTAAATGTTCATTTCTGATTATCGATGTGGAGTCCGTCTCTACTTACGGAAACACTTATGAATAAGCAGTTAATGCAACCAAGTGAGTAAGAACAAAACCTTCGGAACACAAATTGTTTTGTTCGGTGGAGACAACATTCAACCCAAGTCCACCGTTAGTAGATATTGTTCACTTTGGCCCAATACGTAACACCCTTAACCTCACGGTTTTAAAATCGTGTTTGTTAAGAAGAGGTTTTCACACTCTTGCGAGCAATGTTTTGTTCTCATCTCCAACTAATGTGGGATCTTACAATCCACTCTCTTTCCCTTAGGAGCCCGCATTCTCTTGGTATATCGCCCAATGTCTAACTCTGATACTATTTGTAATCATCCAAGCTCACCACTAGCTGATATTGTCCGCTTCAGTCTGTTACATATAGTCGTCAACAACACCACTCGCTTATAATTTTTGTAATTCACTAAGAACTTAAAAGAAGAAGAAAAAAAAAAAAAGTAAAATTCAAACATTATATCATGATAATGGCCCACTCATGGCCATGGAGTTGACAGCCTGACATCCATCCATCCATCCATCCATCCCCATACCATACACATGATGGGGTTAATGTAGAAGTTGCCACCATTTTCAGAATCCGAGTCATCAACGAGTCAGAGCTTGGGCCCACACAATGATACGACTCACCATCCTCATTCATAATGTTTCGAAATTTGTCATTTACATTTAATAAAATCTCTAAATATTTTTTAAATAATTATTTTCATATTATTGCTAAATTAGGTTGTCCTCATTCATTCCTAATTCTTCAAATCCATTTTTTTAAATATTTATTTCTTCCCTGACAGCAAACATATCTATTATTAATTTAATAAAATTAGTATGATAATATTTTCAAATCAACCTAATAATAATTTTTTAAAAATGAAAATTTCAGCATTTAAAAATTAAATTCTATCAGAATAAAAAATAATTAAGGCAAAAGTTGGCGAATAAATAAACAAATTTAAACATCAAAATATTGAAAGAATAAAAGCACAAACGACAAAAACCATATTTAATTAACTCGAAAGGTAGTATTCCAATTACGACAAAGTAATCATAATTTAATTTAATTTAATTAAAAAACTTATGCAATGTCACGCCCGAGCAAGTTGGCGACCCGCGTAACATATCGTACGTATGGACTTAATTTAAAATCGTAATTAAATTCCTAATGAACAAAAATATATTATTAAATAATACAATATATATATATACACATATAATTAATTGGTTATTAATGTTAATCAAGTTGCTAATTAAACGTGGTTTCAATGGTACACCTAATCCCATTGTTTCCACCCAACAAAACCCACTGAGAAGAGAAAAGAAGGTTTTTTTCCTCAATGCATATGGTATGGTGATGTCATTCCAAAACTAACTAATTTCCAATGATTAAAAAATAAATATAATATATTAAAATTTAAATTAATTAATATTTATAATTTTGTTTTAATTTGGCCGTGGAAAGCAAAAATTAAAAACCTTACTTAATGGACACATAATAAAAGTGATAATATTAAAATAAATGCTTAATGGATATAAAGCTAACAAATAAGAGCAATACACGTGGAATCCAAATCGCCATGCATGCAGAACACGTGGCAGATCATGGTAGTGCTTAGTGTGTTGTGGTAGGGTGCGTGTACGTATAAGGAATAGGTGGCCTCCGTCCAAAATAAATTTAAAATATTTATTTATGAGGATAAGAAAATTTAAAGCGTGGTTTAATTTAAATTAATTCGGGATATTTAGTGACGTAGGTGGAATTGTTTAGTTGTGGACACCTCTGCAATTCCCATTCTCTTGGGGGTCTTTTTGATAAATAATAAATTATTATTTGAAAAAGAGAGATGCCTAATTTTCTTGGTAGAATTTAGAAAAATAATAAATAATATTTATCTAGGTTGGTTAGTCATGTGAAGTAGAAGTGTATGGTCGTTATTTTGGGCGTTTGGAAACGAGGATTAGCGTATTCAGTTGAAGAATAAAGACACACATATCCGGAGTAAGTAGAATTTAATGTGGAAAATAATAATGAAAATGTCAGTGTCTAGGTGGCGGGAGGGTATGCAAATAGGGCTTACTTGTGAATGCAGGTTTGATGAGTTGTCGCCTTCGAAAATGGAGAATTTTAAACGCATATTTCATGGTCCTACGTCAGATTCCAACTCGACAAATTAAATAAATGAATAAATAAATATATTTTGGTGTTATTTAAATAAAAATCTAAAAGTTTTAGGTATGGAAGGGCAGGCATGAGACAAACACAAAATAGAAAAGAAGATAAGGTGGTGCTCAAAATGTAAGGCAGTGGAAAATACGTAACATATCCAACAACATTTCCACTAAACCCTAATCTTTCATGCATGCATCAAAATTTCGGGTCATTTTCGTTTCTCTAAATAAAACAACCCAATGATCTCGAATCGATTTACATGTGACCTACAAAGGGATTTAGTGCTCGATCTAAATTTTGAGTTCAATATTAAGCTCAAGTTGATGCGCAAATCAAGCTAAAAGTAGCTTTGAGTGTCACAGGCATGTATCAAAAATTTGCATGTGACCTACAAAGGGATTTGCGCATTGGTATAGTGCTCGATCTAGATTTTGAGTTCGGTATTAAGTTCAAGTTGATGCACAAAACAAGTTAAAATGAGCTGAGTGTCACCGTCATAATCATGCTTGCCCGTCGCGGTGAAGAAATCATGTCTAGATTTGACAGAACAAACACTTAGTCTAAAATTAATTAGTAAATTAAGGCAGACCATTAGTCTAATCTTTTAAATAACCGAGGTAAACAAGTCAAAGCATCCCTTAAGCTACTTTCACAGTTCCCAAAACAGGCTTCAGGATTCTCCACGTTACCGTTCTTTTGTTTTTATCCACTCATTTCACTTTCACTTTCTATTTATTTTTTTTAAAATAATTTATTTAAATACTCTAATTAATTAATTAATCAATCATATCAACTTTCACAAAAAAGAAATTAAAGCTCTCATAAGTAATGATGGAAATAAAAAGAGGGTTCAAGAGTGCCATCATTTCCACGCAATAATTTTCATCATTTGCTTTTTTAAATCAATTAATTTAATTTTTCTAATTACTCTTAACCTTACTTTATTAAGGCATTTATTTTTAAATTAAACTGAAATATTCATCTAATTAACGCCAAAAATTCTTGAGGTTCACAAGAAACAACGAAAAAGACGAACCACCCAACCAACCAACACAAACTAAAACTGGTTTCACCAGCTGAACCGAACCGGACCGGACCTCAAAAACCCATTTTTCCAATTTTTTCTTTTATGGCGAGCACATCTTGATTTTTACATGTGTCGATATTTACAGATTTATGGATTTTTTTTTTCCTCAGATGAATCTCAGCCGTTGATTGGAATCTTACATGACGGAACAAGCGTTGGGATTCTCATCGCTGAACATCTGCGGCTGATTCTGTTGCATGTGGTGAGGGAAGTGGTGGTCCATTGGAACGACGTCGTATCTATGGTCTGTGTAGCCATGGTTAGCGTAACCATAGTTGGGGGTATAGTAACTCGGGTTTGCTTCCATTGAGTAGCTATGGTGGTACTGCATCGGCGCCTCGTAGTATAGTGGTTGGTAAGGATATCCGCCGTAATACTCTAACTTGTTCATTACATCTACCGGCTTCGCATCGCCACCCTCGACGGCTGCGGGCGGTGGTGCAGGTTTCGATTCCACCGCCTCTTTTTTTTCACCACCGCCTTCCTTTTTCTCACCACCGCCTTCCTTTTCCTTTTTCTCACCACCGCCACCAGCTTCTTCCTTCTTCTCACCACCACCAGCTTCAACGGCGACGGGGACAGCAACCACGGCGGCAGGTGCAGGGGATTCTTCTTTTTTCTTTTCACCGGCGGGTTCTTCCTTCTTGGGTGGGATAATCTCCACGTTTCTTTTGAGTTTGTCTTTGAGATACGGCTC
Source organism: Cucurbita maxima (assembly GCF_002738345.1). Lineage (NCBI taxonomy): Eukaryota > Viridiplantae > Streptophyta > Magnoliopsida > Cucurbitales > Cucurbitaceae > Cucurbita > Cucurbita maxima. The sequence continues at coordinate 972,683 of NW_019272023.1, forward strand.
GAGTTGCTTCACATCCATTGTTCCTTTCACGGTGACCAAATCCTTGGCTCCGTCCAAAGCCACCGATTGAACCCCTGTTCAATTACAAGATACAAAACCTCAATTTAATTTGATTTGATTTGGGAATCTGTTTTAGTGAGCTAAAATTATGATATTTTAGAGCTTACCATTGATTTTCAAGATGATTTTGCGGATTTTTTGTATGCATCCTTCACAATGCAGCCGGATTTTCAAAACGACAGTGCTCTGTTTCAATGAATGAAAAACAGAGCATGAACAGTGATTGAGAGATGAATTAAGAAACAAGAGAACTAAAACATGGGTATCATGGGAGTTGTTCTTATTACGTTAATTATGAACAGTGATTGATACTCACCTCCTTGGGTTTTTCTTCAGGGGCTTTCTTCTCTTCCGGCTTCTTCTCATCGGCCTTCTTCTCCGCCGGGGCGGCGACAGCGCCGCCGTCTTTTTTCGGCTGAGGGGAAATAATCTCCACTTTCTTCTTGGTTTTAAGCTCCAATTTCTCTTTCACCGCAACGACATCCATTTTCCCAATCACAGTTAACTTATTCGCCGCACAATCCGTCTTAACACTCTCCACATCTGACTTACAAATTCAATACACACAATTAAAAAAATATAAGAATTATACAAATAAAAGGAATAATTTGGATTGAGATTCCAAAAAGCTTCCGATTCCGAAATCTAGACTTCACCTTTGACATGTCGGACAGCTCGTTTAATCTTCTTTGCACACCCTTCGCAATGCATGTCGATTTTGTATATGGCGGTGATAGCTCCGCCGTCTTCTTTCTTCGCTCCATCCTCCGCGACTGCCGGAACCGCCGCCGGAGCTGGAGCTGGAGCTGGAGCTACAGCTGCCGCCGATTTCTTCTCAACTTCATTTTTAGCTGCTGCAACTACTTCTTCCACCTTTTGCTGCAGAACCCACGAAAAGAATTCATCAGAAGAAATAAATTTTGGAATTACAATTTGAAAAATTCAAAATAAAAAATTAGACATCGAGAGAGATCGAGAGAGAGAGAGAGAGAGAATCCGACCTCTCCCATTTCTTTTTGTTTTTCTTTTCCTCTTTTGATTCGCTGATTGGGAGTAAAATGGTGGGGAGGATTTGGAATATATAGAACTGGGATTTGAATGGCAATGTATATATGTATGTATGATGGTAATGCATGGCATAATGATGATATGGTCAGGATGGAGGGGCGTTGGCCTTGCCGTCCGATTGAATGCCTTTTCTCAATCATATCGGATGTATCTGTATCCAATCAGCTGGTTTTAAGTGGATGCCACATGGGCAGGTGAAATGCCCACAATACCCCTTCCCACCATTTTTTTTTATATTATTAATTTATTTATTTTTTGAAATTTTAGATAGAAAATAAAAAAAATAACTGTAATATTGAATTACCGGTAATATCCTGTTCAAACAAGCTTTCTTTATTATCCATTCAGTTTGGTAAAAGAAAAAACGATGGGCGGTCCGGTAAATTGGGCTACATTTTGTAGAAACGGTTTTTAATATTTAACTATTTTCCTATTTAAATATTTAATTTATTTTATCTTACTTCATCTTTTCACTTTCTTTTAATTTATTTTAATCGTGCGTTGTTTTTTTATTCGCCGTTGGAATAATTTAATAACATAATAATATATTCAAACTAAATTTAAAAATATTTTTATTATTTCAATCGCTTTAACATTACTTTTCATAATTTAATCATTTAATACCATATATATATATATATATATAGTTTAAATATTAAAAAATATTTTACTTTTTCAAAAATTGTACTTTCATAAATATTTCAAATAAATCTCTGAATTTAAATCCTTTAAATTTTATAATTGAAATTAGACTTGAAACTACACAATCCAATTTTTTATTATAATATTTAACCTAATTTTTATTTAAAATTTTAAATAATTTGAGTATATATATATATATATATATATATATATATATATATATTTATAAAAGTAATTGTGTTTGGAAGAAGGTCGATTTCCATGCCATTTTTGAGATAATGCTATTTTTTTGTTAATATACGTAGGAGAAACGTCTCGTTTTTGCTCTCTCTATTTTAGTTCTCTTTTTGCTTTATAAGATATTTTTATAAATTTTGACATATTTTATTTTTCGTGCTAAACGTGATGTGTGATGATTTACTACTTATGTGGGCATGAATTTAAAAGATTAAGATCCGTTTAATATTTTAACCAAATTGATACATGAATATATATTAATTATAATTTAATGTTTGAGTAAAAAGTTAAAATAGATATTTTAAAATTGAAACCATTAATTCTCCTAATAAAGAGGGAGGCAATGAATTTGAACATTCTAGATTCTGTGGCTGCGACGGCAGCGGAGGGGGCGGTCCTGAAAAAGAAATGTATTTTATGGGACAAAGGCAAAGGCGCGAATTGAGATGGCGTTTATCAGGGGAGGGAAGCGGTGGTTCATGTTGAGGAGTGAATGAGGATAACGTGTCAACATCTGAATGAGCTGTGACGAAACGTAGCCCACTAGCGGAGTGAGTTTGACAACCATTCTTCAATTTTTGTCCTGTCTTCGGGTCGGGTGGGGGACCGGGCTCATTATTGTTTGGACAAAGTTTGGAACCTTATTACTATTTCAATTTTATTTTATTTTATTTTATTTATTAATTTCCTTCCACCACAAAACTCCTATCAAAATCCAACCAAATTTAAAAAATATGTAGCAATAAAAAAAAATTAAATAGTTATCTAATAAAATCTTAAATAAACGAGTATTTTTACAAACTCTAAATTAAATTACCTTATATAATTTATAAATACATTAGATTAAAAAACATTGATGTAGAGATTAATAATTTGTTTAATATATATATATATATATATATATATTAGAACTTTATTGTTCAATCACGCTATTGCTGTTATGTAGGACAAAGTTAGACATGTGAACTATGTACTTGAAAGATGGTACAAGTCGAGCGGTGGAAAAAGGTAAACAAAAAGATTTTGTTTTTTTACGTTTGGTTGGTATGGTAAACTTATAAATATTATTCCTATCGTTCAAATTTTAAAAAGCAAAGAATAAAAATAAAAATAAAAAATTTTTAATTTTTCATAATAATCTTTAAAATAAGTTAGGATTAGGTTGGACGGTAATTTTACATGTTAGAAGTCGACCAACAAAAAAAAAATAATCATGAAAAAAATTAAAATATGTATATTTAAACCTTACCTCTCTAAATAAGTTATTTTTAAAAATATTTTATGGATATTTATATGAGATATAAAAATATGAACGAATATTTTAATGATTGAAGGCTAATAAAATAAAAATTGATGAGTAGGCAAAGTAAAAAAAAAGTAAAAATTACCCATGGTAAAAAGCTGATGGAATAAGATATTTTTAATCACTACATTTTGTTACCCCTTTGTATTCACCTAACAATCCACTTTTCAATTAATCAAATGATTACTTGATTGGTTGTATCATGATTTGAAACAAATAATTAAATAATTTCAAATAAAGCGACACATTATTATTATTCTTAGTGTAAAAATTTCGAGGATTAAAATTTGAAAATGTCAACCTGTTAAAATAAAAAAATAAATGTTTTGAAATTTTAGAATTTAGAATTAATATTTTAAAATTTTCATTTTAGGCTATAAATTTATAAATTTATAAATTTATAATTTAATACATACATCCAAACTAAACAACGTGGGCTTACTAACAAAACCATAGCCCACGGGCTTGTGATACCAAAGAAAGCCCAAGCCCAAATCCAAGCCGAGAGCTGTTTCAGTAGTTAACTGACTCCTTTCCAATGAAATTAAAAAAAAAAAAAAATTGGTATTCCATTCCACGTGTTTGTCAAATGTTCAATCAAGTAATGAAATTGTGTGAATCTAAATAAGGAAAAATTCAGTTTTTATCTAACAATCTTCTCTTAAAACCTGTGGTATATCTATCTTATTTTGTTTGAACTCCGATTTGAGTCCTATGACTCGGTGTCCCTTGCTACATGTCCTCCAGACTCCACGTCTTGTTCGACCACCTCTTCTTCGAGTTGGCACGCCGCTAGTCTAGGTGGTTCACCTCTTCCTAATAGGTCTTCCATCCTTCAGTACCTGGCCGAGAGGTTGACTGGTTGCTCTATCTACAACTCTAGGATGTAAAGGCGGTTTGCCGTGCACCAAACTTGCGTGAGCAACTGTCGTCGATCATCGCGGATCCTAAGTAGCTCGCGCTTGATGGAAATGTGGCAGCCGACCTTATCGAGTTGACCTAAGCTCACAATATTAGCCTTGAGCCTCGGGATGAAGTAGGCGCCGGTCAGCTTGTGATGCTTGCCTCCCTTGTGGACGAACAAGATGGTGTCGTGCCCTTCGATCTCGACGACAGAGCCGTCGCCGAATTTCACCGTCCCCCGAATCCCCGAGTCAAGCTCAGAGAACACAGACTTGGCCCCGGTCATATGGTTTGTTGCCCCCGTGTCGAGGACCCATCGCCGGTGCTCTTGCTGCTCGCCTCTTTCATCGATGTGAGCGAACACTCGCTCCTCCTTCAGTTGAATTGGCTCCCCAGTCGGTGCCTTTGTTATACACAATTAGAGCTCTTCCTCGGGTTCGACACTCACCGGAGCAGTTATGTCGTCGTCGATTACCTCTGTGGATTTCGGGAGCCCTTCCTCACCTCCTCGGATTAAGCCACATGAGCCTTCTCGGTCGTCTCCTTGTTTCTAAGCTTGCTCCAGCAGTTCTTGCTCAGGTGACCTCTCTTCCCACAGTACGAGCACTGGATTGGCCTGTCATTAGTCGACTCCTTCTTTTGATCCGCCTCTTTCCCGCGCATGCGCCCGCGAGATTTCTTCTTACCGCCTCTACGGCTGGAGGGCCCATTGCTCTCACCAGGGTCGTCTACTCCTCACTGATGTTGCCTCCTTGTCAACAGCTGAAGCAACATTTTTCTTCCACTGCTCGACGTTACGCAGTCTTCTGGTCACCTCTTCCACCGTTAAGTCGTTAACATCGAGCAATGTCTCAATTGAAATCGCGACTTGCTCGAGATGATCGGGGACGCCATTCCTCCTCAATGAGGAGTAGATGACCCTCCTTGTCGACAGCTGAAGCGGTATTTTTCTTCCGCTGCTCGACGTTACGCAGTCTTCCGGTCACCTCTTCCACCGTTAAATCGTTCACGTCGAGCAATGTCTCAATTGAAATCGCGACTTGCTCGAGATGATCGGGGACGACCTGCAACATCTTCTTCACAATTTCTGTCTCGCTGATGCTGCCACCGAGAGTGGTGATGCTGTTGGCGAGCCCCGTGATTCGCATTGAAAAATCATCGACAGATTCGCCGTCCTTAAAGCGGATCTTCGAGAGCTCCTTCCGCAGCTGCTAGATGTTGGATTCCCGCGCTCGCTGTACACCGACCCGACGGGATTTAATTCCCTCCCAGGCCGATTGCACGGTGCGTTTGGTGGAGAGATACGCTAGCATCTCTGGGGGCACAGACCGTAATACGACGGCGAACGCCAGCCGATCCTCCCTGTACTCGATCGTTTCTCCATCCTCCGGCTCGACAGAGTGCCATAACCCTTGCGCCTGTAGGTTGACGCCCATCAACAAGGCTCACTCGTTGTAGTTAGACCTTGTCAACATTGGGTACTGAGCGATGGCGGTCGTTGTCTCCCTGATCACTCGCTCAACGACAACTCGACGCTCGTCATCATGGCGTCGGCCTCTTCGTGGCGGTGATGGAGATGTCGACACTTGGCGGCGGAGTGGAGGAGTGAGTGAGCCTCTCCGAAATGGTATACCACCGATGGCTTCAACTTAACTCTGATACCACTTGTTGTTTTTCGATAATCAGTCCTTTTATTTTCGGTGAGAGAAAATCGTTGACGGAAAGTTGTTGGAAGAAAATAAAAGGCGTCAAATAGCAAAGAGAGAGAATTGATGAATGCTTAAAATCAGGTGTATCAAATCTTCTGAACACATTTACCTTTTTAAATATAACTTATTGGCCGTAGAGTGACCAACTAAACTTGTGGCACTCCCTACAAAATTGTCATCTAAAATTTAGTATTTCATTCGGTGTTTGTCAAATGGTGAAAAAGAGATATTCAATCAATTAATGAAATCGCGTGTTTGTCAAATGGTAAAATAGAGATATTTAATCAATTAATGAAATCATATGGATCTAAAAAGAAAAACTAAGGTTTTATCTTAGAGAGGAGGCAGCGCCATTAAAAGCCAATTGGTGAACAATCAAGTTTGATCGGAGATTTGACTGGTTTTTTTATTTTGGCCCAAAAACTAGAAGTGATCCTCTTCTTCCCAGATCAAGAAGGTAAGCCGTCGTCATCATATTCCATTTTCTGTGTTTATGTCTGATCATCTTTCGTTTCTTTCATTCCTCTCTGATTAATCGATTCCTTCCGGTAACTATCTTGTCTTGCATGCACGACGTTGCTGTACCATGCCAAATTTATAATTATTCTGTTTCCACGTGAATTTCTCTTTACGAGTATGGGACAAATGGTGTGCTTATTGCTTGTCTTGCGTTGAAGTTGTTTTCATCTTTTTGAATGCATATGAGGCGTTTGTTAAAATGTTTGATTCTCATGGTTTGAAAAGATCTTGGGTTTCTGCTATGCACTAGATTCTCGTTGAATGGTTTCTGGTGATTTTTTTTTTGCGAGTAGAAGGCCTATATAAGAAGGGGGAGAAAAGTTTAAGAAGATAATACACTTAATATACTTACTGGATAGAAAATGCCAGACAAATCCCAAAAGAATAGTAAGGGTATAAGGGATTTTGTTTTTCCTTTTTCTTTCTTGTCAATTGCTATGGTTCCATTTCCTAGCTCTCTCTGTCCTCATCCTCTCTAGTTTTTGCTGAGGAAGTTGAACCTGAAGTCATGCCAATGACTTGGCTGTGTGTGAATCTTTGTAATTGTACCATCCGGGCGTAACACCCATCAGGATAATTTTTCAACAAATGTGAGTGCGATCCCTGCTCTGAAACTTTACCATCATCAATTACTGCAATGACATGGGCATTCCTGATAGTTGATAGTCGATGAGCAACTACAATTGTTGTTTTTCCTGAACAAGCTCGGTCGAGCGCCTCCTGGACGGACCGCTCAGACTCAGCATCAAGTGCACTTGTTGCCTCATCTAGTAGCATAAGCTCTGCCTTCCTGACCAGAGCACGAGCAATTGCAATTCTTTGTTTCTGTCCACCCGATAGTTGAACTCCCCTCTCGCCAACAAAAGTTTGATATCCTTCTGGCAATGCAGATATGAACTTGTGGGCATTTGCCAAAGTAGCGGCTTCAATGATCTCAGCTTCAGAGGCTGATTCGTGGCCATAAGCTATATTATCATATATGGAAGCAGCAAATAAGCATGGCTCCTGAGGGACCATGGCAATGTGCTTTCTCAAAGACTTGAGGTTGAACTTACGAATATCCTTTCCATCAATCATAACTCGTCCTGAAGTTGGCTCATAGAATCTTTGGACTAGTGCAATAACAGAGCTCTTGCCACACCCGCTTGGGCCAACAAGAGCAAGAGTCTTACCTGCTCGGGCACGCAAACTAAGATCTCTAAAGACAGGGATATCAGGGCGAGTTGGGTAGGAAAAGTCAACATGTTTAAATTCAACTTCTCCACGAAGTTTATCTGGGACTGGAGTGGCATCTGGATCATCGGGTTCAATTTCAGTTTTGCGGTCAAGAAGTGCAAAGACGGATCGCATGGCTCGACCACCCTTAATAAAGTCAGGAGCTAGAGTGAGTGTTTCAGCTGCGCCATTTGCAGAAACCATAAGGACCATGAAAACACGGATTGCCTTCGAAAAATCAGAGAGCCCATGCTTTACAAGCCATGAGGCATACCAAAGACCAAGAGCATAGGAAGCGTAAAGAGAGAACTGAGCAACGCCAAAGCCGCTGCCAGCAATCTGTCCCTTCCAAAAGCAGCGGCGTAGTGGGATCTCGAGGTTGGTTGAGAAAAGTCTGACAATCTTTTCCTCAGAATTGAATGCAGCAACTGTCCTTACATTGGCTATGGCTTCCCCTGCTAGTTGTGTGGCCTTGGCATGGTTAGCCTCAAGGTCTCCTGAAAAACCAGTCATGAACATTTTCTGTAGAACAGTGGCCGCAACGACCACGGGGAAGACGGCTACAAGGACAAGAGATAGGCGCCACTGCAAAACGAACCCAGCTGTGCATGCAACTAGCATGAGTGACGTGTTCTGTACAATCACAGAAATCCTGTCTCCAATAGCTGATCTAACGTTGTTAGCATCAAGGGCCAGCCTAGCAGCAATTTTTGCACTTTCATTTTCTTCCTGATCAAACCATGCCATTTCATTTTTCAGTACTGCTGTCAGCATCTTTTCTCTTACACGTTTGGTGAGGTTCTCTCCCACAATATCCCAGAAGAAATGCTGTATTGTATTGAAGAGAAGAGCAGCTGACGAAAGTCCGATTAATAAGTAGCAGTACTTAATAATTTCTCTGCTCATGAAAGCATGGTCTGGGTTGTAGTAGACACTGAGAACAGCACTTAGAACATATGCAAAGAAGGCGCTTAGAAACCCACAGACAACAGAACCAACAGAACCAAGTAATGCATAAAGCCATTCGGGTGAATTCATTTTCACAAGACGCCAGAAGGAACTGGCTTGCTCCTTAAAGGCCAGTTTTTCAAGCCTGTAATTGGGAAGTGAAGAATCCAGAGAAAGACTAAAATCAGATGTGGAAAAGTCAGATAACCGACGTGAATAAGGCGATCGTCCATAGGAAGAATTCCGTGCAATGATTGGGGAACTCACTGAGTTCCTGGCACTTGAAGCCCTAAAAAATCATAGTCCATGCTAGTTAGACAAGTTATTGAGAGAAGATTCAAAAAGGAGAAATCGAATATATTTTTATAGCTACCTTGCACTACTCTTTCTGGCATTATTGAGAGCAGTTTCATGTGCCATCTCCTGCATCCGGATAAGCTTGGCGTATACACCATTCTCTCCTTTGGCAATGAGCTCGTCATGTGTTCCAATTTCAGAAACACTTCCCTGTTGGATTACAGCCACAAGGTCAGCCTTACGAATGGTAGAGAGCCGATGGGCAATAAGAAGAGTTGTCCGCCCGATCATAAAACGATCAAGAGCCTCCTGTACAAGCTTTTCTGACTCAGAATCCAATGCACTAGTAGCCTCGTCTAAGAGTAGGATCGCAGGGTTTTTCAGCATTGCCCTTGCTATTGCAATCCTCTGCTTCTGCCCTCCAGAAAGCTGCAGTCCTCTTTCCCCTACCTACCAACCATAAACTTTCTACTTCAAACCTCAGGATTCTGATTCATAATGATTCATTCTTCTATCAAAACTAGATTAGACGTTCAGTATCTTATACGAGTAAAGTTGTTTCGAAGCGTCTTTTTCCACCACATGATGCAGAATAATTCTCTAGTCATTCTATCAACAGGTGAGCAAATAGTGATTTTTTAGTATCTTTGATAATACGGTAAATGTAAAGCATAGATACGTAGATTCGGGTCAAGAGCTTGTGCAAGTTGCAGGTAACAAATAATCTAAAAGTTCTCTGTGTTAGCTCGCAGTTACAAATTAGATTAAGAACATTTCTGTTTTTTATCAGAGTTTTATTATAATAATCCACACAAGTTTTGTGGCTCAAGAAATCATTAACCCCTCTGATTCCTACTCTTTCAATATCTTTGAAACCCATCATCTTCATGTCATCATTATTTCTTGTATAGCATGCTAATGTCAATAGCACCTTTTTCCTTGGAATGTTGAAGATCAATAACAGAAAACTATATATAAATGTATAAATAATTTTACATAGATGTCAGCATCGACTATTTTCTATTCCATCTGCATACCCATATGCTTGATATGTCCCTCCCTTTAGTTTATTTGGTTCTCGTTTGTCAGAGCAGACAAGTTAAAAACCTATTTATTTCTGCACATGCATTGTTGACCAAGCATGTTATCCTGTTTCCATGGTTTGTAGGACCAAAACATTTCTCCTCACTTGCACCAAAAAAGAGTCGGTTTAACCTTGTTAAAAGCAATAAAATGTTCCATTTTGCTATTCAAAATAGGTATAAGAAAGATTATATGTAAATTATCACACATATATCTTAGTTAGATCAATATATATATATAGACCTTTACCCTTCAGAAAAATAGAATCAAGTTTCTTTTGCTCCATTATCAGTAACATTTGTCATTGTAAGCCAATGGAAGGTGATTAAGAGTGTCATGTTTTAACACATGGTTTTGAGATGATATCTAACCTGGGTGTCATAGCCTTCAGGAAGTTTGATAATGAATGAATGAGCATTGGCGACTCGAGCAGCTTCCTCCACCTCAACTTGGTCTGCATCAGGTCTGCCCAAGAGAATATTCTCCTTGATGGTGGTGGCAAAAAGTGCAGGTTCTTGGCTCACCAGTCCTATCTGTTGCCTTAACCATCTCAGCTTCAAAGTTTTTATGTCACGCCCATCTAGTAAAACTTCTCCTGCACATTCAGTCCAGAAGGAACTTTTCAAGTCCGGAAACGTAAATTTCAAGAATGACTGCAAACCAAAACCAATGCGTTAATCATTTTAAAAGTGGAAACAGATCGTGACATTCACCTGAAATGGGGTCATAGAATCTTTCAATTAGGGAGATGACGGTGCTCTTGCCCGAGCCGCTGCTACCGACCAGAGCTATAGTTTTTCCGGCAGGGACAGTTAGAGAGAAGTTGTTCAGGATTCTTACATCTGGCCTTGATGGGTATGAGAAATCCACATTCTTCAGTTCAACCAGTCCTGAAACTGACTCTAATTCCAAACCAGATTCGTTGTTGCTGTTTAGAGTGGGCTTGTGATCGATTATACGATAGATTTTGGCAGCTGCAACTCTAGCCTTTGCGAACGAACTCATGCTCGGAGCAGATTGTCCCAATGCCCTGTCAAAGCAAAGCGATCATTCAGCCAAAAATTGGAGGTTTCAAGATGAAACCCGAGATGGTGGTGGCTACTTACAGTCCGCCAATCATCACGGCAAACATAGTGGCTATGGCCAGACCGCCATTGGTGGCGTGGTGTCTGACGAGATAACCTCCGTACCAGAGCAGAAGAGCGTAACAGCAGAAAACAACAAAATAAGTGGCGCCCAATCCCATACCCTTGGAGAATCCAGTCTTGTAACCTATCTTTTGAGAAATCTTCAACGCGGAGGAGTATCTCTGCAACGCTCTTGATTCGCCCACGAACTCCAAAACAACTCGGATTTGAACTATTGTCTGTATGTTACGTCAAGAGTTGACGGTACCCAAATGAGTGAAGATGCAAAAATCTTTAGAAAACCACCAAGTGCTGCAAAGTATGCCCCTTACCTGTTCGACGATATTTCCAGCCTCTGAAAGAGCTTCCTGGGACTTGGCAGAGAGCTTGGCTATTGTGGTGGTGTAGATGCCGCCGATTACGGCAATCAAAGGAACCACCGCAAGAGTTACCAACGCCAATTGCCACACAGCAGTGAAACCCACAACGAATCCGGACACAAATGTTGCCATATAGTGTATGAAGTTGCCCAGCTGCAAAGTCCATTCATTTACATCAATTAGGCGGGTAAAAGGGGGTTTTTCAAACAGAGAGATTACTGAAAACAGGGCTGGTTTCTTTACCTTCTCACTAATGGCGTCTTGGACCATCACTGCATCAGTGTTGATGGCGAAAATGACGTCAGATGTTCGCACCTCTGTATCAAAATACTGAATGTCTTGGTCCAGTGCGGCTTCTAGGTACTTGATCCTCATCTTTGTGGACTGCCGCTCGCCGGTCCACATCCAACACGAAATCTCTGCAACCGGTTTCACTTAGAATCACATATGAATGGGAATGAAAACCCCAGAGAAGCTAATGGAAATTCTGAGTACCTGCCCAGGATGACGCCCATATCGCAGCTCCAACCACGAGGAAGTAAAATGCGTACTGAAAATAGAAAGGTTTCAGTTTCTCAGCTTTTGTTTAGATTATTATCAACATAAACACTTGGATTGTGTTTTGAGTTACAGTTCTACTTTACCTTCAAAACCTCCTGCATCATTTTATCCACATCATTGGCGTAAGACCCAAAAGAGTTAACAAGATCAGCGAAGAAACGGAGAAACAGAGGCAAAGAACAACCGTGGACAAGGGCTCCGACCGACCCAATTGCCATCAAAACGTAATCCAACCCATCGGCGAATCTGAAAAGCTCCCCAAACCCAACGGAAGTGACGGCTTCAGGTTTCTCCCCACTGGTGCCACCGCCGTTTTCCTTCTTGGAATCAGTTGAAGATTCCATTTCTCCGTTTGTGGGTCTGCCAATTCCGTGTTCAGCCTCCTCCTCTTTGGGGCTGAGGTCTTCGGGGTCTGTGTGTTTCGGTGTTGGGGGTGATGGTTTAGGAGGAAGAGGATCAGAAGAGAGGAGCTCAAGGCCTTGCATTTCGGACCATTTCCACTTCTCAGTCGTCTTTATCTCCTCAGACTGTTGTGACATTGGCGAAATTCCTGGGTTTATGAACAAAATCTCCCCCTTCTTTACCTCATAATAACTTCTTCTCTTTACTTTTGCTGCTACATTTGGTGGTGATTTTTTTTTTTTTTTTTTGTTCTTCTCCTCTTTTAACTCTCTCAGTTGTGTTGGCTCTAGTTCTTGCTGTTCTTATTGAATGGAAGTGTCGTGAAAGAGAGAGGCAAATAGTGGCTGTGGCTGTGGCTGTGGGCGTTTTTACAGTCAGATTGGGTTTCCAATTGTTCCCACTTTGCTTGTTCCGTAAAAAACACAGAAAGTGACGCATGTTAGAGGAGGGAGTCCCGGAGTGAGAAAGAAAAAAGAAAAAAGAAAAGGATTTATTATTATTATTATTCTGATTTGTTTTAGCAGAACATATTCAAAGTAGGAAAATACCCCACCATCCCTTTAATTTAATCCCAATACCAAAAATCATTGCTTTAGTCATTGTCGTCTCAAAACCTTATAATTGTTCTTGTTTTGTAATTTACTTATATTCTCACTGATTTCCATATCTCATTTATCATTTGTTTTCAGCCTAATCTAATCATATCATCAACTTGGAAAAAGGTCCTTATGAACTGAACAAACCACAACGGACGGGCGGCCCAGGTACAATTTCTTTTCAATAAAATGCAAATTTGGATTTCAACGGTCATAAATGAAAACTTTTTAAACTATGAAGTTGGGGGTTTGGAAAACGAATAGAATGCGAAGGGTGTGAAACGTTGAAAAAAATATAGGACATAAATTACCTAACCCCTGTTGTCTCCTTGGAATAATGAAGAAATTGGATGATTTTAGAATCCCTATATATTTAATCCAAAGTCATCCATAAAACATGGTAAAAAATGAAAGACTAAAATAATAGTAATAATAAAGAACAATAAGAGCACAAGGCTTCCAGTGTTTGAATATTTATTTTTGCAGGTTTGAAGGTTGACTGCAGAAAAACCGAAGCTTAGTTTGAAAATCTGATGCCGTATACACATTGACTATGTTATTTTTGTCAGAAGAAGAAGAAGAAATAAAAGGTTCCCTTCTTATCCTCTATGTCTTGTCTGTTTGAATGCCTTATTATTAAAGTATTGTCTTGGGAAAGGAGGTCTCATTATTCATAACTGAACCTTATACTCAAATCAAAAACTCTCGTGATATAGTTGAAATCTGTTTGCAATTACGGATCTCCATAATGTTATGATATTGTACATTTTGAACATAAACTCTTGGTTTCTCCCTGTAACTTTGCTTTTGGTTTCTCTCTGTAATAGCTCAAGCCTTCGATAACATATATTGTCCTTTTTAGGTTTTTGACTTCCCTCGTAGTTTTAAAATGCGTCTATTAGGGAAAGATTTCTACCCCTTATAAAAAGGAAGGTTTTGGTCCCACACTCTTAAATATCAATGAAGATACTGTTATTTACTTATAAACTCATAATCCTTCTCTTGTCTCACTCCCAAAAAGTAGGTGGAAGATTGTTTGGGAGTGAATAGCAATAAAAGGTAGGTGAGTTTTTTTTTGTTTGGGGGAAAACTATGGCCATAAACTAAACTGGTAGCCAATCAAGTATCCACTACGGGTAATTATACTACATCTGAAATGATAACACATTGATAAGAATCTAGAACAGAGTTATAGAGGGAAGGGGTTATTAAATTCCGAAATCTGGGGTTTTGAAGCCTAAAGTTGGAGGAATTTATGAAACTAAACAGCTTTTCCACCACAGAGAGAGAGAGAGAGGGGGAGATCCAAGGCATGTGGGTATACGGGAAAGAATAACAGACTTAAAAGCTTTTAAAAATAAAGAGAAAAAGAAAGTTCAAAAGTGAAAGGATTCGAGGGAAATGTCAGAAAACTGGAAAAACATTAATAAAAAAGAAGTAAAGCGTAATGACAGGGAATTGTTGGATTTGTTTATGAATTCAAACAAGGCAAGCAACCCTCTTAATTCTCTTGCTGTGTTTGGGTTGTGAAGAGAAACAGAAGTGATGATCAATCAGAGTTGTACGGTCACGATGATGCCAACCACTCACTTTTTGTTCAATAACAGAGATGAGAGATGAGGAGGGAGGTGGAGATTCCTGGGCAAAAAGGTGAAAATTAAAAGAGAATGTTAAGTGTGGGCGTTAATTTCTCAGTTGGCGTGAAACAGTGACTTTTTTTTTGGTTTAGAGTTTAGGTTTATAACCCTTTTATCTATTCAAATCACGACCCACCTTACAAATTTTCAGCTCAATCAACTTAGTTCTCACCAAGTTGGTTGTTGAATATAGAAGAATGGTGCAGTTGTAGGGCATTTTTTAAGGCAGGTGACAACCAGGGGGAACAAATAATATGGTTACGCATATATTTTTAGGTCCCTCAAACGGGATTATTGTATGTATGAAAAAATAAAGTTTTATGGTCTCGTGTTAGATGAACACAACTCTCTACAATGGTATGATATTGTCCACTTTGAGCATAAGTTTTCATGGCTATGCTTTGAGCTTTCCTAGAATGCCTCGTACCAATGGAGAGAGTATTCCTTGATTATAAACTCATGATCATTCCCTAAATGGATGTGAGGCTTTCATCATCCAACACCTCCCCTCGAACAAAGTACGTCTCCCCTTAATTCTTTTGGAGTTTTTACTACGCCTTCAAGGAGGGTTGACTCCTTTTCTCTTGGAGTCATTTGGTCGGGCTTTGCTTTGGGTTTCTCCAAAAGGTCTCATACGAATGGAGAGAGCATTCTTTGATTATAAACTCATGATCATTCCCTAAATTAGTCGATGTGGGACTTTCCTCATCCAACATCCCGTGCTGTACCANNNNCCCCCCCCCCCCCCTTCTATCTCATTCACATAACAAATAGGTCAAAATTGTGTCTTCCCTTTGAGTTATACAGTGTGGCTTGGTTCCATTTGAAGTCTCAAAGTTCCCTTGGCTTTAAGGGCTCTCTCTCAGTGGCATGGCATGTGCATTACAGATTGGAATCATTTTAAACAATCTTAATCTCTACTAAGGATACATAACCTTCATTATTCGTTTATGAAAAAGGGTTTCTTTTGGTGACTTTCAGACATGATTTCAGGAATTCAGTAACTTAGGTTACACTCTTTCATGCTTAATTACACTGGAGCCATGAATGAGAAATTAGAGACCAAACTCTTTTCGGGTTTTATGATTCCTTTCAAAATTTAGTACCCTACAGTTAGCATATATTGTGTTTTTTAGGTCTTTCTAGCCTATCCACATTCTTATAAGGAATATTTTATTTCTCTTTCTAACGGATAGACGTGGGAGGTTGAATCTGAAATTAATATTAAAAATTGATTCTTCTTTTTTTGTGTCATATTTCAATATAATACAAAGAAGGGTGAGATGGCAAATGCCCCAAAGCATAACCTCATTATTACCAACTCATTATGATCAATTTGTCAGCACTCAGAAACTTTTTTTTTTATTTTTTATTTTTTATTTTTTATAAATATATTTTCAAACCCTCATTTATTTATTTTTCTTTTCATTCAATAATTTGTTGGCTTGTCCTTTTCTTGTTTTCAAAAAAGCCCCTAAAATCCCATATAATTTCTTTTATTAACCCCTTAGCTAGCTAGCTAGCTCTTGTGGTGGAAATCCTACCAAAAAGATTTTTTTTTTTTTTTTTTTTTATCTCTTTATAATTTTTTTTTTAAAAAAACTATCTTATTATTATTTTTATATAAAGAGAAATATTTCCACACACAAACTGATAAGAGGGGAAAAATTAAAAGTTTCTCGTCTTAGTTGGTTTCCACAATCTTCTCTTTTTGGATATATATTTTTTTTTTTAATTATTGCAAAAATTTAGTTAATAAAAAGCATTATTAATAAGCAAGAACAGTGTGTAAGGCACATGCATTATGCATCTTAGTCTACCTTTTCAAGTCTTTATTTATGGACCTAAGTGGATGTCATTTTAAGCTTACACTTTGGAAACCCTTATATGCATATACCACTCACTCCATTCTTCTTATTCTATTGACATAGTTTCAACCAAAATAATTCGCATAATGCTCTCACCTTCCTCAACAAATTCATCATTATTTATATTCGAATTCCATAAAGACTATACCTTTATTTATGGGTTTCAGTTCTTTTCTAAAACCGTTTTGAACTAGTTATAACCTTTGATTCAAAAGTCACAAGTTTAACAAATTTGTCTTAGTTAGAAATCATCTACTTTCACCGTAAGCTCTCGGGACTTTATTTTAGGTTTTTTCCAAAAGACCTCGTGCTCCCTAAATTAGCCAATGTGGAACTCTCTGAGAGATTATTCATGACTTATTACACAAACCAAAATAATGGAAAATATGAAAGAAGACGATGATCCAAGGAGTATAGTGGAGATATGAAATGGGTATTATAATGAGTTTGATGGAAAAGTGAGGTTTTTAGTGGACAAATGACAAAAGGATTTGTGTGGGTTACTTTTCAAAAAAATGATGGAAGATTATGTGTTCCTTAGTGGGAGTGATCGTATTCATAGAATCATACAAATACACTTTGATTATGATATTGTGAAAGCAAGGGAATCCAGGAAACCCTAGTTTTATAGTACGGTTGAAGAGTAAAAGACAACACAGTTGGGTTTCTGTTTTTCTGGGTTATGTTTCACGACATGCAACAACTCCTTCCATGTCTTTGTTTTTGTTTCTTTTTGTTTGTTAAACAAATTTTTTTCTACTTCTACTCTTGTTTGCCTTAGCTTTGTCATTTTAGAGCTCCAACAATTCCTTTTCCACAAGAAATTATCAATACCCACAACTAAAAATTGAATCTTTTTGTAATGGGAGTGTTATTCCATGGCTGGAAATACTATATATGAAAGGTTGGATGATGAAAGTTCCACATCAACTGGCTAATTTAGGGAATAATCATGGGTTTATAAACAAAGAATACTCTCCCCATTGATATGAGGCCTTTTGGGAAATCTCAAAGCAATATCATACCATTGTGGAGAGTCGTATTCGTCTAACATTAAAGAAAAAATCCAGATGGTATTATCGAAGGGGACCAAACAAAATGAAGGATTATGTAATTTTAGAGCTTCTTTCCTTTCAATTTAGGACTACTTTAGATATTGGTTTGGCCTCAGAGGAATCATTCAACATGTCATATCTTAAAGCTCTAAGTTTGAGGTCCCAAAGAAAAAAAAGGGGTTTTAAGAGAGACTTAGAAAATACACTTTGTATTCCACCTGAACATCATCAAAGTCTAGGGATAAAGGTTGAATTAGCCTTGGAATTTTGTGCTTATTGGTCAAAGGAATTCATATTTAATTATGTTTTAACAATATGATTAGAACTGTGAATTGAAGAGAGATTAAGGAGAATAAAGATGTTTGACCACATTAAGAAGAATAAAGATGGAGATTTGGCTCCTTAATTTCGTATGCAAATTGCATATCCATTGCTTGCTATATCCACCACCCACTTACCAACCTTCACTACTTCCAACATTATTTGATAATATATCCAACAAAATCATATCAAGTTCAAAACATTTTACATCACAGTCAACATCAGGTGATAGATAATACTTGACTATATTAATATATTCAATGATTTGAGAGATTAAGGTTTGAGTATTGTTTGATAAGAACATAACCCATCTAATCAACTATTTCAATTCGTAAAGGTTTAGAGGAAAAGATATTTATTTGACCACGAAAATGTGTGAAACGAACCAACAATCGAAAACAAAAGAAAGTTTTTTTTTTTTTTTGTTCAATTATAACGTGAAAGTGGAAAATTTGAACCTTTGATGATCGAGAATGTATACCTTAGCCAGATTTAATATATATATATATATATATATATAAAAGCTGAAAAGATTAGGCCAGAGGTAGCAGCACTTGTGATTATGAAATGGGCAGAGAAAGAGAGTGCATGTGCAAAGCCTAAATAATTGAAGTTAACAGAAGATGATGGCACATAGCATCTTGTGTGTCAAAATCTTCCGAACAGAGGGATAGTGAAAGGAGGAGAAAGAGTGTAACCAACGCCAAATTTTACAACACTATGGGACCCCTTTTAGAACACCAAATTTTGAATGGTTACATCAGTAATGGGTTAAATTTTTGGGCTGCTAAGATGGAAAAACATGGTAATCCAACCAAAGTCAATTCTTTTTTTTGTGGTAAAAGTAAGAGTGACAGAAAAAGTGGTGTGTAAATGAGTGGTGGTGTTTGTGAAAGCAGCAGCAACATTCCCCCAAAGTTAATGCTCACAGTTGGGTATCATCTCTTACTCATCTTCACACTCCATTTTAAATCATACACTTCTCCGTTTCCTTTGGCTTTTATTGGTTCTGAAATGATTCTCTTTTTGCCAAAAGTAAAGCTGTTATTTATTCTGATCCATGTAAATTGGTGTTGCATTGTTCATGTGTTCATCAAGCTGTAAATACATTTCTTTGCTAACTGTATCAGAATAACTTGCGTTCTTTCTATTCAACATTTTGACGTCTACATCTTGGCGCGGACTTGTGCTATGAGCTCCCTTCTCAGAAGCTTTCCCGAAGCCGACTTCGGAATGCTACTCGTGAAGGTTACTGTTTTTAATCTCTTGAATGGTGCAACCTGCAAAGGGAAAGAGCTGATCATTTTCAAGAATTCCTTTGTCAAAATGATGGTTCCCACTTTTTGCGTAGGGAATCAATGTTTAAGTTTGCATTTTTCCACATCTTTTGCCTTCTTGGGTTCATGCAGCAGGCCCATAAAAGGCGGCCTCTTAGTAAAGGCTTGCTGCTGCCTCTAAGTAACACCTACCTAAAGGTTAGCATGTTTGAACTTTCAAGGGAGCTTAATAAGAAAAGGCACCGCGAACGCAATTCGTGGGTGGGGCTATGTCATCACTAGTAGATATCGTTCTCTTTAGGCTTTCCCTCAAGGTTTTTAAAACACGTTTACTAGAGAGAAATTTCCACACCCTTATAAAGAATGCTTCGTTCTCCTCTCCAACCGACAAAAAGTCTCTTTATGGTTCTTGTTTGAGGGTTTGCAAAATATTACCTGACCCGCGATAAAACTTTTAACATCTTCTTCATTTATTGAGCTACTAGGTGAACGAACAACAAATGCAATAGGGACCTCACCGGCTTTATCATCAGGATATCTGCAGGTGGAAATTCATGGCAGAGGTTAACAAGAAAGTATGAAATAGAAAGGAAAATCCACTATGAACGTCCACATAACGATGGCACTATAGATGCTACTGTATACAACTTACGGGATCACAATGGCATCTATTATTTGAGGATGGGAAAGTAGCAGTGCTTCAAGCTCCGCTGGTGCAACCTAATATGCAGACAAGAAAGTTACAAAAAAATTGATATCAATCAACAACGAATGCAGCTAGAGTTGATACTTCCCAGCAGAGGAGACAATGCAGACATAGCATTAGAAGACATACTTGCTGGAGCCAAGCATATGATTAGTACATCTTATAATCATATTCTTTTAACTGAGAAGAACTTAGCATAGCAGTTTCTTTTGATTTAAGGGAAGTTAACTTCTGATATAATGGTTTGTGAGATTCCACGTCGATTGGAGAAGAGAATGAAGCATTCTTTATAAATAAGGGTATAGAAACCTCTCCTTAGCAAACACGTTTTAAAAGAAAGACCTAAAGAAGACATATCTGCTAGTGATGAGTTTGGACCGGTAAAAGTCATAGTAAAAGGAAATGAAGCACTCCCAAATGGAAAAGCTGATGTTTGTTGATGTATAAAAAAGAACCTGAAAACCATAACACTTGATGAGTTCTTTGATTCTGTCCACAACAAACAATTCTCCTTCTTCATTAAAATATCCGATATCTCCAGTATGAACCCATCCTTGATCGTCTATGGTTTGGCTGGTGGCTTTCTGATTGTTGAAATATCCTGAAATGTTCAAGCAAACATTTTGCCAATCAGATTGGGACATGAAAATGGAAAAGCTTGAAATGGGTCCGAACTTGATTAAACTGACAACAAATCATCAAAGAAACGAGATTGGCATCTTTAAAGCAGGGAGAAATTTCAATTCTTTTAGCAGATCCAATCAAACAAGTTCAAGAAAGTAACCTAATGGAATGAAGATCTAGTAAATATTGTCTGTTATGGCTCCGTTTTCACACTCTTATGAAGTATGTTTCGTTCTCCTCCCCATGATGTAGGATCTCACAAATTTACTCTTAGAAAAGGGACAAAAGTAGACAATATTTGTTAGCTGTGAGCGTGGGTTTGAGCTGTTACAAATGGTATTAGAGTCAGACACCGAGTGATGTGCCAGCAAGAAGATTGAGCGATATGCCAACAAGGACACTGGGCCCGAAGGGGGTGGATCATGAGATCCCAAATTAGTTGGGGGAGAATGAAGCATTCTTTATAAAGGTGTGGAAACCTCTCCCTAGCATACGCATTTTAAAACCGTGAGACTGGTGACGATACGTATCATGTACGGGCCAAAACGGACAATATTTGCTAGCGATGAACTTGGACGGTTACCGAAGAGAGGGATTGGACGAAGGTATAACCCTGGTTTGCTGTTTGATACACCCTTCAGTATAGTTAGTATGGATGAGCACTGTTCATCAGATCAAAACTATGTTCAAATCATTTCAAGAATATCCAAAGAGAGATCCACCTTTCATCATATTTGGTCCTCGCACGCATATCTCCCCTGTTTCACCGGGTGGAAGACGTTTCTGCGTTTCTGTACTCAAAATTTGGGCCTCAATTCCTGAAACAAGGAATCCAGTTGACCCTGATAGTCTAGATTCGACCCCTAAATTCTCCATTGAAATAACTCCACAAGTTTCTGTCATACCATACCCCTGTACACCATAGATTGCTACCCAAATCAACACAACATCATATAACATTTCCTGTAACAGCCAAATGAGAGTGCAAAATGGAGGAGTTGATAAGGAAGTGTTCAAAACCTGCGTGATCTTGGTCTGAGGTAAAACCTTAGAACATTCTTCCATCACATCCTTCCCAAGAGGCGCCGCCCCAGATAAAATCTGCTTCAACGACGACAAGTCATACCTCTTCACCACACTTTGCTTCGCCATGGCTATAATTACAGGCGGAACAAGATAAAGATGAGTGATTCTATACTTCATCACCACCCCCAAAGCCTTTTCCAGCTCAAACTTCGCCATTGAAACGACGGTGTTTCCTCTTTGAAGCTGCGAGTAAAGAATTACAGAGAGACCAAATACATGGAACATTGGGAGGAAGCATAAGAACACGTTTCTAGGATCACCAAGAAGGTCCTGATCATGGGTCACCATTAACGACGTCGTTATGAAGTTTCTATGAGTCAGAATCACTCCCTTGTTAATCCCCGTCGTCCCAGATGAATACAATAGTGCCGCCACATCGCTCTGCCCCACTTCACTCACAGGCAAATCGGACACGTCGCCGGAGTTTTTAATCAAATCGGAGTAAACCCAGATATTGGGGCGGGAGGATTTCGAAGAAATTTTAGAACCCAGGATTATAGAAGGCAAGTTGAGTTTACCGATTACGTCCCAGAGTTCTGGAATGGTGATTACGAGCTTGGGGTTGCAGCTCGCGACTTGCTTTGATATTTCCGCGAAGGTGTAAGCAGGGTTACAAGTGGTGGCGATGGCTCCAATGGCAACAATGGCGAAGAAACAAACAGGGAAATGGATGGAATTAGGCGCGAATATGAGAACCACATCGCCTTTCCGAATCCCGAGGTGGATAAACGCATGGGCCAACTTGGAGACTTGGATTTGAAGCTGACGGAAAGTTAGGGATTCGCCGGAATCCGCGTCGGCGAGAGCGAGGCTGTGAAGGAAAGAGGAGGAGTTTCGAAAGAGAAACGAAAGAATGGAGATAGTGGGGTCGGTCGGAAAGTGGATTGGGGGGCGTGGGGAAGTGTAAATCTGGGATTGGGGATTGAAAGATTTGGCCATCGCGATCGCCATAGCCAAAATGGGGTTGAAGAAAAACGATGGATTTCGAATCGGGATGGTTTGATCGTTTGTTTAGAGGTAGCTTGAGTTTTGACTTTTCCGGTGAAGACGAACAGATGAGAAGATAATGTTGAAATTGACAGAATTGATTACTAAATGAAATGGGTAGAGTTTCTCCCCAACACGGCTCGATTCAAACTTATATGGAAAATTCGTATGCTACGATGAACCCAGATTTGATATCATAAACAGAGACTTAATATCATGAACAGAGACTTGATATCATGAACATACTCATTAACGATGATAATTTGCTAATTTTATGCCTTCATAAGTTAATTTCATGGCATTTCAATGAATATTAGACCTTTATTTCCATCTTAGATTTGGAATATTTACTCAACGAATTCTTGAACTTCCTGACAGAAAATTGAATATTCATAATTGATAAATGTTGAGTCTTCTTCCTTGAAATAATGCTAATTAATGGCACCGTTGCTTTGTCTTCACCATCAAAAAAAACATTTATTATATTTTATACATGATGTGATCTATGTATATCCGCTTAAACTCTCTAATATTATGTATGGTCTATTGGATAGAGGTGAGTAATGTGAGGTGAGTAATATTTCGTTCTCCTTCCAACGGAGAAGTTTCCACACTATTTGATCGATTGATAGATGGTTTCTCTCTCAATCCATGTGGATCTCACACTTGGAGAGAGTAATCTCTCCCTAATAGAACAGAAACATTTTAAAAAAAAACCTTAAAGGTAAACCTAAAGAAAACAATATCCGGTAGTGGTAGGTTTGTGCCATTAAACTGAATGATCCACATATTGTGAAAAAAATTATGATGATATAATATTTACAAAATGAAAACATGATATAATATTTATTAGATAACTAATACAACATATGAAAAAAAAATAACTTTTTGAAAAAAAAAATAAATAAAAAAATCCCTTTTTTGGTAAGAATCTTAAATTAAATTCAATGTTTCAGGGTATTTTTTTTTTTTTTTTAAATGGATAGGAATTAGGATTCACAAAATTGCAAAACAATCCGGTAGGAAAAAGGACTCAGTTTTACTTCGATCCAAGCGTTTCACCATGCGCTACGTGTGCTTTGTGGCCTCCAACCCTTCGCCTTTCCTTCTCATTTCGGTCGGTCGCCATTCAGATTCTTCCATTCCATTTCATTCTTCTCTACGCCAATCCCATTGCTGAATCTGCTAATCATGCTCTCATCCATGGTGGATCCTTCTCTTTCCTTGTGTTTCTCTTCCCTCTCCTCCCCTTTCTGCATTTCCCGCTCCCTCCACCTTTCTTCTCCTAGATTCTCCCTCTCTCATCATCGCCCTTCTCGTCTTCTTCGTTTCTCCATCAAATCCTCCGCCTCTGGAAGCTTCATGGGCGACGACTCCTTCGGATTGTTTCCTTGGACTGATGGTGATACCGGTATGTGGCTTCTCCATCCTTGTTTCTTTTCGCGTTTCTTATTAAATCTGCTGCTGATGCCGAAGGATCGATGTGTATGACATTTTCCCCAATTCTAATTACCTAATTTGATGAGATTTCGTTTGATTGCGAAAAGGGGTTTCCCCCCTTTTCATTTGATTGAGCAAGGAGAGGGTTATTTTTTCTTCTTCTGTTGTTACGTTAGGTTTGATCATTCTTATCGAAGTGCATTGGGTGGGTGGTTTTCAGACATCGAGTGATGGGAATGAAATATTTGAGTTCTGTTTATTTATGAAGCCATCTAAATCTAGAATTAGGGGTTGCTCAAAATTGAAATTTTGCACAGAAATTCATTGGGTTCCGGAGGAGAGAGTCACATTGTTCACTCCTGATGGACTTGTTCAGATTGGAGGCTCCATAGTCCCTCGACGGATTTCTTCTTCAGATGTATGCCCTTCACACATACAAGCTCATTGATGCTTCACGTCTTTTTGCAGTTCTGGTCAAAACTTGCGATTACAGTGTTCTATATTGTTAATTACTTTAGCGCCTAGAAACTTGATTCAGTTGATGCAATCTGGTTCGGATCTGGATTAAAAGGATGTTCATTTGACAGAAAAAACAAGGGAAGTCAAAGGCTTACCAACGCTTCCAACGGTTTCAAGAGAGTGATTACATGGATCCAAAACAGAGCATATGTCTTGGTGCCCTATTTGATATTGCAGCCACCAATGTGAGCCTTTTGGGCAGAGCATATGTCTCGGTGCCCTATTACATGGATCTCAAATTATTTCCTATAGGCTTTGTCTTGAGCTTTCCTTGTTCTTGACAGGGACTTGACATGGGAAGAAGACTTTGTATCTTTGGGTTTTGCCGTTCTGTTGAGATGCTCAGTGATGTGGTGGAGGACATTGTTTTGGAGCAAGGTGGAGAGGTTTGTTATACAAAGGACTTTTGACCCTAAACCAATAGCTTTTAGTGATGGGGACAAAGTTGTTTGAGTTTCATTTTTGCATATTGTGATGATGTTCAGGTTGTAGCAGCAGAGAAGGCAAGCAAAGGGGGTTTGCAGGAGAAGCTAACCATGACAGTGGCTGTGCCACTTCTGTGGGGGGTTCCTCCTGCTTCTGAAACGCTTCACTTAGCTGTTCAGAGTGGTGGAGGGATTGTGGAGAAAGTGTATTGGCAATGGGATTTTTTGTAAAGTATGATTTTCTTACAGCCATTTAACCATTCTCTTGTGCATTCTGTTCATAAAATTGATGTAATTATATGTACAAAACTCAAAAGGGCAATTGTCACACGTTATTAACTAAATATTGAAAGTGTATCAAAAGAAGTATGTAGCTTATTTGAGCTCATCAGCTAATACAACATGTTCATATATGAATATTCTACATGTTGGATCATCTCTCTTGATTTAGCCTCTCTTGCCATTTGATGGTGTTTGTGTTGGAGTGGAGTTGAGGATTTGATTTCTTTGCTAACTAATTAGACCCATCTTTTAGAGTTTCCTTCTAAAGAAACAAAGGTTGCTTGCCAAGAATGTTGGCCCTTTTCGGGTTCGGGTGGTGGCTTAAGTGGACGTATACCTTTCATTTGAGAGTATCAAAATTCTCACATGAAACCTCCCACGTTGACGTGGGCTTGCATCGAAATTCTCTCATCGACTTGTACCATTAATGTAGGTTGAAGAAAAGGAGATGGAGTCGGTTGTTATTTATTTTCTTAGTTTCATTTTGGTAACTTGGTAATGTTGACCTATTGAATGGAAGTTGTTTAAAACTTTGTCGGTAGAAACGTAAAGATACGATTGTCATTGTTACCTTACCAACTCACATCGACAAAAGGATTTGGTACCTTAATGTTCTAAGTTATTTTGGACGTCAAAGTCAGAAACCTATTATTTTTGAAGTTAGAACAAATGATATGATGATAGTACGTAGCTAGGCATCGAGAATGTTCGAGCACGTAAATTTCAAAATTATAACCTCCTTCATTGGGGCTTCCTACCCAGAAAACAATAATAATGAGTACTCATTTTTATTATATATTGTATATGTCAATAGCAGTAGATTGGATAGTTCCTTCCCGTCTTCCATGGCTACCCAGGGTTACCACCAACACCAGCTCTTTCTTAATCTTCTCTCCTTCCCTGTTACAATTTCATTCCAACATCTTTATAATCTTTCTGTATCAACCCTTCTGGTTTCCTCTCTGATATTCGTAATAATGCCTGTTGTTTGCTTGCAGCTTTCCAAATGTTAGCCCTTCATATTTCTGGAGAATGCAATTCAATTTCAGAGAACGCCCCGGTTTGGAACTTCTTGCTCAACCCTTCTGCAGCTAACTCGTTTCTTTCTTCATTCTGAAACCAAACAACCACGATATTAAACTTTCTTATGAGTATCATATCATATTACACAGCTTGTACACAGCTTGTACCTTGCTTTTCAGACTTATAATAATCGGCCCAGATCTCGATTCTCGATAACACCCTTAACCAGTCAAAGAAAATAGGTTAGAAAGAGATTGCAGAACACATTTAATCACTCTGGGAAAACTACAAAGGTTTAAAGACTCTCACCAATGTGTATATCTGGGAATTCAAGACAGAGTTTAGCCAGAGATGGAGCAATCTCTACCTGCATTTAATTAAAAAAGAAAAAAAAAAACATGTCTAGAGTCGAAGAATGAGCACAGATGCAGCTATGTGGAAAGGAGAGGAAAATCTGACACATACATCTGAAAGTTTTGTGGTCAAGTGCTTTGACTTGTATGGTTCCAACAATGGGAAAAGGTCACCAGTTCTTGTTAATTCAATCAGGCAATCCCACTGCAAGTCCAGTTCCGCCATGTTTGTTGCAGTAAGAACTATCACATTGTGACACTTGATCTACAGGAGAGCAAATCTTTAGCTACTGATTTGAAGAAACACCACTGTAGAAATCATATCAAATAGATTCAAATGTAATGAAATTCAACATATTAGAAGGCAAACCGTACCAATGGGACGGGCAACTTTTCATGATGCAATAATTCAGTGATCCCTTCAGGCAGCTGAGCCATCTGAAAAGAAAACACCAGTTTATCACAACAGAACGAAACCAAAACATCTATGTTCGGTTCAAAATTACCTCATTTCGGTCACCGGTGCAATGCTCCCCTATAAGATGTCTGAGATATTCTTCAAATTCTTCATCAGGAGCCTATTGAAGCCAGTTGATAAAAGCAAAGGAATAAAGGTCTCACTTCACTCCAAAATATGATATTCTCAATTTCATTCAACTATCTCAATGCGAAATTGCCAAAGAAATAAAACGACGCACCAGTCGAACCCCAAATGCCTTTGCGATACCTCCTAAAGTTGCATCAGAAAACAATGGGCCTACTCCTCCATATATAAACACCTGCAATAGCCAGCAAGTAAAATGAGGCTAGTGCATCTTATAATTTCATGACAACAAAAACCAAAAGAGTTATTTGAAGGTTGATTAGTACCATCTCATTGGAAGACCTTCTTAACTCTACTTCTTCAGCAACAGAATCTATCTGGTATAATGTGAAAGAACAGAAGATGAAAAGATTAACAAACGTCATTAGAGAAATGAGAATGAGGATTAAAAGCCCACGATAGGCACATACACAACAATTTACATTTAATATCATTAAAGAAATCTGTTGTTGTACATGCAATGAGTTATTATACACAATTCAAACAGGTAAGTTGATTCAACCAAGAGCTAGAAATTTGTTGTTGTATAACTTACATCATTCCGGACAATGGAAGTATGTGATATAGACCAACCAATAGAGTGCACCTTTCTTCGCAGTGAGAGTCCCAATCGATCCTCAACAGTGCCGAAGCTGAGCTATGGGCAGATAAAGGATAATGAAAGACTTCAGCGATAACAGTCGATAACATTTCAAAATCAAACTGTACTTTGTTTTCTATTTCTTCCCTCTTTTTTGCAATAACAATGACATCTCAGACAATTGTTACAACTGCAACAAGACAAGATGCTCAAAACAGCAGGAATGAGATGTTCAAAATGGTGGAATAAAAAACCGAGCAAAAGTTTAAGAGGTTGGTTGAGATTCATCATAACAAAGGTTAACTACCATTAGTATTAAATATAATATGAACAATTTAATCAAAAGAATGTAGACATTTAGCAACTAATAATGTAGTAGAAACAAGAAAATTACAGGATCTCATCTCCAACAGCTATAACCGAAGCAGTGAGCATGCTTTGTTTCTGCAAATCGACGTTGCTCGCCCCATTACTCGTAGGATTTAGCACAGAAGGTGAAAACCGTTTTGCTCTCCCTGCTCTTTCCGACCTTCCATCTGAAAGCAAGTATGCAGGTCTAAATTTCCCCTTGCTTCCAGTGGAATTATTAATGCACAACAATGCATTTGGAAGTGTATCATGTATACTCCCAATTGAAGTATATCTACAAAATAAAGCTAAATATGTAAGTTTAAATATCAAGGAAAAGCTTTGAAAAGAGTAAAGTGGGCATCACAAACAAACACAACCCTGCAGCTACAAGAGCAAAAAAAAAAAAAAACATTCTGTGCTTGCTAGGTATCATTACCCTTGATCATAAAGGCTGCAGTACTGAACCTTGCAAGTTAATAGGAACGCCCATACATCTCTGGGAAGAAGAATGAAAAAAAAAACAACCAGTAGTCATATTTCCTCAAGTAGAATATCAACTATGAAGTAGAAAAGTGCACATTCTACCCCTGGCCAGTATTCTCATAGATTCTGCATCTCAATTTGAGGAGTCACCATAAGAAAAATTAGGGTGGGTAAAAATGAAAGAGCATGTAGTACCAAACCATACCTGTACGACCAATCCAAAATGGGATTCACTCTCATAAATGGTGGCCATCCAGGTGAACTAGGGGAAAACTGTTCTTGGCCAACCTGTTTGTTTTGAGAGAGAGGG
Organism: Cucurbita maxima; assembly: GCF_002738345.1. Classification (NCBI taxonomy): domain Eukaryota; kingdom Viridiplantae; phylum Streptophyta; class Magnoliopsida; order Cucurbitales; family Cucurbitaceae; genus Cucurbita; species Cucurbita maxima. The sequence continues at coordinate 1,001,664 of NW_019272023.1, forward strand.
GAGTAGACAAATCAAGGCATCTTCATTTCAAATTGACGCTATTAAATAAATGGTGCCTACAATAACCAGAGTTTAGGGAGATATAGTGCAAATAATACCGCGGTAGGATCCCCAATACGAACACCAAGGAAAATAGCTCTGACAGGTCTATTTTTCAATAAAGACTCCAAGCCAGATTTGAAATCTGTCCGGATGATATCCATTAGCAAGCCATAGCTGTTATGTAAGAATGAGTTGAATATCAGTTAGCTTAAAGTGAGGCTATAGATTTAATTCCGTGAAGTGAAATTAAATGTGTTTCCCTTACTTAGTTGCCATATCATAAGTAAATGAGTTAATTTCAGGGAAAGCAGAAGGGCTCTCGAAATATATTGTTCGAATAGGAAATTCCTTGAGTCCATCAACAGAACAGCCTTCTTCCTCCTTATGCAGGAAAAATGCAGCTCGAAGTATGTGCAGTAAAACCTGCACATTCAATTTTCCATGAGAACCAATGAAGAAAAAAGAAATTAGTTGATAAACAGAGAGTCCGAGATTGAAACTTACAGTCGAATCTTTCCCGCCATTGAAGCTGAAAGCGACCTCTTCAGTGCTGTTGATGATACAAGTTACAATGTGTTATAACATGAGAAAAACTTGAGGTAAATGCCATTTTATGTTTCAGGCAATGGTATCATATAGATGCCAATCTATCATTTCCTTAGCTTATTGTTGAGACTTTCTTAACCTACCCCAATGAATATCTAATCACCAACAAAACGATGAACAATTGCAATCACAATGCCAATTCACTGACTTCAAGTGTAATTGTTTAAAGTTAAAAGAACTCATCAACACGTATTAAATGAACCCCTTCAAATAAATCAGTTTCCCAATTTCAACTAATAACTTCCGTATAAGAACTACCAATAATTACATCGGTGGGAATGGAATAATTCAAATGCATCACGTATTAAAGAGCAAGATTAAAATTTATCCGTTTCTATAACCACAAGTTTCAAGGCAACCAGCAAAAAACCAATCAACATTAACTCAAGAATGACAACACACCAAACAACCATCAGAAATCGACAAAGAAGTACTTACGAATATAAAGACAAAGCTCTCTTAACAACATAGATGGCGTTATTGTACTTGGTCTTGAGCCTCCGATCGTCACAATCTCTGATTGCTTTATCGATCTCCATGCCCTCTGATACATTAAACTCATTTTACGTTACTAAACACAAACAAGTCCGAAACAGTTTTGGCGACCTCAGGAAATCCCAGAAGATGGGAAGGTGAGGCATTTGCTCATTTCCAAGAATATGAAACCTCTCTTAAACGAAGTAAGCAAAATGGGTATTCGTCAATTGAAGTATAGAAGCTATTTTCAGCTAATCTACGTAAGTAAAAGTGAAGTAACTCACCTTAATCAACACTGAAGATGCGCCAATTGAGAGGGGAAACTAGAAAACGAAGAGAAGGGAGAAAAGAGAGAGACGCCCACCTTGTTGAGATGAAGGATCTCAAAGACGGAGAGGGAATAGAGGTGTTGTTGGAATGCCACAGATTGATTCTCTCTGGAAATTGGAAGTTTTGTTAAGAATCTTGGTGTTGGTGATGCTCTAATCTTGGAAGGAAAAAATGAAGCGAAGGGGAAGTGGGGCACGGCACAACCCGTTGAAAGTTGAAAGTGAAAACCGAAATTTGAGTCGCTTCGTCGGGTAATGATAATGGGAATGGGAATGGATACTGGGAATCTCCCCTCTCCTTCTTCGCAATTTACACAGGAATAAAAAAGATACCTTTTGATTTTTTTTATATACCTTTTCGTGTTCTAGATGTCGTCCGCGGCCCATTTTATGTGGCCTCAATTTCGGGTTTGATCTTGTTGGGCCCACCAGAAAGCCCAAAAGTTTATCATTTCTTAGACCAATTTAATATCTCTTTTATCAGTTAAGCTTTCATTCAAGACTTTTGTCCCTACTCAACTCAACTCAACAGATGAGTCTGGCAGTCAAGCTAACTCAAACCTTCCATTTGACACTGTTAGACCACTAGGCCAACTTTTGTCACCACTCAACAGGTGAGTTTTGCAGTCAAACTCCCTTATGCCTTTATACTTAGAGTGTCAATCTCTATCTCTGGTATGAACAAATCAAATCTTTACACACCTGGGTTACAAGTATTTTCATAGGTGGAGTCTTTAACCCATCCCTAAAAGGTCACTAGATAAGGAACTCCAGATTTGAGACTAAACTCATGCGCTTCTTTGTTGACTCGAGCTTTTTAGCGTAAACGTAAGCAATAGAGATGATAAAAATGTACGCATCAAACACTAAGTGGGAGCCTGTAGTTATTAGTATGTGACAAATTTTGTTCATTACTAATGAATAAGATTTGAATACATAACCAAAAAACTTTCTAATATCTTAGTCGATCTTTCTAAACACGACTTGCTAGTTAAAGTAAAAAACTCGGTATGCAGATTACCCAGGAAGACGACGACGACAAAAAACAAAAAAAAGTCGTCATCTTCTCTCAGTTAATTACAAATCAGAGTAGAGTACAAGAGAACCATCTATTCTGATCATCAAATTTGTTCAATGGTTATACCAAAAAATGAATAGAAAGCCTTGAAAAGAGGGGCAAAGAAAGAAGAACAATGCATTTCTGATAGATTGAATGAGAAAGCCTAATCATAGAGGTCATCTTAATGCCAGATATCAACCAAGAAGTCCACCATTTCCTGCAGAATCCAATAAAAAGAAGCTTTATAAAGTAAAAGGAATCGAAAGGGAAGGATGAGGATGAAGAACAAAGAAACCTTACAGCTAAAGGAATCGGCTGCTGAAAAGGCTCTGCAGTTAAAAGAAGATCTTCATAAGTCGTAGTCCAGCTGCAACCAAAAATCAATTGAAGATCTTCTTCAGCAAACACAAGTACAGGGAAATCAACAGCAGTTTCTAAACTGACACTTGAAGCTAAATGAAATTAATACCTCAAGATTGGTTCCATTGGTACTTGTTGCATATTTCCCGAACAGTCGCCCACCCATTCCCGCCTGCGTTCATGCCAAGCTATCTCCGCTGTACAGAAAATGATGCAACATCATGACATGTCCGAGGATTTTTGGTTGGTAAATCCAATGGAGATGTCGCCAAATGGTATGATACTGAACACTAGCTTTACAATCGATGCGTTGAGCGAAGAGATTTACCGTGGTTGACGAATGTCGGCATCTCGTTAGACTTAACATTTGAATCATCTGAAGAATGGTTTCCATTTCCTTTCAAATTAGGAATTATACCATTGATTTCCATTTTCTCCATAATGAACAACCATTGCCTTGAAGAACTGTTATCTGTAATTCTGTACACATGAGATAAAGGAAACGAGCTCCTTGAGGAGAATTCACGGGGGATAGAGAGAAAAACAAAGAAAAGGCACCCAAGAGTCCAAGAAACTATGGTAGCAACTAAGAATGTGTTCGGAAAAGCTTTTGGAGTACTGTTTACGTAACAACTCAAGCCTAATGCTCACAGATATTGTCTTCTTTAGGCTTTTTCTTCCAGGCTTCCTCTCAAAGTTTAAAAACTTTTATAAAGGTGTGGAAACCTCTCTGTAGTAGACACGTTTTAAAACCTTGACGGAAAGCCCGGAAGGAAAAGCCTAAAAAGGCCCATGTCGGCTAGTTGTGGGCTTGGGCAGACATAGTTTATGAGTAAAGACTTCAAACACTATTCAAATGTTTACTCCAAAAGCACTTCAGTGCTTCTTACAACACATTTTAATGTGTATCTACCTAGCTAGATGTCATGGAAAAAAATTAGAAAGTATCTTTACTAGTTAAAAGCCAGCAGAGAAGAATTCTTTTCTTCTCCTCCAATTTCATGGTATGGCTTATCAACTTCTACAACTCTACTGATTCCTAAGAGATAAGCAAGAAACAACACCAACACATAACAATTTCAAGAAATCGACATTTGAGACACCAAAGAGTTACCTTCCAATCAAAGATCCATCCATCAACGAAATATCATGCTTAATTCGAAAAATTAGGATCAACTGTTCATGTTTCTCAATAAACTTACATATCCAAGGTTTGCCACATTTCAGAAACAATCATCGGACAAACAATCACTCCAAAGAGACTATGAATCGAAAGAAAAACGCAAAAATGTGGCAAAAATCGTCACAGAAGCAGAAATGGAAGAAAATTTGAACAAGTAGGGCAGAGGAGGGGAGTACCTTTTGACCCTCAAAAAGGGAGCAAAACAGTGAATCCTGTAGCGAAGCGTTGAGAATGGGGTTGATCCGAAGGAAAATTACCGAAGAAGAAACTGCCCCANGGGGGGGGGGGGGGGGGGGGGGGGGGGGGGGGGGGGGGGGGGGGGGGGGGGGGGGGGGGGGGGGGGGGGGGGGGGGGGGGGGGGGGGGGGGGGGGGGGGGGGGGGGGGGGGGGGGGGGGGGGGGGAGTAAGTGGATTCTTGAGCGCTAAACGGCGATACAATACTGACAGTTTCCTTCGATCCAACGGCTGTAATTCTGCCAAGTGCCAGCAGATGTGTGGTTGAAGGTTACATTCAAAACCCCATCTGGGACCCCAACAAATGAAGAACAACAACAACAACAACAAGTCGGGGGTGCGGTGGATTTGGGAGATCCTACATCTTGGGCCTCTGGTTTTAATGGCATTTCCTTTCGTATTTTCTGGGGATACGAGATATCATCTTCTGTTGAGCGTTCAAAAATGATACCCCATCCAATAATGGTCCAATTTATGAGGTCGGTAATGCTGGGGACTGGTACAATCGTACGATCTTCATTACAGTTTTCATGGAAACAATAATGGAGGCTTTCGGATCTTCAGGGAGGCAATCATCAAATTCCTCTTTTTCTCACTCTCATCCCCTCCTAAATTCTTCTACTTACCAGTTTATATGTAACAAATATGAAATTATTTATAATAAATTTGTATAAATGATATGGTTATTGATATCATATATGTTTTTCATATTTTATATATTAATATAAAATTGAAAAGAAAATGTTTTCATATTTTATCATCTCAACGATCTTTATTTGTCTTTCATCTTATGATCATGTCTAATTTAATTCATAATTTCATATATTGTCTCTAGGCTAAGAAACAATGGGTTGATATTTACGAAATATTAAGCTACAATATAAATGTGACACTAAATAGTATTCAATAATTAAATGTAAAATCAATACTTTATTGAAAAACATCATGCAAACTCTTAAATTACCTTAATAATTTCAAAGAAGCTATTCAGCAAACTGTAGTGGGCTCGGTCTGACAATCACGTTAGGCCCATTAGCAGATTACTTGCTATATTAAGAAAATAGAATATTTGAGAATTACTTTTTTAACCCTTTAATACAATTCAATAATGGCATAATATCTTCTTTTTTATTTTTTGTATTAATCAATTATATTGATTTTATACTGCTCTAAAATGTGAGACAGCTTGGAATTATTTTTTAAATTTTATTTATTTTATCATTTATTAATTTTTTTTTTTTTTTAAGATAAGAAAAAACGTTCGAAATTACCTCTTGGGGTAAAATACAGTGTTGTCGTTATGTACAGTCAATAGAAAGTGTCGGTAAGGCTTAGATTATATATATATATATATATATATATATTATTACTATTATTACTATTATATTTTTATATTTTTTAATTAATAATTCAATACTTTTTTCTATCAATAATTTGTTGTCATATGCATGAATGATGTATAAGGTATCCAAGGGATTTTGTGTCTGAAACTTATGATATCCTTATTATTTTAATATTTTATTTCTTTTTATTATCATATATTTATTATTTTCTCCATAATATAGATAAATATATAATTTCAATATTTTATGTTCCAACCACTAATATATATATATATATAATATAATTCAGTTAATATAAATTATGTAATATGATTAAACAGTCAAATGTACAAATTCACTCTTTAAATGAAATAAATATGAGGTGCTTAGTGGTTTGGACTATTTCCACATGTTTTTTTATATGTCCGTTAGAAATAATTCGCATTTTTATAAAGTTTTTGTTCTTTAAGCGAGCATAGATCAATTAGAATAAAAATATATATTATTGACAAAACGTAATAAATGTCGATTCTTTTGATAGGTCACAAAGCAAGAATCTTTTAAATTCCTCACTTATGACGTGGATTTGTCTTAATTGGTTGATTTTAAAAAAGAATTTATATTCTAGCCTTCTAATATCTTTCGAATCTTTTGAATTTCGATGCCTACATATATTCTTTGTAGGTAAAAAAAAAAAAAAAAATAATAATTATTTAGATAATACTGTGATATTTCCTTTAATTAATTAACGTGAGATTCCAATAATTCTTTGATACTATATCAGAAACAACTACTCTCTAGATTAGTACGATATTACTCACTTTAAGTATAAATTCGCGTCTTTGTATTTTATCTCACCGTCAGATCTAGTAACAATAGAGATAATCCACTAAATAATAATAATAATAAAAAAACTATTTATGGCAAAATGACAAACGAAGATGTCTCCTAGTTATTTTTAGATTTTAAAAAATTACATAAAAAAAATATAAGCTTTTAAAGTCACCGGCAAAATTTTGAAAAAGTTATTAATGTAGAGTTTTGTATTTGTATATAATTTTTATTTATTTATTTTCCTTTTGAAAATAAGACAAATTAAGTAAATAGATCTTATAAAATTCCAATCAAAATTGTTCGAATAAAAACAAATTCGTAAAATTAATCGGATAATTTATCAGGAAAAATAAAAACAAAACAAATAAAAAATTACAACCTCTGGAAACATGGAAAATTCATGCACCCATTGGAATCCAAGCTGGCAAATTATGACTGGCCGACACTATAGTGCGGTGACTGTCACATTACACATTCGTCAACGCGCAGAGCGAAGAAAGTATCCGGAAGAAGAATCCAGTGTACTGGAGCCTATGATAATCTAAAAGAAAAACCGCCTGGTAGAAATATGGCGAAATCACAACCGTTTGACTGAAGGATCAAATTTTAAAGATACAATCTTATCCAGTGCATCTTCCCACAGTGAATAAAAGAGAAATCTCCGACCACATTATTGTTATTTTTACAATTTTATATAAATACGTACAATATAAATGGCCCACCGCATTAAATTCTTTAAACAATATTTACATCATAATTACGTGCCATTCATGGAGTATGGTTCTCCCCTATATTTATTCTATCTTCTCGATTTTTCATTTTATTAAATATTACGTCATATATTACGTGATGTTCGAATTTATGACATCTAAAAAATATTTTAATGAATACGTGGCAAAAAAAAAAAAAAAAAAAAAACCTAACATATATAGGTCTTAAATTGGGTTGATTGTTTAATTAATTAAGGAAAATGAGTATTGAGTTTATCCTACGTGGCCAAAACATAAGTGTGGGTCCGGGGTCCTTCCAACTAGGCAAATAACCTTTATTTATTTATCTACCGTTCTCTATTCTATCCTCCTTACACTCACTCACTCCTTCCACTTCCACTCTTCCATGGCTTTCTTCTTCTTCCTCCTCCTCCTCCTCCTCTCCTCCGCCGAAGCCTCCTGGCCGCCCTCCCCCGGATTCTGGCCGAGCACCCACGTCCGCTCCATGGAATTCTACAGAGGCTTCCGCAACCTCTGGGGCCCTCAACACCAAAGCCTTTCCCAAGACACTCTTTCCATTTGGCTCGATCGCACCACCGGAAGTGGATTTAAGTCCCTCCGCCCTTTCCGATCAGGATACTTCAGCGCCTCCATTAAACTCCAACCCGGCTATACCGCCGGCGTCATCACCGCCTTCTATGTATGTAATTTTAATTTCATGTTTCTGGGTTTTTAATCTTTCCTGTTTTGTAATCCACCTCTGGTTTGAATGGCAGCTCTCCAACAACGAAGCTCACCCAGGATTCCACGACGAGGTCGACATCGAATTCTTAGGAACCACATTCGGTAAGCCTTATACATTACAAACCAATGTTTACATCAGAGGAACCGGCGATGGTCGAATCATCGGAAGAGAGATGAAATTCCATCTCTGGTTCGATCCCACTAAAGATTTTCACCATTACGCCATTCTATGGCGCCCAAATGAAATCATGTACGTTCATCACCCACATCATTCAATTTCATCTGGGTTCTGTTCCACTCTGCTAACGACTCTGTTTTCTTCATCCTCTGTTCTTAGATTTCTCGTTGACGACATACCCATCAGAAGGTACCCAAGGAAGAGCGCTGCGACATTCCCACTGAGGCCAATGTGGGTTTATGGCTCGATATGGGACGCATCTTCATGGGCCACAGAGGATGGGAAATACAGAGCGGATTACAGATACCAACCATTTGTGGCTAAGTATAGGAATTTCAAAGCGAGGGGTTGTTCGGCGTACTCACCGGCATGGTGCCAGGCGGTATCGGCGTCGCCATTCCGGTCAGGGGGGCTGAGTAGGCAACAGGAGAATGCAATGAAATGGGTACAGAGCCATCAGTTGGTTTATAACTATTGTTGGGATAACAAGAGAGACCATTCCTTAACACCAGAGTGTTGGCATTAGAATTTTGCGGGGATTGGGCTTTATCATGCACTGAAACTGAAAGCTCCATTAAATTTTTGCAGTTTTTTTTTTGGATTTGGTGATTTTATTATTGGTTTGAAAATTTATATTTGGAAAGATGTTGACAAATGGGGGGGTCCCACGTGGAAAAATGGCTTAGAAAAGAAACAGATGCGAGCATTTTTTGACCTTATAGCGTCCAAAATCCCCTGTGATCCGAACGGCAAAATAATAATAATAATAATAATAAATGAATATTGTGCGGTGTTTTAATTTAATTTATTTATTTCCTGTTTATTTTTGTTGTGATTTCATGAGAAAATGACACGTACTCTTAATGATTCTGAGTTGGATATTACTTTTGGTACGTTCAAATTTCTTTTTAGCTTATGATTCATACTTTTCAATTATTATTATTACTATTTGATAATAAAGTTCATAGGAAATTAATTAGAAATATTGTTAAAATATTTAATTTATTTAGATCCGGAATGAAGATATATTGGAATATATTATCCGCGTTTTGTTTATTATATATCAAATAAAAGCATACCACAAACGTCTTTTCAACTCATTGAATTAGTCAAAAAGACGGAAGACAACCAAAAAAGGAGTTTACCAAAATAATTTTATTAAATGCAACTCATCAAGACAAGAGACAACGAAAAATGGGGTTACCAAAATAATTTAATTCCGAAAATCCAAACTCACTGTCAGTAGATATTGTCCGCTTTAACGGTTACTTATCACAGTTACACTCACAATTTTTAAATATGTCTGTTAGGGTGATGTTTTCACACCCTAATAAAAAATGTGTGTTTATTAAGGAGAAATTTATACACTCTTGTCATAAATGTTTTGCCTCCACAACTAATCCACCCTATAGTTTGTTTTAGCCTATGAGATCTCATCTTTGTAAGCCCGCCTCCAGTAGATATTGTTTGTTTTGACTCGTTACATATTACTCTTTACTATTAAAAAGTTTTCACACTCTTGAATGTTTCATTCCCCTCTCCAAGTGTCAAGCCCACCGCTAACAGATATTATCTGATTTAGTTCATTACATAGTGTTGTCGGTCTCACAATTTTAAAAAGCGTCTATTAGGTAAATGTTTCCACTTCCTATAAAAAAAATGATATGAAATCTGAGAGCCATTGTCCCAATTCCTTCCCATCGAAGCTATCTTTTGGCGTTGGAGCTTAGAATGGCAAAGAATGGTAAGGGGCTTCGTGCTACCACGCCCATGTGGATATGGAAGCGTTTTCCTTTTCCATTTCTATTCAAATACGCTCGATAGAAGCACGAGTGGTCATGTAAAAAGTTTGAAACTTTAGCTATTGCATTTTATGAGTATGATATGAAATGGAGTGAGAGTGAGAGTGAGAGGTCAAATAATTTGGGGAGTGGCACAAAGGGCCCATACCCATACATGGATAAGGGTATATGAAGAGGCATGTGCCCAAACGCCAGAAATCTCATCTTTCTGTGCATCACAGAGCAAAAGAATGCCCCTCCTCTGAAAAACAACAAAGTCCAAAATGAAGAATTACAAAGCCAAGGGGTTTTGTTTGAGTGGTGGGGTTTGGAGATGGGGAGGCATATTATAGCCCATTATTGTATATCACCACACTCTTGTCCTTGCTTTCAGTTTCACCTGTTACATCTGAACTCAACATAACCCTCCTCTCATCATATAAAGTATTTTGCTTTCTTATTTTGTCATTTTTTAATCATTCAACTCCATGTTTTGTGCTTCCTATAAACAATGATCGCTTCCCAAACCTTTCATGGGCTACCGCGTCGTTCACACGAACAAAAAAGGAAAGGGAGACGACTAGCGAGAGAATTATATTAAACTTTCGTACCCTTTATCATATTTCACCTCTCCAGCCTAAGGTACTACACGTTTATGCGAATGGTCATATGACTTCCCTACAAAAAAAAAAAAAGAAAAAAGAAAAAATTCATCAAACGTGATAATTTGGAATAATTTGTTGAACACAACTCTTTGTGGGATACCCTCACACTCGACAAATCATAATCCTAGCATCTATTTAGATCCTCATAATTGTTGCAAGGGAGTGAATGGGGAAATTCAAAATAAGAACACATTTTTTCATATTTATGGATGAAATTGCAAGAGATATAAAAGATGAAAACGAGTTAGAGAAATAGATATTTAATTTGCCGGGTAACTTGTTAGCTTAGGTAGTTAGGGCGTTGGTTTTATTACTACTCGAAGGTCGGTAGGTTCAAATCTGGCGCCGATCATTTTCTGAACTTTTTTTTTTTTTACCCTTTTCGTTTAATCAATTTGGACGGTTTTGATCTTTATTTCCTTGACTCAGATTGGTTCAGATTCATCGAAGGCGCCAGTTCGTCGGAGTTGCGATCTTCTTCTTCTATCTTTTTGCTAATCGATTTGAAAATGGTAAATCCCTCAATTTCTTCCGATTGGTAGCTTGAAATTTTCTTTTACGCTTGTTTTTCGTTGGATTAGGTTTGCTTGGCGTGTTTGTTGCCTCTGTTTCTCATTCCAGTCGTCAACGCGCTGCCTGTTCTGTTCGATTTAATTATGGTACGCCCATATGATTCATTTCTCTTTTGGATCTCATCTTTTCGCCCGTTCATAAAATCGCCTCAAAGATTTCGGGTTTTCTGTGGTGTTGAAGGGAATTTTGTTAGTATTCATCCTAATTTGCTGCTTTCTTTTGTTGTTTTTCTTGAATTTTCTCTTAGGGCAAAATTTATGGAATTTTTGGCTGGGAATACAGAAAACCACAAAGGGTACCGCCGGCTTGCCCCTATCGCCCTGCTGCCAAACAAAATAGCAATGTGAGTGGTCTGCTATCGTTTTTACTCTATTTGTGTTGTCTATTGGTCTTTTGAAGAAGTAACACACGCAATATTGGGGAAATGGATGAATTTTTGTTGAGAAATTGGATATGAATGGAGCGTGTGTCATGAAGAAGTTTAAGCTTTGATGGATTAATCTTCTTGTGCATGCGTCTGGCTCATACACTATGGTGACAGTGAGAAAGGATATATATTGCATCCTAGAGGGGCTATAATTGGAGATTCCATTTTTTGGTACAGAAGTTCCAATAGAAATAGGAAATACCCTGGACCTTTGAGTGCAGTTTGAACTATTGATTACGTAATTAGAAGTAACCAATTAGGTTTATGATGAAACCTAGAAATCGATCGCTGATCCACTTTGAGTACCTCCACATGATAAGACCTCAACAAAAAACTGAAGAGTAACGACATCAAGTGATTGAGTTCAGCAGTTATTCATATAAAATTATTGACTCTAGAGATATATTGGTTAATTGTTTTCTCAAGAAGCCACTTTAATAGCATGGGCATACTGAGGAGATTGCCAGGATTGTGCATCGTTACTTCATGTTACAACTAATAATGAATCATAATGTTGATGAAGTACGTGTGGCTAGTGTATTGCAATGCTAGGGTAGTGTCAAAAGCGTAATTACCTTACTTAGGAAAACTTCACTGAAGCAGAAGTTGAGAGAGACTCTTCACTTTGTTATGCCTAACGTTGTCTCCTGCTTGCTCTTCAGCTCTCCAAGAGGAAAACCCTCAAGTTTGCCTTCCGCCTTTTAAATCGTTGTTATTAATGGTTTTAGGACCTGCTAGAATCAATTTTGGTCAGTTGTAAACGAATAAATTAAAGATGACTTCTTTTGAATCGGATGACATCCCTCGATTTTCTCCCCCGCCATTTTTCTCTTCTCTTCCTTAAGCGTGATGATTTTGGGAGCACCATATCCTTTTTAGTTTATGTATATACTCGAGCTGCATCAGACGTTAGACATTTGTACGGCCCTAAGATGAAAGTTCACATAACGATATGTGTTTTTATTTTCTTGTGTAAAACGAGAAGTGCCTTCGTTTTGTTTTGCTTGTGTTTAGTATTTTGTATTTTGGTGATTTTTTTTTTCGGACTTCCTGACAGCGGATATGTGTGTATTCTACACTGCACCTATCGTCTAGTAGTTTAATTCTTAAGGTTTGCTCCTCTGGCTGGTTGAAGCAAGCTTTTTCTTAATCTTAATAGGTGGAGTTAGAACCTCTAGCTGGTCAGCAACTCCCACCTCCAAAAGTCGTGGATGAGAAGCAAGACTGAATCTGGAAATTTCTGATGTACATACCTGTCAGCAAGATCAACAGATGTTTGTGGCCTTAGAAGCTGTGGACACTGTCGATTCTAGGAAGCTATGATTTCCAATCGGGTCAGACAAAAAAAAATATTTTAAACTCTCATCGCTAATACTATCAATACAGTTATTTGTCGTGCATGCTTTCTGAATAACATCAATACAGACATTGTATGTATGCTTTCTAAATAATTTAGCTGGTTTGCTTGAATATGTTTTCCTTACTTGTAGTTAATTAATGCTCGTGGAATCTCTGGGAAGAAAAAATAAAATAAATTAGGCCTAAAAAAAGGTCTAACTAACAGATGCCTACTAACTCTTTTGTTCCCAAAAGAAATTTTGGCTGCCTTATCTGCCTTCATGTTAACGACTAAGATAGTGTTGTTTGTTACCCTCCTTTATATATACATATGGCCCATTGAGTGTATAGATTGCTAATTATGTCCTTTGAATTCCAAAATAGAAAATTAGTGTTTTAACCATGGTGGGGACAAATACTTGAATAGCATATTGTATTGAGCATCTTGCCAGCTGTAGAAGTAGAAACTGAACGAAGTTGGTAGCATAGCTGCATGACAAATCAAGATAAGAGAAAATAGGATCTTATATTTGAAACCAGAGTCGAACAAGGATTAGACTGCAAAAGAAAAGAAAAGAAAAGAAAAGAAAAGAAAAGAAAAGATATTAGGGGAGGAATAGAGAACACCGCTTTCTAGAGGAGAAATAGAGAACTCAGCCTATACATTCTTATCTTTGATTTTATTGTTGAATAATATTAAGATATTATTATTTTTATCTGTGTGATTATGGACCAATTTCTGTGCAACAAACATTTGCTTGTGAAGAATACTTTAAGGATATCAAATTGTAGGGGGGGTAATTGACCCCTTGATATCTGTCTTGATTGAGGGTATACATCTTAACTACGAGTTATATAAGTAGTTGACGATTGTCACGGTGACTTGCTAAGCTTTTTATTATTTATATTAACCTTTATTGATTATTAGGTTAATCTATAATGATTCATGTTATTATTGGTGCATAGTATGACATATTATATGTTAGATGGGGTCATAAGCTTATTGTCTTTTTTTTTTTTTTTACTATAAATAAGATGTCAAATAAGATTTTTCGTGTTATATGAACACGGATATGAGACAGAAATGAAAGATTTAAAAGTGTATAGAGATGGAAAGGAAGAAAGTTGGACAATAATAGCATGGGAGACTAAAAGCAAATGTATTATTGAAGGTATAAAGATGTGTTTGCCACTTGGGGAGTTTGGCTTTGGAAATTAAGTGATAGAATGACTTGTGGTGAGAAAAAGATGGAAAGACAAAGCAATATCAACATCTTGGGTGGTTTCAAACTCATTCCAACCCTTCATTTTTTTTCTCTTTTTTTCCTTCACATAGAGATATGAAGCTTTAGTCTTATTTTATGCTCGACTTGAACTAAATTATTTACCTATAAATTATAACACATCTGTAGAAGGGGTCAGTCTTTATTTATGGCTATGAAAGTGGCAGTGTTTGTACGTATAGCATTATTTATTTTATTGACTTACCTTTCTGGGGAGGCAAGTGGGCAGTGTAAGGAAAGCAACCTTGTTGTATTAAAAATCACAGCCACAAAGGGCATAATTTGTTGGTCTATCTCTATCAGTGGAGTGGATTGGATTACATACCCTGTTAAACCATCCTCCATAACCCAGAAGACAAAACGTACATAACTACTTTGTATAGTTCATGTATATAAAGCTTCAATGTTCCCTTGAATCGATTTTATACCGATTCTTTGGAGGGTAGAGAAGAAGAATCCTCTTCAAAACCTCCAAGTTCACCAATGATATATTGCTTCAAAAGGACTGGAATTCTAGCCTTGGAAGAACAATTAGGTCGGTCTATTACCATTTAGCTAACAGAGAATTCTTTTTTCCTTCACTCTCTCTTTTGTTCTTAAAGTAAGTTCTTACTCTCTTAAAGGAAGTTAAATTAATGCTTTCTCTATTCAACCTTTTTTAGTATAGATAGTGACAGACATTATATAGAGTAAGAATGTATAGAGCAAGAAGCCAATATTGTGCATTACACCATAATGCCAAACAGAGTGTTTCAGCACATTATTCACATAATGCTATTAATTTTGGATAAGCCAATCAAATTCTTTGCTTTAAAGACACAGAGAGAGGGGAGAGGGCTTTGGTGGAATCCAACAATAGGACACATGTGGTGAGCAGATTCTTATCCCAAAGTCAATTGGATGTGATTCCTTTTCCTTCTCATCCACACTTTTGGAGTTTTTTTTTCCTTTGAAAGGTCTGATTTTATTGATTAATGAACAATGGGGTTTGTTAGTGTTTAACAATGGTTTAAACATAAATGTTAAGCACTAATTTTGAAGCATTTAACATGTCTAAATGAAGCGTCCTTTTGTCCTTTTCTCGATTATGAACTTGTTTTTATAGTTATTTTCAAAATAAGTTTATATCCTTGTGATATTATAATGTTTTAGGTGATTAGATAGTTTACCTAATTACATAGGACATGATATTTAGTGTCACACCTTGCAATAGAAGAATATATGAATAGTAAAACTTTGAAAGTTTAAATCATTATATTTTTTTTTAAGAATGGATATTCCTTTTTTCGATTCAAAATATCCGAATCCAAAACATGTGGGAATCTAAGCATGCATCCTTTTCAAATAAAAGAAAACCAATAAAGTAATCACCAACGAAATCCATCTCATTTTTTATTTAAAAATAAAACAGAAGATAATAAATAAAAAGAAAATTGAAAAATACAAATAGAAGGCAAAAGAAAAGCTCATTTTGAGATGAATCCATTGATTTTAATCAACAAATGGGTCTTGAATTTGTATTAAAAGTTTATCAACATATATTTTATAGTTAATGGATTGACATTAAAAATTGCAAAATGAAGAAAGGACAATTGACAATATTAGACGATTTTTTTATTATTGTTTCTTGAAAAAAAGCAATTTGGTACACCATCAATTTAATTTTCTTTTTTAATTAAAATACAAAATTTGGCTTTAATTTAGAAAAATAAAAAATAAGAAAAAACATTTTTTAGCTGTTCTGTCCTTTTGTCAGCTTCTATACTTTTCTCTGTTCATCGCACAAAAATAATTCTACAAATATCATAGATTCAAGTCATGAACATGAACCCTCACTTTTTTCTCTATTTACGAAAATGCACCCCTCTTCTACTATTATTATTATTTTTTTTTAAATATCTTCACTAAGAACTGGAATTATTTTTTATGAATTTATCGAGGGAGGGAGAGTCCGAATTAATTATAAATAATATTTCGAAAGCACGTTTGTTTATTATAGATTGTGTTAGGAAGAGGGAATATTTGGGATTGTGAGGGGCTTTTTGGTCAAATAAAATGTATTTTATGGATTTATGGATTCTCTGTTTTTTCGCTGCTAGAGACCCCATCGGCAAACTCTGAATCTCAGAGCCTAACCGACGAGGAAGAAGAGAAAAAACCAAGAAACAAAGATATGGGTATTTTGCTTGACGATGTTGTGCTTATCAGGCCGTCGGAGAAACACGATGAGCCTAGCGTCATCACTGTCAATTGCCCCGATAAGACTGGGTTGGGCTGCGACTTGTGCCGCGTAATTCTCTTCTTTGGTCTAAACATTGTCCGAGGCGGTGAGTGAATCCTCAAATCGTTTCTTTCTTTTGATTTTAGACGTCGTGGTTAGGTTTTCGTTTTCGGTATTCAAATCAAACAGGTAGTGGGCGATTGGGTGCTTTTTTCTTTCTTTTTTGGATTGATTTATTTCAATTAGTGATTTGATGGTCTTGCTAATCTTCTTGTGAATTTGTCAATACCTTGTTGAAGATGTTACAACCGATGGTAAATGGTGCTACATAGTGTTGTGGGTGACTGGAAATTCGTCGACGAGGTGGGGATTATTGAAACAGAGGCTGGTGGAGGTTTGCCCTTCTTGTTATTCAGCTGCTACGCTTGTTTATTTCCGCCCCGAACCACAGTCCTCAAAGCCCTCCGATATGTTTCTTTTGAAGTTTTGTTGCCATGACAGAAGAGGGCTTTTGCACGGTTTGTAATTTCCTCCCTTGAACTTGTGCTATGACTACAACTGTACGAGGAAAATGAAACCAAACTGTGGAATACTGTTCTTCTTGTCTCATCTGTTTGTTTCCATTTGTCTTGCTTGTCACATCTGTCTCTAATCTGAAGAGAGTGGTTTCTTTGTAGATGTAACATCCGTTCTTTGCGAACTTGAGCTTCTTATAGAGAAAGTGAAAGTGTCGACTACCCCAGATGGAAAAGTGATGGATCTGTTTTTCATCATTGACACCAGGTTTACATCGAGCTTTATTTATCTGCAATGTGTAACTTATGTGTTTCCCAAGGATTAAATTCATTTTGATTGGCTTGTGTGGGGGATGGACTCATGGTTTCATGAGAGCTAGAACAGTATTGCTTGCATAAATAGTTCAATTCAGGTTACATTGTAGTATGATTGGGCAGTGGTGTTTGCACGGTGTTCCTTCATTGTAGGTTAAATTGTAAGTAATCTTGTGTGGCCAAGACTTCTAGTATGAGCTTTCCGTTCTACCACTTTGCGGTCTCCATTCTTTTTCCTTTACCTGTGAGAAGAGGGGTGGGAAGGGTTGGGTTTGGCAGCTCCTGAGATGATGCCAACATAGTAGCAGAATAAGAGAAACCGTAAATGTTGAATGTACAATTGCAGACCTTGAAGAGAGAAACCCCAGCTCGTGTTTGACATGAATGTATATATATAATTTCTACATACTAATGTATGGTGTTTCCTTTTTCCTTGTTTCAGAAAACGTATTTTCATTTTTGTGTTTCCATTAGGGAGCTTATGCACACAACAAAGAGACAGCGGGACACGTGTGACCACTTGAAGCATGTCTTGGGGGATGCAATGATTAGTTGTGAAATAGAGATGATTGGCGCCGAGGTTATGTTATGCTCGCAGGCATCGTCTCTTCCATCTGAAATAGCAAAAGAACCTGATTTAAATGAAAATTCACCTACCACATCATCAGGTGCTAAAGATGTCTCTGTCACCCTGGACAACTCGCTCAGTCCTTCTCATACCCTTGTCCAAATTGTCTGTCAAGATCACAAAGGTCTTATTTATGACATTATGAGAACTCTTAAGGATTACAACATTCAGGTATATAACATTCATTCATTTCAATGTCTAAGTAATATTCGTTTCAGAAGTTATCAGAAATATGGGCACCCAATTCTGTTGTGTCTGATTATTACCACTATTTTATTTTCTTGCACTGCATAGTTCAGGTTCTGTTATCAATATTTAAACTCAATTGTGTAGCCAGATCTCTTATGGACGCTTTAATAAGAAGGAGAGAAGAAGCTGTGAGATCGATTTGTTCATCGTGCAAGCTGATGGAAAGAAGATTCTAGACCAAAGCAAGCAGAATCTTTTGTCAACACGCTTACGGATGGAACTGATTCATCCCCTCAGAGTAACTGTTTTGAGCAGAGGTCCCGACACAGAACTCTTGGTGGCAAACCCGACTGAGTTATCTGGCAAGGGTCGACCTCTTGTGTTTTATAACATCACTCTTGCTCTAAAATTGCTCGACATCGGTATTTTTTTGGTAATTCTCAGTCTTCTTACAATAATTTGTGGAACTATTCGATGTCATCCTTGCAATATTTCGTTTCTTTCATACATCCATAGCATCTTTCTGGTATTCTCCCAGATTAACATATGAAAAGGATATCACCTCTATGATATATTCCTCAAATTTTTTAGTCCATTTTGAATCTTCGTACTCTTTGCCTTCTGATGTGGTAAAGTACTCTTTGCTTTCTGGAGAATGTTCCCTTCATGATATATATATATATATATATATATATATATATATATATATATATATATATATATATATATATATATATATATATATATATATAATTGCTTTTGGTGTATATGATGGAAAAGCTTAACTACAATGAGATTGGTCTTACAGGCAGAAATCAGACGCTACTTGATAGGAGACCAAGAATGGGAAGTGTACAGAGTCATGCTTGATGAAGGTGCTGGATCTTCGATTCCCAGAAACAAGATCAAGGACGGAGTCCGAAAGATGTTGATGGGATGGGCGTAGTATGAAAATCCGAAAGCTGTAAACAAAGCTCTCTCTTACAGGTTAGGATGGGCTCCTCCTCCTAATCTTATTGATGATTGTAACATGTCATCTCTGTATTCTAAAGGGACAGGATCGTGTGAATTATGATGTAAAATTGGATATATTCAACTCTTTTTATAAAGAACTGCCTCAAGAGCTCTATTGGTCTCAACTTTATACAGAGCACTCGTTACCATTTTGAAAAGAAACATGCTTGAAATAAGATGAAACAACAACCAGAGAGTGAAAGAAAACTAAGAACAGAAATTTGGTGCTTTTTCCATAGTGTCTGCCTTAAGGTTTGCTAACTCTTCACAGTTTCCAGTACACTCCCAGCTTGTGCAAAATCCCTGCAACTATTCCCCAGAATGCTATTTCAGCAAATATCACATATAGCAGAGTTCCCAGTTTCCTCGAGTGCCAAACATTGATGAACACATGCTTTTGAATCCAATGAACCTGTTTATATTATTAATCATCCGTCATTAATCTGATTCATTTGAAGGACATGTGTCAGAGAGAAAAGGGTACTTACTAGGGAGTTTTCGGGAGCTTTATAGTACCATCCATTGATAAAAGCGGCAAAGATTCCCTGAGCTGCCATTACAAATACCAGCATTGCATTCATTCCAATCCATTCCAGAAATAAGAATGGCTTTCGGAACTCCCAGATGTCGATCTGTGTCGAAGAGACATCTATGAAACTAAAATACTAGAGATTCAGAGATGAAAAATGGGTTTAAATGAGATTTGGATTTTAGTTGTACCAGAATGTAGAAACCTGAGAAAGCTATCCCTGCTGCTCCTGCTGTGAAGCAGACATAGCTAAGACTGTAAAGCTGTTTGTTTATAGGAAGGGCTGCAAATTCAGTAGTATACTGACTTAGATTCAGTGGAGATTGTTTGATAAGGTTTTGAACTTAGTATGATCATGAAATCAAACCGTTTGTAAAATGAAGGATGATGCCAATCACAAAGCAGCCAAGCCCCATTGCCATCCATTGCTTGAGCCGTTGAGAGTGCGCCTGCAAAAACGTCTCCACTTTCTTAATCTAGGACTGCAAATCCATACATTCATTTGAAATGGAGGTCTGTTCTATACCTTGAAATGAATCAGAACATGGCCATAATGGACGCCAATGGTGCCAGAAAGAATGGCAGAAACAGAACTGAAACCAACAAAAGAAAGCAAAATTAATCCAATTTTTCCGAGTCCCCTTCAGTTGAGCATAGTTCAATTAATTTAAGTATATGTTTTCAACTAGAAGGATAAAAGTTTGAACCCAAAGAAAAAATTGTCAAACCTCAACAATCCCTCTGGCTCAAACGGAGCTAGACACCAACTTGGAGCATCATTCCGAAGAGGGCCACCGTTCGGTGAGCTAAATGTACAGTCCTAAATCATTTGTTACAAATTCAACAAGCCTTTAGAAACTATATCCAATAGTATGTTCCATGCAACAGTTTTGGATTCACAAACAAAAATCACAACTCTTATCATTATTATTGATCAACGTCCCAAGAAGAGCTATAAAACCTTGAGGCGAATCCAAACAGGGTAGGCATAGAGATGGTTAACGCCCCAAACTTTGCGATCAACATGGCCTACGGCATTGCAGGCAGGACCCAAGTGGCCTCGAACCCCACAAACTACCTGAAAACCAACACGATTTTTAAGTCATAATTAAGAAGATAAATACAGAGTGGAGCTTAAAATTTGAGCCAAAGGAGGCTTACTGTGTAATGCTGCTGCAGCTGCTGGTCGGCGTCCAGCACTGAGAAGCTCCAATCTGGAACATAGAGCGCATAGGTTGTAATAAGGTATGTAACCATGGCTGCAAACCCTCCAATCCTGCAGAGAAAGCAATGTGTAATGTGAAAAGACTGAAAAACACAGAGAGGGAGAGATCTGAAGCCCACCATTGCCACCGATATGCTGTGAAAATGGAGATATGGCCATCGTCCAAGATGACCCTTGGCCTTCCTATGGTGGCGAAAGCTTCAATCATGGCTACTACAAAGTAAACCAACGCTATCCTCTGCAAATCATCCCATGATTTTTAAATAATACAAACATTTGTAAGTATAAAGGGTGAGAATAGATGCAGGAGAATGGTTTTGTTGAACAATACTTGAAGAATGCCACACCATCGAATGTGTTTGATATCAACACCATATTGAAGATCATCAGGAGCATGAGAGTATCCTCCCTGCAAAATTAGGCCCCAAAACACAAGCTTTACAGTCCTTACACATATCTTCTTCGCCCCTTGTTTTATACTCGGAATTTTCTGCAACACATTTCAAATTCAGTTAATGAAAACTAAATAGTTATCAAACAAGACGATAAAGAAATACCTTGAAAGCAAGTGCAATGGCGACTCCAACTATGAAGAGGAAAAATGGCATCACGAAGTCCGCTAACGTGCAACCGTTCCACGGCGAGTGGTCGATTCGTGAGTATGCTCCGCCAGCATCGTCTACCAGTATCATTAACTGCAGCACATAACACACACAAACATAGTAACTAATTTGGAAATGTTTATTTGATGGGGTTTGTGAAGTGCTAACCACAATAGTAAGGCCTCTGAAAGCATCTAAAGTGGCGACCCTTTTGGGCTTCTGTGTCACCGGCGGCTCTTCCGCCGCTGCAACTGCCACTGCCTCCTCTTTACTACAATCAATTATAACATCGTCTTGTTTTTGGTTAGCAAATGATTCTGTGTTACTCAGCCCTTGTTCCATGGATAACCCTTTAACAAAACAAAGCTCACAGAATCATACTACTCTCTGGGAGAATGGATATCATATCATATATAATATGACAATGGCGATACAGGGGAAGAGAAAGAGAAGGCAATAAGACAAGGCCGGCCGGAGAATCATGGATGATATAAGTTAAAAAAACATATGTAATTAATATTCAAGTGATTCAAAGAGACTGATAATCCAACAAATGAAGGATTTGAGAGAAATGGCCTATATTACGTCTGCTTCATTCGTTGTTTTTCTCAAAGATGATTCCTTTCTTTAATTATCATAATAATGTATTTTTATTTTTGTTATACACATTTAATCATGAACGAATCGTTGTATGAACAACGACCAACGAATTTTCATACCTCAAAGTCCAATTACAAGGACGAGAGTCAAGAAATTCCAACGAATTTTCATACCTCAAAGTCTAATTACAAGGACGAGAGTCAAGAAATTCCAACAAATTTTAGTCACCTCGTCAAAGGAAATTCTAGAAGATGTTAGAGACCTATCTACCCGTATTTAATGAACTCAGTTGAATTTATAGAATGATTTAATTATAATTTAAATATTTTACTTAGACTGGTTTTTAATATGAGAGTTATAGATTAGAGTGAATATTACTATTTTAATTAACTATTTTACCCTGAAGTTTATGAGTATTTCTAGTCAACTAACCATTTTAATAGGAGGTTATGCATAGCTATTTAAATCATATAGGTTAAAGGTTGTTAAGAGCCAGGTAAAATCTTCTTTTCCATTGGCTTTACGGAATTAAGTCCCATATATATTTTTCACCTCGACTTTGTGGCTTCGTCGTCGGACCTTAGACGAGTTTTCTCTTAGTCAATCGAATATCACTGGTGCGGACTCCAAGCTTGTTCAACCACACACGCCGCCTGTGCATGTATGTTCAATCATCTACGACACATCCGACTTGCCTCTACACCAAGCCAAGTCATTCGGCTCGACCTTTCTTCTGTTTGAGGTCAAGGTCTCTCAGAGTGCAACGTTGCATCTCATCTTGTCATCTCGATCCCCATCGACATGGTTCATATGCCTTGACGCCATCCCAAGTGATATGAACCAAAAAACATCAATCATACAATATACTTCAATGACGATGTGAAGAAAAAGTTGTCAAAATTATCAAAAGATGTTTCAATGCATGCCACATTGAAGAAGAGTGAAGTTCGATTGTTATAAATTTTGGGTGGGTTACAATTTAGAGTTTTTAAACTTTTTATTTACTTTAGGTTACAATTACAGTTAATTATGACCATTAAGTATGAATGTTACTATTCTTGGAATGTCTAGTAGTTTCATTTTGAGGCTATATAAAGCCATGTATGTTGTATTTGTAAGTGACTTGGAAAATGTAGTAAAAGAAGCATTTGTGCTCTTCTTTAAAGCCATGTATGTTGTATTTGTAAGTGACTTGGAAAATGTAGTAAAAGAAGCATTTGTGCTCTTCTTTAGCCAATTGCTAAGTTTCTTTGCAATTCTATGTAGTTTAGGTTGCATATAGAATCATTGAAGCTCGACATGATCAATCTTGCTTGTGGAGTGATTCGAATCTCAAACAAGTGTTTGAGATATTTGATCAACAAGAATCATTCAAGCTAAACATGATCGATCTTGCTTGTGGAGTGATTCGAATCTCAAACAATATTCTTGCCTTGAGATATTCGATCAACAAGGTAATCCGAATCTTACTCCCCTTGTAGTGGCTCCTTATCTTATCACCAAGTCTCGGGGTGTCGTCGGTCATCGCAACTCGCTCGATCATGCATCGAGAACAGGCCCGCATGTAGCTCATCTCATCGAAACTTCAAGAACATCACATCTTGGAATTGAAAAGAATAGAGTTATTATTGAAAAATAATTTTTTATTTTGCAAATTATTGTGTTTAGAACTTGGATGCTAGAATAATTCAAGTGGTATCGATCAAACTCTTATGAAGTGATTCAAACTACGAGTTTTCTTCCCTCTTGATTTTGATCATCAAAATAATCCGCTCCATAACATACATTTTTATGTGTCAACTATGATGCAACACAAAAATTTAAGTCAAAATTGTTAAGCTTTCTATATTATTTTTAAATTCAAATATTACGCTTTTGTTTCACCTAAACCATACCAAAAGCCGCCCCAGCCTTCCCAAAAAAAAGGAAATTCTATTTATTATTATTATTATTATTATTATTTTATCTTTTTCCCCTACTTGTAGAATAATTATAATTAATTAATTAATTATTAATTAATTATGAAACTTTGATTGGAAATAGCCGCTCAACCACTCTTAATTTTTTTTAAAAAAAAAATTAAAATCAATACGAGGTTCAAACTTCACATCATAATAAATAAATAATATACGTAGTTAAATTAATTATATTATAAAAGTACATTAGCATTTTAATGAAATTATATTCAAAAGTTTACTATTTTGTATTTGTCATTCAACATATAAATAAAAGGACGAATTCAAATCAAAACTACGTGATTAAATATAATAAATATAATTGAATGTGGGGTTGTTCTTATATATCGTTTTTAATTGAACGTGTAGACAAGTTTTAAAATTTTTAATTCATATTATGTATATATATAATTGTAAATTCGAAGACAAGATGACAAAAAACAGATACCAAGGATCATATAAACTAATATTAACCACAACAAATCATTGACACCAACAGAATTATAAAAGAATATAATTTCAAATTTCAAACCTTGATGAAATAATTGTTTAAGACCCTCCTCCTCCTCCGTCGTGGCCGCCGCCTTCACCAAGAAACCTACACGAAACACACCCATTTTCGCCTATAAATCCCTCTCCCCTCTTCACAATCTTCTGCAACTTTGTTACCATGGCGATGCTAATCCAAAGAGCTTCTGCGTTGACCTTCCTCATCTGCCTAACATCCGCCCTGCTCTGGTCATGCGCCACCGCGCAGGAAGTCGGTAAGTTCTTATTATCATAGTCGATGTCTTTTGATTACTAGAAGTCAACATAAGCTCTCATGCCTTTGTTTTGTGCTATACCGATGAAGATATATTTTTTCGATATCATGTTAGGAATCAGTGATCTCTATAGTGGTATGATATTGTCCACCTTAAACATAAACTTGAGCTTTCCCAAAGAGTCTCATACAAATGGAGATGTATTTCTTTACTTATAAACCTAGGATCATTCTTTAAATTAGTCAATGTTGGACTCACTCTAATGAAAATTTGTAGAGGATGAAAGCGAGTTTAACTATATAAGAGAGAGCAAGAAAGGGCCGACGAGATGGGGCGAGATTAAAAAAGAATGGGCGATGTGCAACAATGGCGATATGCAATCTCCCATTGATTTGTCAAGCAAAAGAGTCAAAGTTGTAAAAAGTTTAGGTCAACTTAAGAAGAAATACAAACCCTCGATGGCCATTCTCAAGAATCGAGGCCACGACATTACGGTAACGTTACATAAATTCGCTATCCATCCTACAACTTTATAATATACAATAAAATACAATAATTGATCCAACAGATTAAGTGGGAGGGAGACGCGGGATCAATCGAGATCAACGGGACAAATTATGTTCTTCAGCAAGCTCATTGGCACTCGCTTTCTGAACACACCCTTAATGGAAGAAGCTACGATTTAGAGGTTCATTTGGTTCACCAAAGCTCAAACCCAGACGTCAAATATCCGATTGCTGTTGTTGGCATGTTCTACAAGATTGGTCGTCCCGATTCGTTCCTCACCAAGGTGACCGAATAATGAAAAGCATATAGAATCTAATGTAAATGCGTCGAATTTGATGGAATCTAAATTGAAGTATATATTGAAATGTTGATAGATGAGTAGAAAAATAAAGGAATTGGGTGAAGAAAAGGAGAAAAAAGCAGGAAGAATAGATCCTAGAGGAATCAAAATGGGTGGGGAGAAGTATTATAGATACATGGGATCCCTCACTGTCCCTCCCTGTACTGAGGGTGTCATTTGGAACATTAACAAAAAGGTATTATTCTTTTTTTCATATATATATTAAATTACATTAGAATATAAAAAAATTATTATTATTATTATTGTTGTTATCAGGTACAAACAGTCTCACGGGAACAACTGAGCCTTCTGAGATCGGCGGTTCACGATGCAAGTATCAACTTTTTAATTTTCATTTTCTTTTCCTTTTGATTAAAACCATTTAATTATTTATTGTGAATTGCAGTCTGCAGAGAGGAATGCAAGACCAATCCAACCACACAATGGACGACAAGTCGACCTTTATGATCCAAATCCAACGAACATAATCAATTGATATATTTTTTTCCTTTTAGGATATTTGAGAATTTAATTATTTCCTTTATTTATGTCTCATTTTTATCCCCAAATAATAATAATAATAATGTTGCCATTCTTTTTTTTTTTAATTAGACACGTTGGAAAATTGGAATGTTAAATCTTTAATTTTTTAAAAATATAAATATGTAGGACGTGTTACGAGGGCACAAAAATATCCGAGTACAAATAAAATAGGAGAGAGAAAATACACCAAATACATTTTCAAAATAATGTCTAATAAATATATATATGATTCAGTTTACTATATATATATACTCGGTCTCCAACTCCTCACCTCTATTTAAAACCTAATTGGCCTAAGATTAAAAAATTTAGTTAAAAAAAAAAATGAACACGTGGAAAGTTGCTTTTATTTATATTTTTAAAGTTGAACACGTTTTTATTTTTATTATATTTATTGTTTTCCAAAAAAAAAAAAACATGAATGAGATGCAATTATTGAGTTACTTGTTGTTTTGATTTTGGAAGGAAAAAGAAAAGTTTGACACGAAAAAGTAATTTCGAAGTAATTGATAATTATCGGATTTAGGTTATTAGTAGTTCCGTTCTGAACGTTTTAAATGTTAAAATTATCTTTTTAAAGGCTAAATATTTGTATTTTATTTTATTTAAGTATCAAACAAAAGTTGATATTGGCGTTGGAGTTGGTTCACCTGCCCCTATATTTTCACTTTATCCACGTACTTTATGTAAATTTAAAAACACACGTTTCGTAATTATAGCATTTTGTAATACAATAATTTATTGATGATAGGTTCTCTAATTTGAAAAGTTAAATCTTCATAGCTCCCATATCTGTCGGAAATGAGAACGAAGCATTCTTTATAAAGATCTGAAAACCTTTTATAGTAAACACGTTTTAAAACCGTGAAACTGACGACAAATGAGTCAAAACGGACAATATTTACTGGTGATGTGCTTGAATTGTTATAAATAGTATCATAGTCAGACATCACTGGACAGTGTATCAATAAGAACACTGAGTTTCAAGGGGTGTGGATTGTGAGATCTTATATTGGTTGGAGAAGGAAACGAAGGGGTGTCAGTGAGGACGCTAAATCACTAGGGGGTGGGTTGTGAGATCTCACGTTGGTTGGAGAAGGGATCAAAACATTTCTTGTAAAAGTGTGAAAACTTCTTCTTAATAGACGCGTGAGACTGATGTTCATACGTAAAGAACAAAACATCGCCTATCTTAGAAAATAGGTGATGGGCTTAAATTGTTACAAAAGGCATCAGAGTCAAACAACGTCGGGTAGTGTACCAATAAGGACGCTGAGTTTCAAGGGGTGGATTGTGAGACCCCACATTGGTTGGAGAGAGAGAGAAATCGAGGGTCTCAAGGGGGTGGATTGTAAAATCTCTCATTGTTTAGAGAAGAGAATGAAACATTTCTTGTAATGACGTGGAAACCACTCTCTAACAAACGTGTGAGACTGACAAAGATACGTAACGGGCTAAAGCGAACAACATCTACCTGATGATTTTAAAATTTAAACCTAATATAATCTCTTTTATGTGCATAGATTATTGGATTAAAGCATTAGATTCTTTTTTCATATGTTTTAGTGATTATTTTCTAAAAGCAACAATAAAGCATTGATTTTTTTTTAAAAAACGTGGAATAATATTCCTCCCAACCAATCATCCAATAGGGTTTGAGTATGATAAGGGTTGATGGAATACGATAGCTTTCAGACTTGGAATCCATGCACAAGAAAATAGTATATAAATGGGTGGGATGGGTGCATCATTTTTGTAACCAATTTCCATTTTCAGAGCTCTAAAGAAATGGAAGCCCCTCATCTTCTCATGTTAGCTATC
Organism: Cucurbita maxima; assembly: GCF_002738345.1. Taxonomy (NCBI): domain Eukaryota; kingdom Viridiplantae; phylum Streptophyta; class Magnoliopsida; order Cucurbitales; family Cucurbitaceae; genus Cucurbita; species Cucurbita maxima. The sequence continues at coordinate 1,029,578 of NW_019272023.1, forward strand.
TGTTGCCTATCATTGCTATCAAGGGGAGCAGCAGCAGCGAAGGTCGGTGGGGAGTTCAGCTATGATCCATGTAGCGACAGAGGGCCTAAGCATTGGGGAGAATTGAATAAGGATTGGGGAATGTGTAAGAATGGCAGACTCCAGTCCCCTATTTCCTTGTCAAAATGGACTGCTGATTTAAACCAGGGCTTGGGTGATCTTAGACGAAGACAGAGACCTGCTGATGCCTATCTCAAGAACGATGGCCACGAAATTGTTGTAAGTATTGCTTTTCTCGTACCACGGATCTTCACAATGAACATAAGCTCTCATGGCTTTACTTTTAGGCTTACCTAAGAAGCCTCGTACCAACACCAATCTATTTCTTACTTATAAACTCATAATATTAGAGCTTCGATTAAGGAGAGGCTGTTAGAGGGTTCCATAGGCCTTAAAAAAAGACTCTATAGTGTACTTTATTCGAGAGGAGGATTATTGACTGATTGGGAAGGAGTCTCAAGTTGGCTAATTTAGGGTATTAGCATGACACTTTCTTGGAAAAACACAAATGAAAGACACGAGAGCTTATACTCAAAGTGGACAATATATAGAGATTCGTGATTCTTAACATCCTCACCAAGAAAAGCTCATGTTTTTGAAATATTTCTATAATTAATTGACTACCCATCACTTTAATACGTGTTTTTATTGTTTTTATAATCTGAAGTTTACAACTTTTTTGTAAAACGCAGGTAGATTGGGACGGAAATGATGCTGGATCAATCAAGATCAAGAACATTGATTACCAGCTTGTAAATTATCATTGGCATCATCCTTCCGAGCATACCCAAGATGGCAAAACGTTTCCTTTGGAGCTTCACATGGTCCACATCAACAACGTAACAAAGAACATAGCTGTTATTGGCATTTTATACGAATACGGACCACCCGATCCATTCATCTATATGGTAAAATCATCCACAAATTCCTTATTATTACACAAAACCATTGAAATTCATATGTTCTTGTTGTTCTTGTTGAATTTCAGTTAGAAAGGGACATACAAAATCTAGATATTGATGGAGGTGTAGAATTTCTTGGGCAAGTGGATCCTAGAGACGTAAAGCTTGGTGGCAGGAAATACTTTAGATACATGGGATCTCTGACCACTCCTCCCTGTACTGAAGGTGTCACTTGGACTGTCATGGACAAGGTTCATACTTTGCATTTGATACTCATTCATCCCTTTCATGGGTTGATGATACTGATATTGATACTCATTTTTCAGGTACAAACTGTGGCACCTTATCAAGTCCGGCTTCTTAAACGAGCTTTGGTAGAAGTAAGTTCTGTTCCAACCATATTAAAATGTCCTCGAATTTAGTGACAGTTTGGATGAGAATTGAAATTAATGGTTTGTCATTTTTTGTTGCAGGAGAAGAATGCGAGGCCTTTGCAAAAGATCAACGGTAGAGATGTCTCCTACTTTGACCCATACTCAAGGGTGGGAAGTGTAGCAGCTGAGTAGACGTTTCTGCCCAATTCTTAACTGCCACGTATCACTTAGAATAAAAGATCATGGGATTTTGTCAAATCCTATGTTTATTAAATGCTTTGGATAATGTTTCTGAAATTTCAATAATCAATAATCGTGACTTTGTCTTCCAAACAAAAGTGTTTTTGTCTATTTGGTTGCTTTGGTTCTTTACTCATATCCTCCAAGATTAAGTTTCTTTATTGCTTAATGAAATTAAAAGATTGAATTTTCAAATAGTTTGTTACCTATCGTAATCAATGTTATGATAAATTTTTATAAGAAATGTTTCGTTTCCCTGCTCAATCGAGGTGGGATCTCACAATCCTTTCTAATTAATTTGGGTTCTCACAATTCACCTCTCATGCCACCGTTTTTAAACATGTTTTATTCCCTTTTCTAACCGATGTAAGATCTCATGATCCTGGCCCACTAATGTGTAATAATATCACAGTTGACCCCCTTGAACAACGTCATGGTTTTTCAAACACCTCTATTAGGGAGAGGTTGCAACCCCCGTTATAACGAATATTTGTTCCCCACTTCGACCGATGTGGAATCTCACAATCCAACACCGTTGGAGACTAGTGTCCTCGTTGGCACATGCTCGGTGTTTGATTATGATATCATTCGTAAAAGTTCAAGCCCATTGTGAGTAGATATCGTTCATTTTATCTCGTTATAAATCACTGCCAACCTCACGATTGTAAAACATTTTATTAGAGAGAGGTTTCTACACTCTTCCAAAATATGTCTCAGTTTCACTCTTCAATTAACGTGTATTTCTCGTCAAACCTTGTCCTTTAACATTTGGATTTAGAGCGTCCATCCTTGCATTAAGAGAAGGGGGCCAGACCTTATGATATTTACTAGCACGTGAATCACAACCCAAGCGTTCGTGTCTGCAAAGCTGCCATCCCTCTTCACAGGGTCTGCCTCATCCTCGTTGGATGAGGCCACTGGTCCACACTCTACTTGTATCCGAACACTCCTGGTCCAATTTCCAGTCAACAACACATCACGTGTCCCACGCACCCATCCCACATCCCCCTAAAATTTAACCCCATTTTTTTCCTTTACACTTAGAAATTGGGTTTAGAACAGAGTACGGACTGAAATCATTACATTCATAAGGAAAATGAGATGGGAAAGTTCAAGAACAACATGAGAGTAACACAACCATACAGCAACCAAGACGGAGAAGAAATAGATATGGTTAATTAGTACAGAACAGACCCACAATCCCGGGTGTGGTTTTAATTTTAGTACTCCGCGGCGGGGAGGGGCTCATGGGTGAACCCAATGAAGAACAGCTCATAGACAATGCCAGCCAAGCCGCCGCCAATCAGTGGGCCGGCCCAGTAGATCCAGTGCTGGGCCCAAGACCCAGCCACGACGGCGGGTCCGAAAGCCACGGCCGGGTTCATGGAGGCGCCGGTGAATGGGCCGCCCACCAGAATGTTGGCGGCCACTATGAAACCGATGGCGATGGGTGCTATCACTCCCAACTCACCCTTCTTCGGGTCGATGGCGGTGGCGTAAACTGTGTATACTAATCCGAATGTCATTACGATCTCGAATACGAGCGCCTCCCACACTCCCACCCCTGCTGACAGCGAGAATCCAGAAATTACCTGCCAACATTTACCATTATAAAAAAAAAATTACTCTTAATTTCAAGCTTGAAATTGAAAATGTTTAATATTTAATTGTGAAATTAACCATGAACAAGGTTAATTAAATGACTCACTACGTCCGTGATGACGAACTTAAGCAACAAGTTAGCGACAAGAGCGCCGAGGAGCTGGGCTATCCAGTAGAGAATGCCGCGGAGGAGGGTGATGTTTCCGCCTACTAACGCTCCGAAAGTGACGGCGGGGTTGAGGTGGCCGCCGGAGATGTTGGCGCCGGTGGAGACTCCGACGAAAAGGGCAAAGCCATGAGCTAAGGAAGCGATGATGAGGGCAGCAGGGGAGGTGGGAGAATTATGGGTGAGTTTAGAGAAAGCAAGACCCGAACCTTGGCCGGCGAAAACGAAGATAAGAGTGGAAATGAACTCGGCCAAGGCGGCCTTCAGGGCGGCGGGATGGGTGGCCTCCTCCGGCCGGCCGACGGCGATTACTATCCTCTGGAACGGCATGGTGGAGTAAATAAGACAAAGGAGTTACAGTGGAAGTGATATCTCCGGGGATGACAATGCCTAATCCCTCCTACGGTTTATATTGAAATCGACAGGACCATGAACAGCTGACTACTGCCGGTTGGCGGTAAAACTGAATGCAGCAGATTTATTTTTATTTTATTTTTAAGTACGGAATGTGAGTTTGAAATGTTACAAATGCTACTAAAGCTAAACACGTAGCGATGTGTAAATAAGGACGTTGGTCGCTAAGGTAGTATATTGTGAGATTACTTATATCGAGTTAAAATATTAATGTCACAAATTTATCCTCTAAAATTAAGAGGACATCTATTTGGTATGTTTTAGGAATTTAGCATGTGTATTAATAGTGTAAGGAACCAAATTTCGTGTGCTAAAAGGAAGGGAAGAAAAAAAGAAAAATATAAATAAAAATGAGGAGGGGCACGTGGGTGGGGCTCACCGGCTGAGAGATGGTACACATCATCATACAAAATAGAGCACCAGCTGGCGTTGTGACTGGGCAGTTATGATTGGTTACCTCTGTACTTTCTGCCAGCTCTGCTCACTGACCTCTCTGTTTTCCATTGGTGTCGTGGACCCACACTCCCTGACCCTTGACCAAGTTCTAAGTATGTTAAAAATTAAATATATCGGGAAGCCCATTTCGAACTGAATGGCCCATTCAACCTCACTCCTGAACCAATATTTTGGCCCATCCGGCCCAAACGCACGGTTGACACCGAAGGGAGGAGAACAAAACAAAACAAACATTTCTTACAAGAGCATGAAAATCTCTCCCTAGACTTGTATCTCTAGCGGTGGGAATCTCTCTTTCGTAGACATCAGTTGGAGATGAGGATAATATCTACTAGTAGTGGGGTTAGACGGTTATAAATGGTATCTACTCCCACCAAAATTTGTCAAAAATATTTTGTCTGAGAAGAGAAAGACGAGAAGAAAAGCTAATCCACGACTGGCCAATCATAGAAGACCCAAATCATTACCAATCTAATAATTAAAATAATGCAATCTGTTTTTATCCAATATTATATAAATTTCTTGAACCAACAATTTATTTTTTGGAAGTATTGAGAAAGAGAAAGGTAGTGGAGAAGTAGTAGTAGCAGCAGCAGACAGCAAAGTCAATTAAAAGAAATAAATATAACAAAAAATGAATGGGATGATGCTTTACTTGGTGATGCTGGTGCGCCACACACCCTAACGTTCCATCGCCTCCCGAGCACTCACCGCCCGCCCACCGCGACACCCTCACGCCAAGTATAATCCTGATCTCTCCGTTTTGTTCCACCTAAAAAAGACTCAAACTTTCCCAACTTTTCCACGTTTTAACCACAACCCATTTCTCAAACTACCCTAAATTTGGTAAATTTGAAGTCTTTTTAAAGCATTATGAACTGGGGTTGACGCATAATTAAAATGACCCAACCCACGTTGTAGTAGTGTGTAGTAGTACACCCCAATGATTGGGTGGCCCATGAAAAGATGCTTAGTTAATAATTGGGTTAAAGTATAGTAGCCGGCGGGATTGAAGTGGGTGGGTTCTTGTTTTGGTCAACCTCCATTATGTGATGACATAAATTACTGAATGTGTGACATAAAATAGTAATAGTTAAATGAGGGGCTTTGTGGTTATTGCGAGAGATGGGGGGGTTAGGGAATAGCGCAAATTCTGTGGTTCCAGGCTTGCAAACTAATCCTACAGAAAGGAATCGTGCGTAAAAAGTAATGGGTGGGGTTTGCTTCAAAGCCAACCGAATCTCACTCGTTTCTTAGCCTCCTCTTACTTACATTGCTTCCTCTTCTTATTCTTCTCTATATATAACTTCCATTCTTCGCCCATCTCTTTCATATCAATTCACTATTCTTAACATTCCCTCAAGAAAATGGCTGAAACCCCAGATGAAAACCAGGCTCAAATCATGAAGGGCAAGCGAACCAAACGCTCAAGACCGCCCTCTGTTTCTTCCGCATCTTCGGCTGCTGATTGTTCTAGCTCCTCCGCTGGGTTAGCCGGAGAAGGAGAACAGGATCAGGATTTGGCTAATTGTTTGATGCTTTTGGCGCAGGGGAGAACTCGAACAGGGGCTTGTAGCAGCAGCAGCAGCAGCCCTGTTTTGGTTCGACAGAAATTGGCTGCTAATCAATCCTTGTTTCTTTATCAGTGCAAAACTTGCGATCGTTATTTTCCTTCTTTTCAAGCCTTGGGTGGACATAGAGCTAGCCATAAAAAGCCCAAACTCAACAACATTGTTAATACCTCTGTTCGGCAACCACAGCAACACCCCCATTTTACACCCTCTGATTCAATCCAACTCTCTTTGCAATTGTCCACCACCAGCCGTCCTCCTCCTCCGCCGCCCTCCGCTGCCGTTAATGACCTCATCAAACCCAAGGTTCACGAGTGTTCAATTTGTGGAGCGGAATTCTCCTCCGGCCAGGCCCTCGGCGGCCATATGAGAAGGCACAGAGCGTTGACCGCCAATCCGAGTAGAGGCGCTACTACTACTACTACTACTACTCCGCAGTTGCAGGATTTGATGACAAAGAAAAAGAGGAATATGTTGGAGTTGGATCTTAACCTTCCGGCGCCGGAGGAAGACCGGCACCGGGCACCGGTAGCCGTGTTCTCCGGCGCATCGCCATTGGTGGATTGCCATTACTGATCTTTCTTTTTTTTCCCTACTGCTGTCGCAAACATCGCATCAATTGCAGCAAATTAAAACTCCCAATTGGGATTCAATTAATTCCTTCTTGGGGTTTCGATTTGAGTATACAATTCATTAATTCGATTCCTAATGCGTATCTATTAATTTGGGTAACTTCAGTTCAGTTCAATTCTAACTCAAAATCACCGATCTTCAATGCTGTTAATTATACTGAGTTCTTTTTTATTTGGACGCAAAGGTACCATTTTTGCATCAATTGTTGATGGAACAAGTCTTGTTGTTTGCGGAATACTTTGTTTGGAGGAAAAACAAAAAGGTGGGTTGGCGTTAGTTTCTTCTAGTTAGCATGTTGGTTATGTTCTTGGAATCATTAAAAAAAAAACAAGACAAATTTAGTTTCTCGTCGTGTAAGAAGCATGTGATATAGAGAAGTAGAGAGGAAGGAAAAGGAAACGAGAAAACTCGAACCCAAAGCAGTGGAGTATGTAAGGTTCTCGTGTTTCTCCCCTCACTTTTAACGTAACTTTTAAAGCTAAATCCCGTTTTACTTCCTCTCCCTCCATAAATTATTTGACTCACAAACGCATCGTTACTGTAAATTAGGTTAAATTTGGGGTTTTAATGTGATATTTCATAATTTAGCCTTAAATTTAAAATATTCTATAAAATATAATATATCAAATTATAACAGATTTTACATTAAAATAATGTGTTGGCCCAATTACGTCGGAGGGCCCAAAACTGTCCAACTTTGAAGTCAAACGTTCAAAGCTGGGCCGGCCGGCTTCCCATTTGTTTTCTAAATCCCTTCGGCTTTCTCTGACCTAGAGATCATCGGTGTAAGCTTGGACTTTAATGGCGGTTCCAGGCAGACGCAACGGTGTCGTAGATGAAGACGATTACGAGGAAGATAATGCCCTCTTTGAAGAGAATGGTGTCATTGAATTCGATTCCGACACGCCACCTCACCTCCGCGCCCTAGCTACCGCCGCACAGCTCGGCGACGTTAATGGCCTTCGTACCGCTATAGGTTCAACTTATTCCTTCAACTCGCGCTGCGATTCTCTGCCAGTTCTGTTGCTACACTTTTCTGTTAATTTTACTGGATTATTCACTGTCCTGATTAGGTCGGGATGATCTTTTTTCGATTAATTTTACAACGTTCTTCTGCTTAAATACCTGATCATCATTCAATTAGTCTACTCTGAAAAGATGGTAGTTTTAATGAATGCATGTTGGTTTTCTTGTTCATTTCAATTGTGATGAGGTCTTAATGGGAGCTCCTCTTTTGGTCTATGACAATTTTATCTCAGAAAGTTTTTGTGTGTATCTTTTATGTTTATGTTGATGCAGAATCAATTGCATGGAGAGGAAACTACATGTAATTCATTTCATTGAGTGGTTTGCATTTTATGATATTCTATCTTCATACCACTAGTGTCTTTCATATCCTTTTTTTTTTTTTTTTTTTTTTTTTTTTTTTTTTTTTTTTTTTTTTTTTTTTTTTTTTTTTTTTTTTTTTTTTTTTTTACTGTAAGCTATGTGAATCGAGGCCTCTGGTTTTAATTTTTCTGGAGCTCTTTTTCTCGTTATGAGTTTAATGTTAATGTTGCCTCCCTTGTCGGCTTTCTTGCAGATAACTTAACGATGGGAAGTATAAATGACGCTGTGGAAGATGGGGACACTGTTCTACACCTTACCTGTCTATATGGCCATCTGCCATGTGTCCAGGTTGGCTACCCTATGCAAGCTTCGACATATTTTATTTTGAACTTTTTATGATTTGTGACTTATTTTTAAATAAATTAATCTTTATATAGTTGCTGGTGGAAAGAGGGGCAAACTTGGAGGTTCAAGATGAAGATGGTGCGATTCCTTTGCATGATGCTTGTGCTGGGGGTGAGTAGGCTGTTATAAATAATTTCCACTTTTGAGCTCACAGTACTAAAAGATTTAGCTCTTCAAAATGTTGTTATGCGTTTGAGTGCTGCTTTTTTCTGATCTTCATCCGGGTTCCTAAATTTTCCATTGGAATTTCTTTCATTATCTTGAACTCGATAGTGAAGGTTTTGGAATGGGCTTTTTCTTCTTTTCTTTTTCGGTATGCCGCTCCGCGATCAAGGAGTGTGGAATAAGCCAAACGAGTCTTGCTGGTCTCATTCTTTTTTTTCTCCTCCTCCAATGATCTGTGCAGGTTATGTAGAGATTGTACAATTCCTAATAAATAGTGCTAACGGCACAGATGGTGTGAAGAGGATGCTAGAGTCAGTTGATGCAGAAGGTGACACTGTAAGTAGCTGGTTTATCTTCGATGTCCAAAGTTTTATCCTTTTTGATAAACAGATAGCTAAGTTTTTTCAATTGCCCGTAGCAAATATTTGCTAGTAGCAACGACCATGTTGTACTATACCTTCCTTGTTGATGCATTAAAATATAGAAAATACACCTAGTTTTTTTGGCTTTATGGTAAAGCACAGGGCAACATTATTCTTGAAATTTTGTCCGTGGTACGGTTACATTTGCTTCTTCAACAATATGAATAATGGACTTTTGTAAGTTTAAGAAATCCTTTTACACATCACACATGCTATCGAATGGTATCTGCCTGCTCTTGGTGAAAAGAAATAATGAGTACCTATATCTTTGTAGCATAACTTTCTAGAAAACTTTTAAAACCGTCATCGAGTAGTAATCAGTTCCAATAATGCTATTGCAACCAAATTGATCGTGAACATTATTTTTACAGCCTCTTCATCATGCTGCAAGAGGCGAGCATGCCGCAGTTGTAAGGTTGCTACTAGCTTCAGGGGCATCTCCCACCAAGGAGAATACATACGGGAAGGTTTGTATTTTGAGTGAATATTGGAACTTCATCTTCCTGTATTTGGCGGTGCCCATTTTCTAAAGTATTGCTTCTGTTTAACAGGCCCCAACTGAACTTGCCGATCCCGGGACAGAGGCCAGGACGATTCTGGAAGCTGCCTCAGCCCACATGGCGATGGGGTGTGAGTAGGCTCCATCTGATAGCGGTGCTTAAAATGACTTGGGCAACTTCTTGGGCTTCACAGTTTTAGGTTTATTGTCTCTAACTTTGTTGATAGTGTTTCAGTTTTCTTTTTCTTAAGTTTATTCTACTACTACAGAGACGCTTTCATGTTTAGATATGAAAGTTTTATAATATTGGAGAGGTAGACATGTTATTTTAGAATCTTTGGTTGCATTCTATTTAGTAACATTGGAGTAATTCAAGTGATTTTTTTAGAGCCTTTGTAGGTTGAGAGTATTGTAAAACATAATTTTGTATGAAAAATAGTCAAGAACTGAAAATATTAGGTTGAACAATCTGATGGATTCCCCTAATAAACAGGGCCTAAATGAGCAACGTAATCATTGCTAGTTGGTAGTGTAACTGGGAAACAAGATGGTGAATATTACCAAGTTTATGTCCCTTTATAATATGTTAGAAATTAAATTCAAGAAGAATTCAGATGGGATCCATTTTATCAAAAACATTTTCTTTGTGAACCAAACTTGTGGTTGGGGGAGGAGTTTCCGGTGATTGCCTTTCCAACATGAAGGGGCCATTGGTTGCCTAATACTGTTTATGCTATAAGTCCACCACTTTGGCTCATTACGTATTGTTGTTTGCTTTACGGTTTTAAAATGCATCTATTAGGGTGAAGTCTCACAATCCACCCCCTTGGAGCGTTCCACTCTCTGACCGATGTGAGATCTCACAATTCACTCCCTAGGAGTCCAACGTCCTCATTTGCACACTGCCCGATGACTGGCTCTGATACAATTTGTGACAACTCTTAGTATCCTTGGCTGGCACACCATTCGATGACTAACTTTGATATCATTTGTGACAGCTCAAGTCTACCAATAGTAGATGTTGCTTTGACCGATTATGTATCCCTCACGATTTTAAAATGCGTTTGTTAGAGAGTGGTTTCTACATCTTTAATGTTTCATTTCACTTCACTCTCCAATCGATGCGGAGATCTCACAAACTCAATGTAAATATTTGGTTTTTTAGATGTAGAATTGTGATATGTCGATCTAAGATGTAGAATTATAATATATTGAGTGAATAATGTGTTTGATCATATGATACAAGCAGAATTTGTTAGTACCATACCATGCCAAACAATCCAAAGGATGGGAAGAGAAACTGGAAGAACAAGAAAAATTACATAAGTGGATGGTTTGATGTATTTAGCTTTCTTTTTCAACTCCCAATTACAGTCATTTAAGCAAACAAACAACTCAATGACAAGGAGAAGCAGTAGGAGACATGTACAGAAACTGTGGATAAGGAGAATCATGCTATATGTTTGGTGCTCGAGTTTTCAGAGGCAGCAACCTGTTGTTGATGCAGCCTGGAATTCCTGCTGCTTCAGAATGTTTCTTTTTACAACAGTGGAACCCTGTTCAATTAGACTAGGAGCCTCCATGATCTGTACCACCAAAAAACAAAGGTTCACTCAACGAGCCAGGCGATCGATTTCTAGAGGTTAGTACTCGAAACTGGTTTGATAGATATCTACCTTCAATGCCAACTCTTCAAAGCATTTCTCCACATTCTCTCTGGTTTTAGCGCTGCATTCAAGGAAATGGGATCCAAGCTCTTTTGCTAGAGCAGCCCCCTCCTCTCTGCTCACAGCCCTTTCAGATTCCTATGTTCAACAAACATGAAGTTCTATCATTTTTCAAGCTGAATACCATAGAGCTTAGAAACATTCCCTAAACGATTATCGCTATTCGTGAAAAGCATTTGTCGATAAATCATTAAAAAATGCAGGTGTTCAACTTGAGGAGTGTTCTCTAGAACACCAGAGAAAGAAGGAAACTTACTCTGTCAACCTTATTACCAATAAGCATCTTGACACAGTCCTTATTCGTCGAGTAGAGTTCCACTTCTTTAGCCCATACGTCGGATAAGTTCTCGAACGTTTCTCTCCGTGTGACATCATAGACTACAACAAGATAATGAACATTTCAGGATAAATGAACAGCACATAACCCAGAGAAATATTAGCTCAGAAGACAACAAAATGTCAGTGAAGCATCCTTCAGCATTGGGTTTACCAAGAATGATCCCTTGGGCACCTCTATAGTAGGAGCTGTTTAATGTTCTGAATCTCTCTTGTCCAGCTGCAAGAAACCAAGGCTTAAACAAGTTCAAAACCAATCCATCTGAAGTGAAAAACTATTGGAAACAGTGAAACAATTGAGATTCCAATGACTTTGGCAAACTTTCTTCTTCCCAAATCTTTTAGACAAGAACAACAAAAGAGAGACAGTTCGAGCAGAGATAAAATTTGGAGTATAGGTCCAAATTTAGTTCTTACAAGTTCAGATACAAAACGAAGTGAAAATCTCCAGAATTTGAACCAAAAATGGCAGATAAAAGAACCCTTTAAAGCTTAATTATTACCAGTGTCCCAGATTGTCAGCTTCAATCTCTTCCCACCCACCTTAAGCAGCTTGATCTTAAAATCCACACCTAAAAAGAAACAAACTGTTAAAAAAAAGAACAAAACAGATCCAAACACAGAAACCGAAGCACCACAAAGAAGAAGAAGAAGAAGAAGAAGATGATGATGATGATGATGAGAAGGGCATTTCCTGTTCATCTTTTTCCTTCATGCGCTTCTTGTATGTAAAACAAAAAGTGGGGTTTGGTTGTTGTGGCAAAACAAAACATACCGATGGTAGGGGCAAGATTTTCAAGATTAGTAGAGATGAAGCTGAGAAGAAGACTACTTTTGCCGACACCCGAATCGCCGATCAACAAAACCTTAAACGACAGATCGTAATTGGTACTCTGGCCGGAAGAGGATCCCATTTTGATGATCCAAATGAAAGAACAGAAAAATGGGATTACAAAATTCTATTGGGCCATGCTTGTTTTTGTAAGACAACAGGGAAGAAGGAAGAAGTTCCAAGAAAACGGCTAAGTGAGCACCAGGTGAGACGACAACGTATTTGTTCTTTGCCCTTCCCCTTTTTCTTTTCTTAGATGAAATGTAATGTTATTATCTCTTCTATTATACCCTTTCTTTTATGGGATTCCATGGTTTTGTCCCAACTCTACTGGTTGGGTCGCTGTTTTGCAAACTTGTTTCTTGTAAACCAAGTTTTTTCTTGGAATAAACTTCAAATCTGCCCTTCTATTTATTTTTTTATTTTTATTTTTTTAAAAATTCAAACTGGGATTTTTATGATCAGATATTCCTTGCAAAAAAACAAAAAAAAAAAATCAAATTTTGAAATAAAGCTAACATTTTTCTGTCTTTGGAGTAACTGTTTATGTGCAATAATTGTTGATATATTCTATTTAATCTTTTTTTTAGGCTTAGTGGGAATCTCCATCATCATTAAGAAAGATCATGATGGATGGATGGATGGATGGATGGATGGTCTTCACCTTTTCCGTCATTTTCACCGTTATATTTCGAAATTATCGTGTACTTTTTAGGTCCTTTTATGTCGCCGGGACGACGATGGACTAGCTTTTGTCAGTCGGACATCCGGATCCGGTGAAGAAGCAACGCCGAAGTTCGACGGCGATGGACAGAGCGTGGGGGTCGAAGCCGGGAAGTGGAGGAGCGGCCTTTGCTCAGAATGAAGCTATCGATCGTCGAGAGCGTCTTCGACGGCTTGCGCTCGAGACCATCGATCTCGCCAAGGATCCCTACTTGGAAGGTCCCTTATTTTCTCTTGTTGAGTTATATTGTTTTCTTGGGTTTTTCGGTAGTTATGAGTGTAGGATTTGCTTGACTCTGCACAACAATGAGGGTAATTACTTGGCGCTCAAGCAGGGGAAGCGGCATCAGAGACAAATTTGGGTAAGAGAGCTGCCCGTGAAGCCAAGGAGGCTCCTGCTCAACCTCAACCCCACAAACGGAAGGTCTCTATTCGCAAAACAGGCAAGCTTTATTCCACTCCTTCATTCATTTCTTATTCTTATTATCTTGCTGCTTCTTTGCAATTGGATTGATTATAATCTTCATTTGGCCATTTATTGCATCTTAGAAGCACAATGATGTCATGACCCTGTTTGTTCATTGATAACCTAAGCGTGATAGCTTGCTAGAACACTAGGAACAGCGAGGTTAAGATTCCTGTACCAATTGACTCCAGGTTAAGTACGAATTGGTAATTGGAAATGGCCAGTCTTTCCGAGTAGCTTAAGAATTTGAAGTGTTGGTAGTAATTTGCTGGATGTGTTCCTTATAGTTTGTTTTTATACTACAAAACAGAGCTTGTGTTAATTAGCTCCTTTTCTGCCATTTCTTTCAGTTAAAATCGGTCGGCCTGGTTATCGAGTAACAAAGCAATTTGATTCTTTGCTTTTTCAGGTATGGCTTTGTAGTTAAGACGACAGACCTCTGTGGTATCTGATGAAGATGAGATTTCTTGGATATTACTCAAATGTGTTCTGTCTGAGTTGCGCCCTTTATAGTATTACATCATGCAGATTGAATATCCAGAAATAGAAGACCTGGCAAAGCCAAGGCATCGTTATGAGCAGGTTTTTCTTATTCGATTGTCGAATATTAGCACCTAAGTTTCAGCTGAACCATATGAGATAATTGCATTCAAGGTATTATAGTCATGCTATTCGTAAAACATGTTGATCAATGGTCAACTCATAGTTCCTACTGTCTAAAAGTATTTTTACATGCATGCATTTTAGGTTCCAAGCACAGAGATTGCCAAAATTCTTCTCACACTGGGATCCGGGCTCAAAAATGTTCACGGTTTAGCTCTTTTCCCTTCCTCATTGTTTTTTAGAATACATCCAAGCCACAACCCGTGCCTGCAGCCAACGGAACAGTGCCGCCACTGCCGCCACCTCCGCCCCAGCAAGGTGTACCTCCAAGACTAACTCCTCCTCCGATGCCTGGATCCTTGCCACCTCCCCCATCTGTAATGGCCAATGGTAAATGCCTCCTGGTGGAGATCCGCCGATTCCCCCCACCGCCTCCAGTTGGTAATAACACAAAGGCGAATTTCACTCCTGGTTCTCTGGTGAATAGACCACCCATGCCGCCGCCTCCACAGGGCTTCCCAGGCCAGGGTGTCCGGCAGCCGTCACCACCGCCACCCAATATGGGATAGATAGGCCACATAGCATCAGTTAGGTCAAGGCTTGAGGATAAATTTGGTACTTAGCGTGCAGTAGACTTTAATTGTTGGCCTCATTAGTGAATTTTGTTGCACTTTTCCTTTGTATGATCATATTTCGGCATGTAGAAACGTAACATATTTTTTATTGTTGTATCTATTCAGGCAAAATGAAAGAAAATTTTTGTATCTAACAGATAAGATGCTTGAACCATATTATTGTAAATAAAAAAAAAAAAAACCATAATTTTTAGTATTTCTCAAAATCGCTGATTCTAGCACGAGCAATTCACAACAATACTCAAAACACTTTATTTGAAAAGAAAAAAACACATTTATGAAAGAACTGACCAAAATTTGAGATCAACAATGTAAAGCTATGATGAACTTGTTTCTGCAACTAACTTACAAGTACCATAGGGGAAATAAAAAAAAAAAGATGCAGCCCCTTAGCAACTGAATATAGAATCTTCATGGGCGATTTCCCTTATTTCCTTTTCAATAGTAGAAGAGTAAGGGGAGAGAGAAATGTCGTAAGCTCAATATGAATGGAAGAATAAATTAAGAGTCTACGAGAGGAACTGCAGAATATTATGTTAGGACGTGGAAAAGAGTATTAAAATAATCTACAAGCGAACGGCTGAGAATTTTAAAGCACTTGCACAACCTGGGTCTCATCGCCGCCATTTGTCACCCACAACCCTCCACAAATTCCAAAATGAAGCCTCTCCGTCCTTCAATCGTTGTAATATGCATCGCCTGCAGCAGGAAAACTTCCGGAGGAGAAATTGAATTGTAAGGATATGCATGTGGAGCAACATTCCTCAGCTTGCGAGAGCATTTTGAGGGAATGCTTTCTGAAATATGAACTCAAGAAAACGTTGGGAATAGAATGTAGGATCCACAGAAGAGATGGAAAATGAATCAGATTGAATAGATTTATATGCATGTTCGATCTTCTTGCTCATATTGTACTCTTGTAGAATGTCGATGATACCCAGATATAGAACCACATCATAAGCCTCGTGAAACATCTGATTTTCTTCTTCTCCTGGAATTTGCTCTGCTCTTGCTGGCATGTTCACTCCAAGTTGGATTTGGAGCCTGCATGACGGAGTGTGAAACGATTTTCTCAATTGTAATTCTTTCTGATAGATATTGTTAACTACCAGTAATTGCAAGAAGAGTAGCGAGTAAAGATTAATGAACCATAACCTACTTTTTAAACATTATTCTACTGTGGTTGACAAACAAACACTGAGACGTGCTTGAAATAGTTGGAAGAATGAGAATTTTGTGGGGATGAAAAGTAGTACCTTGCAGTACCAGGCAACAGAAGATCCACTTCCTCATCCCCAGCTGCAGATGATGCTCGCAAACGGCTGCCTCTGATGTGGGAGCCAACAACAACACTGTTATCATCTGTGCGAGGTACTAAGACAAGGCCTTGTGGGTAGGTCGATATGTCTTCCTTGAAAGGATCTGCCATTTAATATTAGCAGCTAGTTGTGTCAAGTACATCAAATCAAATCAGAAAATCAACTGGGCTACTGGCTAAACACAAAATTATACTCAATCCAATGCATAACAGATGAAATTTAGATGGCCACAAGTACCGAGATCCGAAAATTCTCCCAATTGTAAGCTCAGTCTCAATGGCAAAACAGAATAGGATCTTAGGCTGGATAATCAGCAAGCTAAGGTAATTGGCATCCGTCAATATCAAACTAATGTTTCAAATCGAGTCATACTCATAGCATATCAATAGCCAACGTCTGGAGATAAGACTGGTAAACGTTATATTGGATATGGAAAACTAATGGAGATAATTTTCCAGAGGTCCATAAGAAGTGTCAAATCATAATTACTCTAATATTCATAATTTCATATGAAAATGAAAAGTACTGCCGAACTTTGAAAAGTATCTAGCATTATACTGGCAAACAGAATAATAAAATTCTAAAATGTACAGCTTCATATTCATAACCAATAAATACCTGATTTTGGATCTCAGAATATCAAAAGCTCGCAGCACTTTAAATTAAGGGATCTTCATTTTATGATTTCTCCAATCCATGTAATTTTTACCGTATAAGTTATTTAGCATATTCTGTATGTATTATATCCTTTTTTAAAAATTTGAAGCCGTAGCGATTATAGATATTGACTGGAAATACAAAAGATAAAAAAATGTTCTCATTCGATACTCACCATCCTCCGCAAGAATTTCCAACCCATCAGCCCTCATGTTTCGATTGTAAGATGCGTGGGATTGTAGCCGCTGTGGGGCACGATAATGTACACCCAACAAAAGGCTATAGTCCATGATATTCTGCACTTCTAGGAATTTACTGTCAATCTCGATCTGCCTGTATTGAAGAGAACATGTGATTTAAGAATGACACACACACACACACACACACACGCCTTTCAATGTTGAAAAATGCTTGTGGTGTTTGGTGAGCTAGAGTTCCTTCAATCAAGTACTGCTCTATCTCAAACGTATAGCCTGCTTGGAAGAAAAAATCAATTCTATGACATGCTAACGTATAGCCTTCCCAGAAATAGATAATAATTTAAGTACGACTTACTTTAATAAAGCCTCTCGCCAAGTAGGTTCCAAATAAAACGAGTAGTTCAAATCTAAATCCTTGAGTATGGTGTTTTCATCTATTTCAACCTTATCTGCTGATCGTCCAAGGGACGAACCCTTCAAATCAAATCTCCGATGAATTCTCAACTCTGTGCAGAACATATTTCCCATTACTACAAAGCGAAACTGTACAAAAACAAAATATTAGTTGTTTGAAGTTATTATTTAACAACTTGAATTACAAAGCAAGTTTGAAGAAGCATTTAAAATCATGCGGTCACAATGAGGTCGGAAATAACATATGATATACCTAAATTCTAATTTTCTAACAATATGCTAGGGTCTGTGTACATCTAGAACACATCATATGTGGACGAACCGGAGAATGCCACAGGCTAGGACAAAAGCTCCAAGTTTTGGAGTTTAATACCTTATGACCGCTGGATGGTTTGATTCTATGAAGGCCAAAAAATTTTGTAACCAGTGTATTCTCATATGACCTCACATGATGATGATAATCTGGAAGCATCCGCAGAAGAACCTACAGCAAAACATTTGTAGATGTTATTTGCATATAAATGAATAAAACACACGGCAAATTCATGAGTAACAGTTTAATTCGGCGGACTTGTTAAGGCAACTCGAGAACTATGAGGGTTATTTGGCATGATGGGTTGTCTTTTTTCTTAAAGCATGAGATGAAGTTGCGGTACTTCTTCGAACTCAAATCTCAAGTAGTCTACTTTACTCGGTACAGATATGTTAGTCCTTGGTATGCATCTTACAAATGCATTTCAATCAAATGAAATATACACGTGCATAAAAAAAGTAACTCAGTATCATCCAACAGAAAAATGAAACACCTATGTTATCAGAATACGGTGCTACATTTTCTAAACCCAATAAATACTTCTAAATCATAATTCAATCTGAACTCTCAGAATTTAGTTTTTTTTTTTTTTCCTTGGAGAATCATGCAATCAAAATACGGTGCTACATTTTCTAAGCCGTTGCATAATTTCCAAGAAGAAAAATATCTATGTGCTATGCAGAAGTTACTCCGGAAAATTTACAATTTCTATGAAAGTTTAATCATTGCATGTAGGGGTGTGCAACAATTTGGACGCTCATTGCAAGTTGCAAGTTGCAAGTAGAGATGAACACACCTTAACTTCAGATTTTCGGAGTGTTTTAATCATGAAATGATCATCTTGGGATAGAAAGAAGACACTGCCACTCTTCCCAGGTGAAGATAGCTCTCTAAGAGCATCATTGCCACAAATAGACATCATGTAGTCAGCAGCATCAATCTTAAACATCTCCCTCAGATTCCTATAACGAATTTTTTATAAAGATATGAATCAAGAGGATGCAGAGAAAGCATAAATTCCATCATCTTTGTGCACATCTCTTCTTTTTTGAGAACTACATTTCTTCTTACTTGCAACCCTAGTAAATGCAAGTTAGAATGCATAACAAAACTATGAGATTAATCGAGTACATTCTCCCATCTTGAAACTTAACAGAACTTCGATTTTCCACATAAAGAAGATACCTGGGGTGGAAAAAACCCAATTTGCCACGACAATTACATTAAGAGACATTTAAGAAAAATAATGTTGAAACTTGACAGAAATGACTAAAAAGAAGAGCATCGTTCATAAATCATCTGCATACAGTTTCATAACTAAACATATTTAATCCTCCATTTCATAATTACAAGAAAAGAGATTAAGCAACATGGAAAACTAGATATTCTAGAAAAACTATCACGAATGAATATTTCACATGTATAATGATAGGACAGTAACTAATAGACAGTTGACCTTTGCCTTAACTTTTGTATCATGTATTTGCAATTTGTCCTGAATTGGGAAAATATAAGGATAAAAGAATACTCTCCTTCTCATTGATGCTGACATAGTGTTGGTAAGGAAAACAACACGAGCAGAAGGATTCAACCATGCTCAAGGTACATGGTAGAGATGCCCAGATTGCCACATAATCGAGCTTGTAGAAGCACATTGCCAGGTCAATTGTAAAAGGAAGCAAAATTCTTTTATATATATAAAAGAAATCATTTCAAGGAGAGGAGAGCCCAGACCTGCACCAAGGCAGGTTACCAAAAACACCTCCAATCGGAAGAAATTGATTTCATATTAAAATCTTCAAAAAGTTGGGCGTTTTTACACCAAAAGCCAAAAGGGATGATGATTCATAAAAGCTATTAAATGATTTCTTCTAATTCCTCAAGATCTTGAAACCTTTCATTCCATATAGACCACAAGAAAACCGTTATAAAATTCTCTCAAGTAGTATTTATAAAGCTGTGCGTCAGAAACAACAAGACAAAAGAGTGAGGACCGACAAAGACGTCCAGCCATAATTTGTTTGGCTATCATCTAAGCAGCTCCATTTCTGACCAAATATTTCATCATGAAAATTGGTAAACAAGTAGCACATTTAAATCACTAGAATCATCGCGATCATAAGGTAAGCATCACCATATAAATGTCTACATCCCTGGAAAGTGAACAAAAGCCCCTGAAAGACAATATACTATACACAACTATATCGGCATACGGATAGACTTCACATGTATAAAGTTTAAGACAAAAAAAGCATCCCAGCATATGAAGGAATCAGCGATTGAAGTTATCTAAAATACTTTGCATCCTGTGGCTCTGCATGCATATATAAACGAACGATCTGCGTACATAACAACCCTAAATGTTAAAGCCCAGCATCTAACCTGAAGACCATCGGACAATAATCTTTCCACTTAAAATCTTCTGAATGATGAGGTGGAGTTAACTGGGAACCTTCTTTAGGGAAGTTCATCCAAAAGCTTGCTCGAGGACCAAAGTCTGAACTCCTGACTTCCCGCCTTTGTATGGGTGTAATTTTTCCCACAGTGTATCTGACCACATTCTAATGTATGTTCAATACTAACTTCTCAAAGTTGTTGACGGTATAAAACCATAAAAATTCATCTTTACGGTCACAAATAACCAGTAGTAACTGGCAAGTAAACCAGGATTTTGAGTTCAAGAAAGCATCATTCCCTCTGTCCTCTAAGTGACCGATTTATGATTTACGCCCGTTCTCATTTAGTCATTTTCTTCAATAATCTATTTTCGCTGGTAATATTATTTCTAGGACAGAGGTTGTTAAATGATATTCATGAATTTACAACTTCCATGCCAACGAAAGAGGGTAATTGATATAATTATCAAAATCCAGGCACAAGCAACAAATCGTGGATAAAGAAATAAGTCTGTGATATTCTAAAAGAAACACAATTCGGGAGTTTTGTTTAAATGTAGTTAAATGAGCATACCTGATTCCAAGTTGTAAACTGAGCATCAAGTCGTAACTCCTATGACCTTTTATGATAATCTCACCTGGTTTCTTAACCTCTTTGACCAGCTTTCTCTGTCTTCGTTTTGCTTTTTTTGATGATGGGGAGGAAAAACTATTATTTATAACGAGTTCACTGATAAGTACACCTTGCATATACTCGCGTTCCAAAATTGGTATTTTTGTATCTATTTCATTTCCACCCAATTCATATTCTGATAACCCTGATGAAGAGTCGTGTCCAATTACTTTTTCAATTGCTACCTCAAGACTCCAACGCCTCTCAAGGGAAACATTTTTAGTGCGGTAATGTTCCAGATTTAACAAACTGCCCTTTGAGATCTTATCAGATGAAACTCCAGAGGATTGCTGGTTCTCACCAACCTTGAAATTTCCCATATCCCCTGTAGTAGCATGATGAATATGTGCATGATTCTGCTTTTTTAAATCGGGTAACAACCCTCTTTTTCGCAAAGCCTTCAGGTAAATTTCTTGAACTGCTGGAAGGCGGCTTCCTTTTGGATAGAATGACCCTTTTCCATCCTTCAGGCCCCTAGTCCACGTCCCCACATAGCAGCTTCCATCACTCCACATGTATACCCCAAACCCATGCATCATGCCACCCAACCAGTTTCCTTCAAATGAGTCACCATTTATCCAAGTAAGGGTTCCTTTCCCTGACATCGTCCCTGCTTTCATATTCCCCAAATAAACATTTCCATTAGCCCATGTATACTTACCGGGCCCTTCAGGTGTTCCCTGCATCCAAGATCCTTCAAAAGTATCCCCATTTGGATAGACTTGATAACCTAAACCATGTTTCAAATTCAATTTCCATCGTCCCTTATAAATCAAATTATCAGGACCTTTGTATGTTCCTGTACCATAAATAAAACCACCTGAAAATTCACCCTCGTAAACTGCTCCAGAAGGAAATCGAAGTTTTCCAGTCCCATGCCTCCTCCCACTTCTCCACTCACCCTCATATATGCATCCATCTGACCAGACATATTTCCCCGTGCCCTCAGGGATGTTATCAAGAAGAGACCCAGAATACAACTCATCATTGACAAGCAATAGCTCCGCAACTCTGAAGCAAGCAGACTCAGAGCTATTAACAGTTTCACCATTTGTTATCGCAGATGTGACGCATTTGCTTGAAATGGCATCGAGTGATTTCGTTCTTCCGGCAGAAGAAAGTGTCCCTTCCACGTTTTCAACGATGGCCTCAGGGCCAGACATGCATAATGCCCAAAGGAGTCAATTTCTTAATAAAATATTAATTTCCAACGCACCCCATCCGCTATAAGACAGACGGGATATCGTACAAAGAATGTTTATTGCAGGAAGAAAACTGTAGGCTCCAACTTTCGTCCTTTGATCTGCAGAAACAAGAAACTTGTTAGCATGAATACAAAACAAAGTCTACCGAGAGAATAATACGAGTTTAGGAGGCATGATGAAATCAGTTATTATTCCCAGTGGATAAAATCAAAATACGAACAGAAACAGAGCATACGAGAGCAATTTTATTTATTCGCTAGTTTTCACGACTGATTTGAGAACGGTAGTATTCATAGTTGGTAAGGAAGGCAATTGGTGTATGATGGTAGGATTGAACACTCCATAACCTACTAAAAAAGTTGGATCTGGCACCATCTTCAAAGCTGATATTTCATAAAAAGCAACACACCCAATCACAATCAAGCTTGTTCTCTTTCTGTAGAGCTGATAAAACCAGATAGGCAAAATCAAACCACGGAGATAAGTCGTGGAA
The DNA here is from genome assembly GCF_002738345.1 of Cucurbita maxima. NCBI lineage: Eukaryota > Viridiplantae > Streptophyta > Magnoliopsida > Cucurbitales > Cucurbitaceae > Cucurbita > Cucurbita maxima. Next base: position 1,051,787 of record NW_019272023.1, read on the forward strand.
GTAAGCCAGACGCGAGAGGAAACAAAATCAAGCGGCAAAGGAAGACCAATGCCGTAATGTTAGAATCAGTTTCTGGAGTGACCAGGCAGGTGTCGGAAACTAACGAGCACAAGACAACATCTAAATTCAATGCTAATCCTCAGAAAACAAACATCGGAAGGAAATGAATCGAACTCTTGAGTTCACCATTACATGATCGAATTTCCAAACCTCATGAATAGAAAGTAGCAGAAACAACAGTAAAAATACATAAAAAGAAACAAAGCAAGTGGAGTGTAAGGATTTCATGTGCATCCAAACAAATATACAGTCATACTCAGAATCAAAGCAAGAAGAAATGAACAGAGAGAGAAAGAGAGATTATACCTCCGGAGAAGAGAATCAAAACAGAGTGGGAGAGACAGAGGAGGAGGATCTGAGAAGAGGAGCAAAGTAGGTGCGGTTGGAAGTGGAAAAACACCTTCAGAACTTTTCTCAGACTCGCTTTCAGATCGATCTTTTTCAGTTGGAGAGTGACGATTATGGATCAAAATTCTGCGAGCTGATCACTTATGAACTAACCCAGTACTCTATCTTAATCTTTAGCCAGACATTGCCTCCATTAAAAAACAACTATTTCAAACCCAATTTCCTCCCCATTTCGTTCGCATCTCTCCGCCGAATCTTCACACATTTTTGCCCCCTTTTTTTAACCTTTTCCGAAAACAAAAAATTCCTGATCTCAAGAGATTTTACCCTTTTTTTTTTTCTTTTTTAATTGTTAATTTACCGAATTAGTAAATTTCATAAATGTTTTTAAACTTTTAATTATTAATATTTTTAAATACTATGATCTTAATTAACATAGTTTCTATAATTTAAATTTTTTGAATTAGATATTATAATTTGGATCAGATCTCATTAATCACTTTTAAATTGATATTAATTCGGATTAAATCAAAATTATTTATTCACAAATTGTATCATATATTTAATATGGGTATAATAACTTGTAGTAACATTCATGATTTATTAAACGTGACCAAATTATATTTAAAAAAACCTAAAAATAAATTAAAATGTTTGAAATGGTATCCCGTAATGGTAATTTTGCTTTCTGCTTTACGCTTTATATTAGAACCTTTTCACATTCTGTCAGTTTCTCCATTTAAGTAATATTAATTATTTAAAGAAAAGAATAATAATAAGTTGATAAGCTCCTGCTCTATTTTTGTCATATTCAAATACATCACGTGTTGTACGTCTCTATGCTCATCATTTAAATTTTCTAAAATTTCTAATTAATCAATTAAATTACTAAAAGTAGGTACTATTTTACAAATAATTTATTTGAAGTTAATGGAGACATTATAATTTAAAATTTATCGTATGATACAATTAATTAACGAAAGGTGATGTTTATTGGTAAGAATTTATTGGGCTGCATCAAGTGTGTGGATTTTGTATGTGTATTGAGTGGGTTCGTCAAGAAACAGTGATGGGGTGCGGAAAGAACCCAAAAGCCCGTGGCACTTCCAACGGCCCAATAAGACCTTTATTACACTCCCAATAATACCTTAAATACACCTTTTAAGTTAAAATAACATACATAAATTTAATTTTTAAAATAAATAATACAAATTATATAATTATTAAACATCACCTCAAACATAAAATCCAAAAAATAGCTTCTCGATTGGAGAGACAAACCAGCGTCAAAGATGTGGGCTCCAAAGGGAGTGGATTGTGAGATCCCACTTTAGTTGAATAGTTGAAGATGAAAACCAAATATTTTTTTTTTATAAGGGTGTGGAACCTCTCCCTATCAGAATATTTTAAAAATCTTATAACGATATAGTATGGTTATCAATGAGTTAGGTTGAATAGCAACTCGCCATTCATTTGTTTTGATTCATCATGTAGAAGAAACGATGGATAATAAAAGCAAAATAATGACGATTAAGTTGAATATTCAAATATCAAATTAAAGTCAACAAGGGTATGCAATTAAAATATTTTTTACTCTATATTTTGAAAAAATATTTGGTTCATCGTCAGTAAAAATAATAATAATAATAATAATAAATAAATAAATAGCGGTTTTGCCCAAATTCTAATGGAATTTGAGTTAGATTAGTGGTAACTACCAACATAAGTTTTTTTTAATACATGAAGTATAATAAATAAAATCTTGTTTTTTAATAAATATTTTATTTTATTTATTAAATTCCTAAGTAAATCCAAATAATTGGGCACCAAATAGGATCATTTTTACCAAAACTTTAGCTACATCCCAATTTTTTTTCTTAAATTTTTTATGAAATTTTCAATATTTATTAAATTGAAATTATGATTCTCATTTTAAATAATATTGATGCCAATGTGAGTTGACAATCTATAGAAGGATAAAGCATAAAAGCACTTAATAAAATTTCATAAAACTTCGATATTTAAATAAAAATAAGTAATTGAAGGCGTCCATTAATTGTTATCCTAGGTCTTTGAAGAACCCATGGTACTGCATAATTTAATTTGACTAATCAAACTTCATCTAAATTGATAATACGAAATATATATTAATATTATTTTCTTAAGACCAAATACCTTGAACGGACATTTTAGTCAAATAAGGGACGCCTATTTTCATACCTTTCAATCACTCATCACAAGACTCTTCCAATTCCTCTCAATCCATAAACGAGATATGCGGCCTAAATTACAAAATTCCACATATACCATTCATCCTCTTCTAGAATACCTCGTTATTTCCTTATTTTATATCTTATCATTTTTATTTATTTATTTAATTCCACGTCATTTATTTTCTTCTGTTATATTGTTTATTAATATATTTTAAAAACGATTAAAAACACAATGAAATTATTAGCCCCCTAAGTACTAAACTAATACTACTTAGAAACATTGATTAAATTTTTGTAATTTTTTATAACGTTTAAAAGTCAATGTAGAAGCTATCAATATTAACAATTTTTTTTTTATTATTAGAAATTTTTATACATCTCTTGAATTTATGGAGAGTTTGATTAGTCTTTGTTTCGTATAAATTAAATTTCTTAATTCGCAAATATTACGTGTCAGTTCCTTAGTGGTCTGTGAGATTAGTTTCCTTCACGGCAATCTCACCTCCAATCTGGCTGAGCTTCACACATTTGGCTATAAATAGCGTATGGTGGATCTCTCCTTTCATTCATATAACTCATCAGTTTGCAAATTGAAGGTGTCGGAAATGGCGAGCCAAGTAGTCCTTGTTGCATCATTCTTGTTCTTGCTACTCAGTTTTGGTAGGATATTGTTTCTTTCTCGAGATGTTAGTAATAATAATGTTTACTTCCTTTGATCACGTTATTATACTATTTCAGGGGCGGAAGCTGCTACGATAACGGTGAGAAACAATTGTCCGAAAACTATATGGCCAGCAACATTAACAAGCGGTCCAGGACAACCTCAACTATCAACAACTGGATTCGAATTAGCTCCCGGAGCGTCAAGGTCGTTTAACGTCCCAGCGCCATGGACTGGTCGAGTATGGGCACGAACCCGATGTTCCAACAACGGTGGACGGTTCACTTGCTTGACAGGAGATTGCGGTCGTGGGCTCTCATGCAATGGCGCTGGAGGAGTCCCACCAGCGACGTTAGCTGAATTCACGGTCGCCCCGAACGGCGGGCAGGATTTCTACGATGTCAGTCTAGTGGATGGGTTCAACATTCCAGCCTCCATCACGACCCAAGGCGGGACAGGGCCATGCAGATCCTCCAACTGTCGTAATGACGTGAATAGGGTATGCCCAGGGGAATTGCAAGTGAGATCGGGCAACGAAGTGATTGGTTGCAAGAGTGCTTGCTTTGCATTCAACCAGCCCCGGTATTGCTGCACTGGAGAGTTCAATGACCCTAACAAGTGCAGGCCAACAAACTACTCAATGATTTTCGAGAACCAATGCCCGGATGCTTATAGCTACGCATATGATGATAAGAACAGCACTTTCACTTGCAACAACAGGCCAAATTATGTCATCACATTTTGCGGTTGAGAACAATGACTATAAATAATTAAGAATAAAGATATAACACCATAGAGTATTGATGTTATACGAACAAACTTGACAATGAAATAAAATCCAATTTCCAATTATTATTCTCTCTCAATATTTTTAATTTAATTTTATTTAAGGGATAACTTAGTTAATAAATAAATAAATAATAGTAATTTTCCACAAAATGATTAAATTTAATTATTTTTCAGTAGCTCGGACCATATTGACGCTAAAATTATATAGTAGATTCCTTAAAGATACATAAGATTCTTAATTATTTATTTATATGTATTTATAGAATTAGAAAAAGGTGCAATTATGAAATTCATGTAGGATTGAGATTGTGTATAAATATTATTCCATCGTGTGTTGGGAAAAAAAATCAGTTATTTTCGTTAAAATTGGACTGCCCACCGTGATGGAGTGATTTCAGAGAGTTTGGGAATAATTAAAAATGGCCCATTCTTATGCGAATTGGTAATTCGTCGCTGCCCCATTCTTTTCGCTCCTTCCGATCCACTTCAAACAATCCGCTTCTTCTTCTTCTTCTTCTTCATCTTCTTCATCTAGGGCTTCTTCTTCACATCGATAATTCAATTCTCAAAGCGCATCTCGAATTCTTGACAATGGCGAAGAAGAGGGAGACGTCCCAGAGGAAGAAGGGCAAAAGACAACCACCACTGATTGATAATATACCCAAGTACTCTCAACAGCGCCGAAGCTCACCGCCTAAACGCCGCACTGATTTCTCCTCTCTCTTTTGCTATTCTTCTTCTATTGCCCACCAAGGTATCTTTTAATTTTCTACCTTTTTGTTTCTGGAACTGTCTGAACTAACCTAGCTTTGTGATTAATTTTGGAATTTGTTTGTGCACTGGATTTGATGACTCTCACTGTCATTGTATCGCCTCGGATCTCTCTAGCACAATGTTTCATATTTTTTTGTTGATGTTTTTTTTATTTTCATCACATTATTATCTTTGATTTCCGGATATTGCTAGACATTATTTCTACGATCCTGTATTGTTATCTAGTTCTTGGAGAGAAAAAAAATGTGTTTAGACTGATTCACGAAATTGCCCCTATTTTCAGTTATAATACTCACCGTTACCTGTTAACTAGTTCTTTTCATTCACACACGGACAATAATTTACATCCATTATTCTGGCAACAGTTGAAAATGGAGGGCAGGAGTTCTTTTTGGTTATCGTGTTCCATGTTGTGTATCTTGGGGAGTTCGAATCTGAATCAATATAAATGGTCAAATTAGTGTTCTGAATTCTATTTGTTTGCACTCAGCACTGTCCTTAATGATTTAGTGTCAGATGAACCCTAACCCCAGCCAGCAATTTCCCTTGACCATGAGCATGTGATGTGTTGCCCTCTTTGAGGTGGTCTCTCTTAGTTGGGTATTCGTAGTGTAGTTGGCTTTTAGATGAAATTCGTGGCCCCTAGTGAGAGGAATGTGTCAATGGATGATATAAGTATGATTTAATGTTTGTTCTTATGATGGAAATTTTAATGATCCAATAGCCAGATGCATCTATGTCTATCATCCAATATAAGAATTAAGATATTAATAACTACCTCTTGATTGTTTGGTATTACTTGTATGGATATTTGTTGCATCAGAAATATCTGGCTCGAGAGATCCTATATAGCAATCAGCAATTCCACAAGTTTTATTTTTCATTTCATTCTGTCAACCCTTTCCTGTTGAAGTGCGCTAGTTTCTGTTTTCTTTAGTATTTTGGAAAGGGAAAAGTCTCAATGTTATATTTGGATTATATGTTAAATGATTGAAACTGAACCTGAAGTCTTTTGGACATGTTAGGCACAACTGTCTTGCCACAATTCTCCTTGAATCACTCAGATAATACAAATGAAGAACTCTCTTCGAGCTCTTTGGTCAAATGCAGCAACTCCTCTGGGGAAGATGATGAACTTAGCCAATGCTCAAGTCCTGATGATATCCAATCAGTTGAATGCCGCCTCAGTGAAAGGTCTGCTTGTTATGTTAAACTGTTGTTAAAAAATAAGCTTTCAAATTTCTTTTCTTTATTCATATTAGTTAGTATTTTGATTATCCTTTTTCAGTTCATGCAAGGCGTTAAGCAAGAGAAAAGGTACTTCTAAGATATCATACCCTGTTCGTAAAAAATTACCAGATTCAGAAAGCAACAGTCTTTCTGAAACTCCAGAGAATGTACAGTTGTGGTCTACGGAAGTAAGTAATGTGCTATTCTTTATCACTAAATTCAAAAAAATTCTGTGTGTATTATGATTTTCATTTAGAAGTATCCAGCTTTTCTACTCTTCCTTTTAATGTCTATGCTTAAACCTCTGTGCATGACATTTACCTTCCTTCAGAGTTTTGAGGAGAGGAGTTCAAACACAACGGCAGAGTTTCAAGATCAATCATGTGGTATGCGCTTGATTTGTATATCAATATCTGCCATTTTGTTTTGAAGTTATCTTGGCCACACTATTCCTGCCAAAAATACCATGCTCCGTGAAATTGAAAAAGATTTTACTTTTTACCATTAAGCTGAGAACATGTGCAGCATCTTCCATTTTTTCAATACATAATGATCATTAAGTATGCATGTTTGAAAGATCAACGTCTTCCAGTGTAACGGCCCAAGCCCAGGGAAAGCTTAAAGAGGACAATATCTACTAGCGGTGGGCTTCGGCCGTTACACCTAGATTCCATGCATTCATTCTGTTACATCATGTTGTCCCGTTGGGTTTTTCTTATGAGATATCAAATATGATGAAATTCTTTGTCTTCTTTAAGCAGATAAAGGGTCTTCATCAAACTCTAGCAGAATTGAAGATAATGACCTACACGTCGACAGACGACGAGGAAAAAGGGAAAGAAAGCCAAAAGTTCCCTTCGATGTAAGTTGGGGTCTCAAAATTTATTCCAATGCATGGAAAACACAGAAAAGACCAGTTGTATATTATGTTATGATAAAACAATATTCTTCGCTCTGTAGGAAGAGACCACCATTTCTGTTAAAGCAACAAGAAAATTTCGTCGAATGAGGATAATGCGGTACCTTGGGCTTGCGGCTCCAGTTGGCTCTCCTTTTTCACCAATTGCCTGAGCCATCATCATCCAATCCGGCTTCCTAGTAAAGTTTTCATTCTGCAGTGTTTAGTAGTTAATCTGTCAACTCATTTTGCGTCAGTGAAAAGTTCCTAATTTTGTTCTCATATTTATAATCCCAGCATATATTTTGCTTCATCATTTGTAAATAGGCTGAGGTTTTGATGACATTAATTAGATCCTCCTTTATTATTATCCACCTTTAATTCCCTTGTCCCAATACTACAAGGCATGTTCCTTGAACTTTAATTTAAATCAGAGTGCGTAATTTGAAATTTTGATGGTCTAGAATTTGTGGATGGACACCTCTCTCTAGCCGGGGGCTCATTTGAAGATGGGGACAACATCCAGGTATTGCGTATCAGTTTGATAAATTATGAGTACCTTAAAGAAATCTTTGCACACTTATTGTCTATGTTTGGTTCACCACTTGGAAATAATCATTTTGTTACCTGAGATTTTGTAGCAGAGGTTTATGTATTAGTAGGATTAGAAAACGTGTAGGTATGATATGATATGATTTGATATGATTAAACAAACCTATACTATTAAATACATTTAGTTTATATCTCAGACAATACAAGCCAAACCTTAGGAGCTGAAGGGTTTGAAATGCCTTAGTTTCAGAGCTATATGTCTATGTATGTAAAACATGGGGAAGAAGAGACTGGAGAGTCTCAGAGCATAGTCTATTTCAAGTCATCAATTTTTACGGTTGATCTAAAATCATGCTTGTTTGAAATGCCATATATACATATATATATATATATATATATATATATATATATATATATATATATATATATATATATATATATATATCGAGAGAGAGAGAGAGAGAGAGAGAGAGAGAGAGAGAGAGAGAGAGAGAGAGAGAGAGACTTAGAAGGTTGAAATGTAGGAGAGAAGCTTCTAGAAGATCATTCCACGTGCTTCACGTTGGCCTCAAATTGGAACTATCTTCCAAAGGAAACACCTCTGGGAAAAGAAAAAAAAGGAAAATTTATCATACGATTCTCGCACTCTTGCAAATCAAATTTATTTTCTTTGTCGGATTTTCCTTTTTTCCTTTTAAGAAAATAATATTGTTTATATACGTCGTTGTATATGCACCTTTAAAAAATTATCCGGACCGATCAATGAATAGTGATTGAGCTTACACACAAAATGGGGATCTGCCTCTACTACAAAACCCAAATCAGAGCACCATCGTTCCGCAAAAGCTTCAGTTCACATGGCTACCCCTCACTTCCTTTTGTTCCCATTCATGGCACAAGGCCATATGATCCCCATGATTGACCTCGCCAAGCTTCTCGCCCACCGTGGCGCCATTGTCACCATCGTCGTCACAACCAACAACGCCACCCGCAACCACTCTGTTCTTTCTCGCGCCATCGATTCCGGCTTGCACATCCGTGTCGTCCAACTGGAGTTTCCATGGAAGGAAGGTGGCCTCCCAGAAGGGTGCGACAATGTCGACTTGCTTCCTTCGCTTGCCTCCATGTCCACTTTCTTCAAAGCCGCCAGTCTCCTTTACGACCCTTCCGAAAAATTGTTCCTCCAACTCAATCCCCGTCCCGCTTCCATAATCTCCGATATGAATCTTCCCTGGACCCTCCAACTTGCTCAAAAATTTAATGTCCCCAGACTCGTTTTCTATACTTATAGTGCCTACTTTCTCCTCTGTTTGCAGGGCTTAATGACCAATCCTGATCCTGTCGAGTTTCGCAAGTCGGAGTTACCTAGAACCACCGACGTAGACATGGCCAAGTTTGGGGTTGAAATGATCCTGGCCGATGCGCAATCTTACGGCGTTGTTTTTAATTCTTTTGAGGAGATGGAGCCTAAGTATGTAGCCGAGTATAGAAAGACAAGAGAATCGCCAGAAAAGGTGTGGTGCGTCGGCCCTGTTTCCCTTTGCAACGACGACAACCTCGACAAAGCAGAAAGAGGCAACAAAGCCTCAATTGACCAACACCAATGCATCGAATGGCTCGACGGGCAGCAACCAACATCCGTGGTCTATGTCTGTCTGGGAAGCATCTGCAACTTGGTGACGGCCCAACTCATAGAGCTGGGATTGGGATTGGAGGCATCGAACAAGCCATTTATTTGGGTCATAAGGAAAGCAAACCTTACAGAAGAGCTACTGAAATGGCTGGAGGAGTATGATTTGGAGGGGAAAACCAAAGGGAGAAGCCTCGTGATTCGTGGATGGGCTCCTCAAGTTCTTATACTCTCCCACCCTTCAATCGGGTGCTTTTTGACGCACTGCGGTTGGAATTCGAGCACCGAAGGGATTTCGGCGGGCGTGCCGATGATCACGTGGCCGCTGTTTGCGGACCAAGTGTTCAATTATAAGCTAATCGTAGAGGTTGTGAAGGTGGGTGTGGGTATGGGGGTGGAGACAGTTATGCACTGGGGGGAGGAGGAGGAGATAGGGGTGGTTGTGAAGAGAGAGAAAGTGAGAGAAGCCATAGAAATGGTGTTCGATGGAGAGGACAGAGAAGAGATGAGGCAGAGATCCAAGAAGCTTGCAGTAATGGCGAAGAGAGCTGTAGAAGAAGGGGGTTCGTCTCACAGGGATATCAAGCTGCTGATTGAAGATATTGTTGCTCATGGAGGAGGCCATGAGATCTGAATAGCATCCCAATAACCTCTTTGGTTTGTTGTTATTATGTATTGATGCTTCCTCAAGTGAGATCTCATCATCCATCTCTTTTCTTTATGAAACGGATCTCTCTCCTGTTTTCCTATCAAACAACCTTCACATATTTTTGAGGGAGCTTTAAGGACCGTCAATTCTTACACCATGTCCTTCTCTTGAAGTATCTTTAGTATTCCATAACTTAGATGCCCGACAATGTCATGTTCTCACGGGATCTTCTGTAATAACATTGAAGCAGGATTGTAGAGATTAAACAAATAGAGTAAAAGTTCTATTTGATGTCATGGAAGCCTCTACAATCAATCTTTTGCCACGATGATTAATCTTACCTCCTCCTTTTTGTATAAGAATTGCAAGACCTTTTTCTTACCGCTATAGGATGCTCAACAAATTGTCCTTCAAGTCTAGTACATAATATACCTCGACAATTGCTTACACAATCTCATTTACTTCAAACTTTACATTTCCCTTGTCCATCACAACCATGCTTGTGTTGTCACTCAGCTTCACAATTTGTCGTCATATCACTCTTACTCGATAAAGGCCGCTACTTTTCAAGGTAAATAGGCTCTAATACCACATGTTAAAAAAGAGATATAAAATCAAATCACAACTTCTTAAAGAATAGGATCACAAACTAAATCTTTTAACTCTAATACAATTTGTAACCATCCAAGTCCACACTAACGGTATTTTAATACACCATCCCGTGTCTATCTCTGATATCATCAGATATTGTAAGCTTTGGCCCGTTACGTCTCCTTGTCAAAATCCACCACTAGCAGATATTGTCAACTTTAGCTCATTCAGCCCATGAATTTAAAACGTGTCTACTTGAGAGATGTTTTCACACCGAAGGGATGATTCGTCATTCTTTCCAACAAATATGGAAGTCACAGTTGTGAGTCTTCACGATTTTAAAATGCATTTTAAAGGAAGAATTTTCCACACCCTTGTAATCAATACCTCATTCTTCTCTTCAACAAATGTGGCCATTTCTAATCTCATTCAAACAACATATATACGTAAAGGTTTTTTTAAAACGTTGAGGCTTTATGATCTAACGATGGGAGACAAGACGTGATATTCAAATGAATGAGAACCACACATCGTACCTACCAGCAATTGTTCTCTCAATATAAAGCCCGAAACAGAGCTCCCCTGCCTTTCCTCGTGCCTACAGTTGTGTTCTTCCCACTTACCTCTCTACCATGGCCTCCCCTCACGTCCTTCTCTTCCCTTTCTTCGCCCAAGGCCACATGATCCCCATGATAGACTTCGCCAAGCTTCTCGCTCAACGTGGCGTCACAGTCACCCTCGTCACCACCCCCCACAACGCTGCCCGCAACAGCCCCGTCGTTTCCCGCGCCACTACTTCCGGCTTGCCACTCCACATCGCCCAACTGCCATTCCCATGCGAGAAAGCCGGCCTCCCCGAAGGCTGCGAGAATCTAGACTTACTCCCTTCATTCGATTCCGCCTCCAAATTCATGAGAGCCACTTATCTCCTTTACGAGCCATCTCTCAAACTGTTCGAACAACTCACCCCACGTCCCTCCTGCATTATCTCCGACCTCTGCCTCCCTTGGACCTTGAAACTTGCTCAACACTTTCACGTACCCAGGCTCGTTTTCTACAATTTGAGCAGCTTCTTTGTTCTGTGTTCCCAGACATTGGCTGTCCAGAAATTCTATCTCCGCTCCCTGCCTGATGACTACCTTGTAACTCTACCTGACTTGCCTGGCTATGACTTTCAGTTTCGCAACTCTGTTCTGCCCAAGCACACCGATGAAGACTTCGCCGCCTTTACTCTCGAGATGGATGAAGCTGATCGGAAGTCCTACGGCGTTGTTTTCAACACCTTTGAGGAGATGGAGGGTAAGAATCTTGCGGAGTTTAAAAAAACCAGAGGCCTCCCTGATAAAGTTTGGTGCTTTGGCCCTGCTCTGCTTTGTAGCGACGACCAACTCGACATAGCCGAAAGAGGAAACAGAGCCGTCATCGACCAAGACGAATGCGTAAAATGGCTCAACGGGCAGAACCCATCTTCCGTGATCTACGTCTCATTGGGAAGCATCTGCAATTTGGTGACGGCGCAGCTGGTGGAGCTGGGATTGGGTCTAGAGGCGTCGAAGAGACCGTTCATTTGGGTAATTCGGAAAGGGAAGGAAGCAGAGGAGTTGCAGAAATGGTTGGAGGAGTACGATTACAAGAAGAAAACAGAAGGAAGAGGGCTAGTGATTAGTGGGTGGGCGCCACAATTAATGATACTGTCCCACCCTGCAACCGGATGCTTTCTGACACACTGCGGTTGGAACTCGACGCTGGAAGGGGTAACGGCAGGGTTACCACTGATAACATGGCCGCTTTTTGCAGATCAATTTTTCAACGAGACGCATATCGTGAAGATGCTTAAAATTGGGGTAAGCGTAGGTGTGGAGGCGGCGTCGCAATGGGGAGAGGAGGAGAAGGGGGCGGCGGTGAAGAAAGAGAAAGTGATGGAAGCTATAGAACGAGTAATGGGTGCATCAGAGGAAGGAGAAGAGATCAGAGAGAGATGCAGAGCGCTTGGGAAGAAGGCCATTGAAGCTGTTAAAGAAGGTGGTAGTTCTTATCGAAGCACTACGCTGCTCATTGAGGATATAATAGCTCTTGGAGGAGGAGGTGAGGGTAAAGGTATAGTAGGACATGTGTGAAAGTTATCTTATTTATAATTAAATAAATTATAAAATAAACTATAATTTATTACTAAATATCCTTAACAATATGGAATCAGTGGAATTTGCTGAAGCTCTCTCGGTTAATCTTGCACCAACATTTATGTTATTTGAATTATGATTTGAAATTAAGTTTTGCACTCTTTTTTCTTACCATTTTTAATAATAAACTCAAAATTATAATTCGAAGATTCAGTGGAAATTTTTTCAAATTCCCGTCTCACTTGTAACAAATAGTAGTAAAGTTAGGCCTAGAGTCTTGTGCCAACCTTGTTGGCCAGTCCTACACTAACCCGAGGTTAATTGTGAGATCTCGCATTTATTGAAAAGTGTAACAAAATATTCTCGAGTGTGGATATAAAATTTCATATGAGTTTGAGAGAGAAACAAAATATTCTTTAGAAAATGGTAAAATTTTCTCTCTAATGAACTCGTTTTAAAATCGTGAGATTGATGGTAAGTTGGAGACGGGAACAAAATATTCATTATGAAGGTACATAAACCTCTCCTTATAGACCCGTTTTAAAATCGTGAAGCATTTAGTATTCCTGGTCATACCCTCTTAAATTTGTTTGTTTTTCACTTTTATGTATAGTTTCATTAAATTCAAAAGAAAATACAGAGGACTCAGACATCACGAGACATCACACGTGATGAGAGAGAAATACAAAAATATATAAGGAAATTGCCAAACGTACTCTATAAAAAAGTTGGTTTTTTTAATTTTAGAGACTGGTAAGCATGAAATGACCGTTTTGTCCCTTTGTTTTCAAATCTTTTGAAAACGACCACACCCATCTGATATTTGGTCTCACACGCACGAAATCTCAAACCACCAGGCTACCAGTTGGCGGTGACGACAAGGGGGAGGTCCTGTGGACGGCGAGTACCCAGCGTCTGCATTGAGAGGGCTTCAAATTCTTTCCACCATCGCCCGCCACCACAAAATAAAAGATGGGTACGAACATGTTGAGATATGATTTAAAGTATTCAAAATGAAGATATGATTTAAAGTAGTTGAGATATGATTCAGGAGATTGTCTAGGTTTGAATTTATCTAGATTTTCATAATTTACTATTTCTAACCATTCCTGACAGAAAAAAAAAACATTATGAAAGAAGTATAAACACTGGAGTTTTGATTTATTTTATCTATTTCTATTTGAGAGAAGTATAAACATTATGAAAGTTGAGGGCTTATTTGAGAAATTAAATAGAAGAGAAAAGGGTAATTTGTTGATGGATCAGCCATTGATCTCCATCAATGTAGGAAACATCCATGTATGGCTCAGCCTCCACTTGATTCAGCTGCTTTGAGTATGGCACTCTCGAGCTGTAATTTGCTCCTTCTCCAGAGCAATCATACTCCCCAAACAACACACTCCTGATCATCAAAACAAACAACATCATGGGGTGACCCTCTCACAAAATAATGTCTTTATAGCAACGAAGTCTCTTATATTAACTTATCTCTTGAAGGGTCTCCCCAGTCATTCCATCCGCCAGCAGCCACCACGTCGGTCATGTATGTTTTAGAGAAGATGACAGTGGCAGAGACGCCCCAGGCACGGCCGAGCCACACCTTCCCAGAGCCATTGATGGTGCAGTTGATGAAGGCAAAACCAGTTTCCTCCATTCTTGTTTGCCTTCCTTGTGCTGTGATGGCTCCACTCACCCCGCCATTCATCATTTCCTTTGCTATTGACTTTATGCTACAACCCTGCCATTACCAAACCAAACCAAACAAATGAATTGAATGGTAATTTAAAACGAGGTAGAGGATAGAAATGATGATTAAGTACATCATAGAGCGATCGAGCATTGCCAAAGATGAAATCAATGGACCCTTGAATGAAACATTCTTTAAAGTAATGTCTTCCCTTGTCATCATAGAGTGTGTCTTGAGCTCCATAAAACCCACATCCATAGAAAGCAGCTTCATCTCCTACAATTCGAAGTGCCACTGCTTGTCCTCCAACAGTCCCTGGATTTGGCTGTGGAGCTGTGTTCTTTTCCCAAAGAAAACCCACAAAAGCCTCATCAATAAAGGTAAAAAAAAGGATCTACTTTTTTGCAAACACGTTTGAAGAGACTTCAAAACAAAGTTAACGAAGCAAAAGGAAGATGTCTTTACTTTGAAGCTGATGTTGAAGGCAATGAAGTTTGAGGGAAAGATTGTGACTGAAGAACTGTAAGGGGTACCTCCCGTGGAATTGGCAGTGTCATTCCATTCTATTGTAGTGTTCAGGTAGCCTTGGCCTTGAATTATCAAGTTTGTCTTGTTGGCTTCTACCACCACCTTCTCCCTGCCAACACTTTTCTCTCAATCTTTTAGTTCAATCATAACAGAGTGTGAAATCAGATTAGAGCCAAAAACTTTGTGTTTAAAGCAAAATTTTCGAACTGCCCTCTTTCCAAAAATCAATAGAGAAGGAAGATTTGAATGTTTAATGGAAGATAATGACCTGTAGATTCCAGAGTCAATTAGGATAAGGGTCCTTGAAGAGGCACGATCAGGAACAGCGTCCACTGCGCTTTGCACACTGCTAAAATTTGCACATCCCTTCAAATCAACTGTCAAAGTGAGTGAAACATTGTACAAAGATATCAACTCAGAGTTCCATTTCTTCTCATCACAATTTTTTTTATGCTTCAACTGATAGTATTTGGATGCAATTTGAGTCGCAAGAGACAAGAGATCATCCAAACCACTCGCTTTCGCTAGACTGCTGAGAATGCCAAGCCCAAAAGCACCGTCTTGAGGACGGACAGCGGCGAGGATGGCAGTCAAGGAAGGCGGGAATGAGCGCAGGGCAATGGCGATGGAAAGAGCTACAATGAGAAGAGAACAGAGCCAAAAAAGGAATTTAGTTATGATCCTCATGAGGTTAGGAGGACCTGTTTGTGGGTTTATGTCAAATGGAACAAGTGGGGTTGAAGGTAAATAGTTATATATATATATTTGATTTTGAGGGAATGGGGGGAGTTAGTGTTGGATTGGCTTGGCAGGTAAGAAGCCTATGGACTTCCGTGCATTATTTTGGTTTCTGGTGATGATGTCAGTGTCAACTTCCTAAAGGAAAAGGCTATTGAAATCAAAGACTTGATTAGCAAAACAAGAAGATGCATTCTTTAGAAGAGAAGTTGCATCTTTTTTCCCGTTTTATTTGATCTCTTTCTCAACAACTTAGTTCTAATAAAACTAATGTCGATAATATTTACAACTCAGGAGAGCTTCCGGTTGGTTATGAATGTTAAAAATAAAAATAGTTTCTACACTAAAATCTTATCTTATCTTACCTATTCTTGTCCATATAGTTTTTCTTGTCTATTCTTGTCCATATAGTTTTTCTTATGTGTAGTTCATATAGTTTTTCTTATATGGGACTACTTGGCAATGAACTTTGGTTGTCGTAGAGTTTCTGTTCGTCTCCTCTATTTTTCCTTGCATCTTCTCTCTTTTGTTCTTCAAATGATTCATCTAGATGGAGTATTTGAGTTGAGCAGTCCTAATCATCATTGATCATGCTCCCATCTCGATTGCCAATGATGCTTTTAAGGCAAAGCATAGGGCCGGTTGGAGTTATGGATATCGTCTTAATTATAAAGCAAAATAGTGCACATTTCACTGTTTATTTTAGTGGATTTGGGAGTCTTAATAACAAGTCTATTTAATACCTTTTCTAAAGTTGTAAGAATTATTACCCCACCCTCCCACCCTCATACTTGCTAAACTAAAATAAAATATTAGATAAAATAAATAAGATTTGCAATGTCGTTCTATTTTTAAATAATATTTTTTCTTCTGAAGTCATTTACACAGCAAAATCAACTATAAGCACATCATACTAACGTTTGAGGCACTTGAATAATCACAAGTATGAATGGAAGGATGTCTAGAATGGCTGGTGGTTGTGACTAAAGCCATCACCTACGATATGGAGGCAGTCAGGAAGGCAAGGGACAAGGAGAAGGTAAGGGAAAGCTACATTTGAAGATGTAATACAAAACTAAAATGGATATTTAGCCTAAAAAGGGAAAAGGGTTTATAAGCTATACACAGGCAAACCCACAGAATGATGGTGGGAGAGGGAATAGAGAGAGGAAGGGAGATTAGAGGGAACCTCACACCCTCCATGCTTGGTCACAATGGATCACCTACAGCCCGAAATGAAGGAACCGTTTTCCGAAGCATGGATGTCCCTTTGAAAGTTAACATCTGGCAGCAAGTTCTTCTATAGCTGCTGAGCTGCAGTCAGTCAATACAAAATTATGCTAAGGTGTGGCTGGAAAACGCACCATTTAAGGTAAGGAATATGTGCTGTTATATTCTTTGAAGTATATACCTGGTCTGGTTTTATTCTCTTGAAACCGAACTTTTCAGTCCAAATGGATTCAGCTTCTTCGGCAGCCGGGAGAACAAGGCACTTAACTTTCAAGAAAGCTAGCAGCCTCTCGATGCACGAAAACAACGTTTGGAAGTAGCCCTGTCATCATTACATGCAGGAAATGTTAGAAAGAATCGAATCAAAATCGCCAGAATATTGCATACCCTCGACTAGAAAGTCAAAGATGTCAAAAACATTCCAAATTGCCTTGCATACTCAGAATATCTAGTGTGTAAAAAGAAATGAAAGGATGCGGAAAAGGAAAATATATTTTCACTGGCAGTTTCAAAAGAAACTGTAGGTGAAGAGAATATATATTTTAAAAAGAAAAAAAAATAAGAAAGGACATAAAACTAAAATATAAGTTTTTATGGATGAAATAATATTTCATTAATCAGACCTTGCCATGGTTACCATTACTCGTTGCAACCAAGGGCAGCTCTGCAATATCTTGCCCAAAAACACGAAGCATTGCAGCAGATACAACAAATGAGCTGTGCAATATAAAAAAAGAAATTCATAATGATACTTTGTAACAGGTTATAGGTCAATTGATAAGCAAGATTCTTACTTGACAAATAATAGGGCACAATACATGCCTCCAAACTCTTGTCCACCTACATCCCTTCTGTCAAATAGGATGACAGATAACAACAAAATATAAATTACCACTATAAAAACAGAGCATGGCGCTATTATTGCTGACAGACCAAAAAATCAGAATGAAATAACTTGTCACTAACCCATAAACCATAGCTGGAATAAGATCGCGTCCACTTGTTATATCAACTATAGGATCAAAGCGATCCTGTAAATTAATGACATGTTTTAATCAAACATTGCACTTATGGATCATACTTCAAATGCAGGCAGCACAGTTTATCTAAAATAGTATCTTAATCAAACACAGTTTATTGTTCTGTAACAATCAAAATGAAATGTATATATATATATATAGGAAGACTAACGTGGAAGATAGCAATGGCCTCTGACAGCAACAACCGAGTTTCAGGTGAAGCAATTTTGCCACTGATAAGCCTCCAACTGACATCAACATTAGTCTTAATGTCTGAACCATTTTCTACAAGTTTTCTATTGACAGCATCCAAAAGTGAATTCTGAAGCTTTTCTGGCCCACGAATTAGCAACTCCTGTAGAGCAGAATGTATGCTCGTACAAATTGTGCTACAAAACCACTTTCCTCTTGGCAATTCCTATTTCATTAACGGTCTTTACTTTTTCTTATCTCGGAAAAAATGGCATTGGACAAGGAAAGAAATTGTTTTCACACAAAGGATTTCAAGTAAAAAGCAAGACTACGATTTCAGTCAATACCTTAAGAAATGCCATTTTGTGGTCTTTTAAACAGCCCACGTGAAATTCCTTCTCGCACTGACCACAAATCAAATGAAGAAATTGCAGAAAAAGCATAACAGCAAGCAACATAGGCAAGGAACTAGAAATGAGTCGATAACAACAGCAATTGAATGATCAACTAGAGGTTAAGATGATATGACAAGATACCTGATCACAAAGTATAATTGTGAGGGGACCAAAACCTGATTTGCTGAAATCAGAGCCACTGCATTCAAAGATGTAAAAGGAAATACTAAGCATCAAAGAAAAACCATTATATAATATAAAACAACGAAAAGAAAAATGAGAAGCTTATTCAGGGACATTTGAGAGAAGAAAAAAATGCAATTATTACCGGCATAACACACATCCACTAAGATCTGTTTCTATGTTCCTAACCATTCGAGTGCATCTTTTAGTTATCTGCTCAATAGGGTCAATTCCATGCACCCTTCCGGCTGCAACAGCATTGGCATTATGCTCAACAAGATTCTCCCTTTGGAACAGATTCTGGCAAAATTTACAATACCAATCACCACGAGGAACACTTGATAAGGATGCACACTCTGCACAAAGGAATGGACCGCAAATCAGGCAGACTACAAAGTCCATTAGTCAAAAAACTGAACGAGCCAAGGAGGCCAATTTAACACAACAGCTTATAAACTGTTGACTGCTTACACAAAAATAAAACATGTAAACTGAAGAAGAGTTTGTAAAGAAAAAATAAAGACGTACTATGGTTTAAATTGTCTAAACCATGGTACTCCGTATTATGATTTACCTTTATGGAATGCCCTAGGGCAGCCATCACAAAGCAAAAGATTTCCACCATCTAGACATATTATGCACAAGTCGTCATTATCCTTAGCAGAATACTTGCGCCCCTTCAAGAGAGAAATTGCTAATTCATGCAGAGAAATCCCATTTGATGTGTAAATGTATGCATAACTGCAAAATAAAAATCCATATGAAAAAGCTTGCAATGAATATTTTGAGCTGTCATAAAACTAAAGGAAAATATGCTCACGGATTCTTGCGAGAAGACCAGCCAGCATGAAGTTCAAATTGTGAAGGACTAACCTGCAGATGGAACGTAAAAAGAAAGTGTTCACAATAGCACTCAAGAATCTGAAAGTACAAGAATTTAAAAGGGCTCACCACACAATTGCAGCAGCAACATAAAATTCCAGATCCCTTCTTATAACCCTGGAGCAGTTTCTGGACGTAAATGAAAGGAATAAATCATTACACACATTAATAAACTGAGGAATACTTGAATGGTTACTCCAAGCATGCATGACCTATCTTAGCTACCTGTGCCCTGGCAAAATATGCTACTTCAGTTCCATCAGGCAATCCGTCTTCCTCAAAAACCAAATTATGCAACCTCTGATCTCTTAAGAGTAAAAGTATTCAAACATAAAGTAATCAAAATAGTTATCAAAACCATGAGAGGTATTTCCTTCAATAATATGGAAACAGAAGGAAATTTGGGCCACTAAGAATTAAATAACAACAAAGGATAAACAACTAACTTCATTGTTATTTTCCACCGATTTTTAGCTAATGAAGAACTACACTTTGAAGCACTTTGGGAGGATTTTAGCATTGAAGCTGGTTTCAATGACCTGCAACTTAAAATAAAGATATTAAAAAGATGAAATGTTGGACAGAAAAATGATGCAGCCTTTTTCGGTGGATTTAAATGGTTCACCAAACCACGGCATTAAAAACAGTAATCTAGAGATCAACTGTACTTACTTCTTCCTCATCTTCAATGCACTCTTATTCTTTTTAGGAATACGCATTGGTGCACTTTTGGGGGACCTTGAGATGGAAATGTATTCGGACGGTTTTGACCTGAAAGTTATACCAATGATTGAACTTGAAAAGGTATTAAAGTTGAGTATCTTAGGAAAAGAAATCGGCATACAGCTAACTTAAAGGCAGGAATTTCAAATTTAATACTTCAATCCCCAAAAGTGTCGGGAAAAAAAGGAGAGGAAGTGGGAAAAAAAAAGTATAGCCCGTAGTGTACGATGCACGTAAAGAGAATGATACTTACTTTGCTTTTGTTACCCATTTGCGCTTATATCGTGAAGAGATATATACTGGAACACTTCCAGATGATTTTGATGTGGTTGGATCTGTTGACCTGCAAAACCAAACTAACCTAAAATGTAACGTCTTAACATTCTACTAAAGAAAGAAAAAAAATGAAGATGACATTTCCGTGCATTCATGTTCTAAATCGTGAAAGATTTACAGAATCCACATTTTCAGTGTAATTAGTGGCGTCCTAGAAAATTACACTGTTGAAGATAGTACCATCAATCTTACATGCATTACGTATCCCATCTTTACTTAAAAGCGCTACACTACCCAATTCAAAAACTTATATGTTTTACTATCTTATGAGAGGTTTCCTGGCCCGAAGTTGCAAGTAAGATACTTTCAGAAGCAGTTCGTGTACTAGCTGTCGTGGAGAATTTTTACAGAATAATATTACTCTACATTACTGTATACATTGTCATACATAGAAGCCATACCAGGGAAGAATATAAAATTCTAACTAATTTTCCAGAACCCATAGCATGAACGGAGCATTTGGGTTTGGGTGATAGGAAAAGGGTCCTAAGCTGAAAGAAGTAGTTGCCATACCTCGGTCTCTTATCAATTGCGGAAGTGAGGGGCATTGGCAGTGACTGCGTACACTTAGATCGCTTTGATTCCTCGCACGATGGGCATAAAGGTCCCACTTTTCCAATGGATGAAGGAAAGCATCCTAGAAATCGTCACTAATTATCTAACAGATTATAAATCTTGTAAACTACTTGGTTTTGGTTGCGATTATCATGACGTCTGCCAGTGGCGACAAATAATAGAAAACCAAAATTTCACCTTTACACTCTCTACACGTATAACATTTTTCTTCAGGCGAAGAGCTAATCAGACTTTGTACGGTGGCCTCAAGTGTCTGCCTACTTCTCTTGCATGCTCTCACCAGGTCGAGTAGGCTCTTCCCGTTCTCAAGACATATATACTGTGCTGCTCGTTTATATTGTTTACAAGCGTGGATCTCAAATTGTGAAGGAGGAATGACCTGGATTGAACAAAAAGAAATTAAAGAAAACACTAACAAAAACCATTTCATGAATTCCTATGTTAAATCCAGAGAGATTACAGACTCTGCATCCATCGCAGGATGAGCATGTACACAAAATCCCACCATCTTTAATTGTACCGCGCAGGCCGTGTTCATATGCCTGAGATCAAAATGCAGCAAGAAAATGAAGCCATATATAACACCCAATTCTAAATGATTGAAAATACTGGGAATTATACTTAGAATTTGAAAATTTAAATGAGAAAAACCTTCTTTACACCCATGTAGATGACAGGTACCCCCTCGAGCAAACCAGTATCAAACAGCTCCCTCACAGTCATTGGCTTCTTGTTCAATGCAATCTTTTTGGACATTTTTAATTCCAACTTGTTCTTCGGAGTTGACACTGAGTTGACTGTTTCATTTGTTTCTCCACCGACATCTGGAATAACCTCCTCTTTAACAGATCCTATTGTAATTGGGGTGACTGTGACTTCCTCGAGCTCAACCTTCGATCTGAATGAGGAGCGTGTAAAGCGCCTAATTCCCCATCTAGACAATCTTTCCTCAACTTTTCTTGCCTTTGAAGTAACTTCAGGATTCCCCGCCGCTCCTTCTTCCTTATCTGCAGATTTTTCCATCGCCCCATCAGACTCTTTCTTACAGTCAGAACTCTTTGAATTGCAATTCAATTTATCCGGAACTATAGTTTGAATTCGAACCTCCTGATTCATACAGCCCTTACCAACTTCCAAGCTTCCAAGAATTTCCTGCTCAACCCCGCTATAACACTTCTTCCTATTATCATTCTCCGACAGCCCACTGTACACATTGATCGGAGACTTCCTTCCCCTAGTATATACAATCAGACCATTCACAACAGCGCCTTTAAATCTCTTGCAGCTACCACTCGGAGCAGCCTCGTCCAAATAGCTACCCGACCTCGCCTCAGCTAGAGTCTCACTTCGAGTATGACCAAGATCCCCCTCAAGCTGAGATTGAACCTCCAAATCAAAAGCCAACTCCCGCTTCATACCTAATAATAATCAGTCCTGAAACTAGAATTCAACAGAAAAATACGAGCCTCTGAATCCTAGAATTTGAAAAGCAAACTCTGGAACAACGAATGTAGCAGTGGATCGCAAGTATCGCCGTGAGAAGACATGGAGAAACAGAGAGAGAGAGACTGAGATCGGAACAAATTGGAGTTAGGGTTTTGAAGAAGCTTTTACCAGAAAGTGAAGGGAGAAAGAGAAAAGAAAGAGGAAGACGGTGTAGCATCAAAACGCATCTTTGGAATTAGAACACAGTCTGAGCTGAGTGTGAAGCAATGGAGGGAAAAGGATAAAGATGGCGGCCTGCACAGAGACGAGCAGACCGGGCAGCCTTTCCCATTACTCTAATCTTGCAACAATACGGAACGGAAATACGGACTCCAACTGAAGAAAAAAAAAAGACCAATACGTCGTCGTTTTTTTGCATTAAATTAATTTGTATTCTCGTATACATTTCAAAATTTATTGTACAAATTTGTGTTCATAGTTCCACTAAGAAAACACGAGCAGCTTCACACTATTACTGTCAAGAATTTTCCTCAGTCAAACATGTTTTTCTTGGAACAAACCAACCAAATTCATCTTTAAAATAATCAAATTGGTTTATAATCATCTAAAATTCCAACAACTGAGAGAGAGAGAGAGATTGAGAGAGGACACTCCATTGATAAAATTCAGGTGGCCATAGCCATACATATACGAGTGTGTATTTAATAAGCTAGCTACCACCAAGTGTTGCATTATTAGAAAGCAAATCAACAAAAAAATAAAGAATAAAACAATGCTGCATATAATCCAAGTCACTGAGTCGAAAAATACTGAACTTTCTCGATGTGGGAGTTGCCCTTTAACAGAGTGAGGCAATTTGGAGGAATGCCCAAGTGTGGGAGTTGCCCTTAACAGAGGCAATGAGGAAAGATCTTCTCTGTCCCCACCGAAGAAGACACACAAAAGTTTCAGGCAACCTTCATATCATATTCTCACCCAACATTGGTCAATTGGGAGCATCAGAAGCTCCACCGCCGTCGGCCGCCGTTGGGGTTGGCGGGTGAGAGGGGCGTGGAAGAGAGTGGTGGTGGGGTTATGCTGTTGTAAGAAGGTTTTGATAAAGAAGCTGCTGCATTGGTTGTTATAGGAGATTTTCAGGGCAGAGAAGGAAGGCAAATCAATGTGACCCAGGAGCGGTGTGCGGCCACTGGAAACGTGAGCCAAAATCAAGACATGCAACAACGAAAAGAGAGAAAAATGGAGGCAGCATGAACAAATTCAGCATCTTCTGGGGGATATACTCTTACCCACCATCGTATTCTGTTCCAGGTGTGACAATATTACCTCCCTTTTTGCTCCTTTCCTGCATTGCATTTGCCTCTCTCAACAACCTACATCAGGTTTTTGCTCCACAGAGGTATCCTTACAAACCTGCCAATGTCACATTCTTTTTAGCAAAATCATCATGTACACATCGTCTATCTACAACGCAAATGCTGGGATTAGCAAGGCAAATGGATACCTGAGGAAGCAACGGAAGAACACCACAAGTGAGTGCCAATCTGCTTTAGCTATTATATCTCTCCAAGCTCCAATACCATTCACCCCATCATCACTACGTAGACTATGATATGAGGAGGAAATCTACAAAGAGTAACGACTCCCAGAGTGGTGTACTCATATATGGCTCTTTCACATTATTGCCTTACTTCACACAAAGTAACTTGTTTGAAACAATGGAAATGCATTGCCAACTGATTCCTTCAATTTCGGGATAGTTTTCATCACAATCTCCATTTCCTCCCTTTTCAAACAACCAAGCACTCTTCCACGTGTTAGCCTAAAACCAGTTTTCCAGCAGGATTCAATCTCGAGTCTTGATTGAAATCATGATTTGAGAACTGAAAAATGACTATAGAGAAACTCCCTGAGACTGGTGCGTATTAGCTAAGGAAAGAGTGAAGACTTGCATTTTTGGACTTTCATGAGAACCAACTCCTTCCGGTGCTCTTGGCTGCTCTCAGCTTCAGAACAAGTTCCTCACGCTCTTGCTCGACTTCAGCGTACTTAAGGCTCATGTGGAAGTACCGCTCACGAAGGTCTCTTAGCTCCTCCTCTAGAGCCGAGTTAATGCTTTCATATCCTTCCTTCGTCATTACATCGCCTCCAACTGTTGGTATAGGAGAATTTTCTTTGTTGTTTTGATCGTCTTGAATGACCCTGATTTTGATGCAAAGAGATATGGAAAAATTCAACATCTAAAACTGGGAATTTGGTGCCAGGAAACTCTATAGGGAATAACTTAATAGATTCCACTCACTTAAGTACAACAGTTCACGTTGTAATGTAACAAATAAAAACCGAGCTCGTCTTGCACTTACCTGCTCAGCTGATCTTCATATTTCTTGTTTGCTTCCAAAACCTCAGCAAGTTCTTTTTCGAGCAACTGAATTCTTTCAATTGATTCAGCTTCAGCAACATTAGGACCTTCAACATCAATATCGCATCCACTATCATCCTGTCGAGATTAGAAAGTAAGAAGTTATAAAGCCATCCCTGAAAACTAAATGAATAGTAAAATAGACCAACTTTAAGAAGCTTCATGCCTTTATTGGGCATGTTTTTGCCGTTGGTTTTGGAAAAACCTTGAACACTTACAATGCTAGACTCCCGCTGGATCTGTTTTTCCTCCTTCAAACGTTTCAGTTCTGCTTCAAGGAATTGAGATCGTTTTAGACGCTTTAAGTAAGTTAATTCTTCCTCATGCTGCTTTCGTTCTTTTTCAGAAAAAGAAAGCTTTAATTCAAGATCATCGACAGAGTTCTTAAGTTTGACTTCAAGTGATTTGTGATTTTCCAACTGCTTCAGTAACTCTTCATGTTCAGCCATCAGTATCTCTTGGTTTTTTTTTGACACGGAAAGCTCACTGATCAGAGCCAGTAACTGTTCATTAGATTCCATGACGTTGAGATCATTCTTTGTAGCTGAAAGTTCCATGGTCAGGTGCACAACCGCTGCTTGAAGTTCTTGAACTTCAGTTGTCTTCTCCAAATATGTCTCATTATACAAGTTTTCAAACAATGAACATTTCTCTTTGTATTTTATGTTCTCTTCAACGATTGAATCTAACTCCGAAGATAGGAATCTTTCTTTTGAGGTTAAATCCTCCAACCCGAGAAAGAGATTATCCTCCAAATCATCAACTCTTATGAAATAACGGGCGGACCTTTCAAGCGATTCCTTCAATTTCGATTCCAAGCGGAAATAATCCTCATGCAACTCGACATTCTTTTTCTTCAGCTCTCCATTTGATTCTCTAAGAAAATTTCGTTCTTCAGAGAGATGCTCAGCTGCAGCTTCCAAGTTTGTTTTTTCTCTTTGCAGGTACTCACATTTATCTTGAGCCTCTGCACATTTGTTTTGCAAGTCATTCAACATTTGTTTCAAATCAACACTTTCTGTCTCTATCTCGAGTCTCTGTCTATCAACCTCATCCTGGAGAGCCACTGCATCAGACTTAAAGTTCTCTAACTCAAGGCGAATTGACTCCTTCTCGTCCGTCATAGATTTTAGTTGTGATTCCAAAACAGATATGCTTTCTGACAACTGTGTGCTTTTCTGTTCGATCTGAGATATATGGAGTTCAAGTTCTTGTTTTTCACATTGAAGCTCTGAATATTTACTTTCAAGAATCTTGTTTGCAGAAATATGCAAATCCACACTGTTGCTAAGCGTCTTTACTTCATTTCTCAAATCATTTAAGCTTCTAGCACTGATGTCACTTTCTCCATGTATGACTTCCATTTGTTCCTCCATCTGATTTTTTTCTTTCTGAAGACCAGAATACTCAGCTTGCAATTTGTTATGCAAATCTTCAAGGATCTTAATCTCGTCGTCTTTGGACAAAATGCTGTGCTCAAGTTCTTCAATCTCCATCTTTTTCTCAGTCAATTCCCTACTGAGCTCTTCAACTTTGACTTCCAGCTCAATTTCTCTACTATCTACATTTTTACTGAAAGGACCATCGTTATTCTCAATCAAAAGCTCACCAGCTGTGGAGTTCAAAGCCAACTCTCCCCCCTTAGAGTCGTTATTTGCTTGCTTAAGCTTGTACAAGAGGTTCATATTTTCCTCTGTCAATTCATTACAATCTTTTTCTAACTCCTGCACTTTTTCTTTCAATCTTTCAATGTCTTCCACTAAATTTTCCTCAGAATGAAGCGTACTATCGTATTCCCCGTCTGTACCCTGAGGGAATCTTTGGTTGGAGACCTCGCATTTCTGCAAATCAAGTTTGGTTTCCTCCAAGTTTCTCTCCAGAACCTCAATCTTAAATTGAAGATTTTTTTCTGATTCCTTCACATGCTCCAATTGAAGCATCAATTTTTTGTTTTCTTGATTAATATTTTCGTAATCATCAACATTTCTTTGCTGTGTCAAAAGTTCCTCTATCTCCAATTTCTGGTTTTCAGTAATCTCTTCTAGCTCCTTAAGAACGGACACAAGCTCAATATTTGATTCTTGACTTCTCTTTAGCTGCAGAGCTAAATCAGCATTGGATTCTTTTTGGAACTTCAGTTCATCTTTCAATTCATCTAAGATTTTTGTTTCGTCCTCGATGCTTGTTTGTCTTTGAGTCGACCTCTCAGTCATCGGTTTCAGTTCCTCAAGTTCTTTTCTCAACCCATCACATTCCGCAGTTGCTGCTGAAAGTGCAGCACGTAAACTTTCCTGGTTTTCAGATTGATCTGAAAACTCTTTCTTCAACTGATCAAGATCAGCCATCAGTTTGCGGGCATTGCTCTCCCACATCCTAGCTTCAGCGCGAAGTTCCTCAGTAGTCGTTGTTTCTGCTGCTTCCAAAAAGTTTTTACATGAAAGGTAAGACATTCCTGAAGATGATATTGCAAAATCTTGACATAAAATTTAAGAATGATTACCTGAACCACTGTTCTGTGAGCACACCGAGTCTTGTCTTCGAATATCATTGTAATTGTTTTTTGTAGCGTCACTCTCTACTGAATCATAAGCCTCAGAAGAATTATTGCCGATGTGTGAATCCGAAGCAGAGTAACTTGCTTCCTACAAACAGATACAAAAATATGTCAGTCATTATGTAATCAAAATATATAGAACAATCAATGAATCTGCATGGGACCATGGTCTAGATGAGGAACAGGGTCCTGCATAAACAAAATTCCTCATATTGTTTATTAGGAAAAAAATGTTATGCCTCATTAAATAACGCATTAAGAATGCAAATGGTAATCTAAAACATGATCAAAGCCTAATATAACGACAGAAATTCGATTAAACGAGCAAGAACTAATACAGTAGAGGCACCAAACATGAATTACCGTATTTGAGAAGTATAAGAACAGAAAAATTGTGAAGGCAAAAACGATCTTAGATCTTACCGTGCTGCTAGCATCTCCCGAGTGAAAGCTAGAGTATAAATCTGCACCAGAGGAAGATCCAATACTTCCCGACACTTGGCTATCTGTAATATCTGAGCAGCTATCTGAGTCGTGACCTTCTTTCTTCAAGTCTTCTTTTAGAGAATTTGTCTGTTTAATTTTTCTACTCCTGAAAGGTGTTCAATAATTTTAAAGGCCAAACATATAATCAAATATTCACAAGAATGAACAAAACCATCCCATTATACAGACCTTACTTTTGATATTGGCGTTACGCACTGGATTTTCACCTGCAAACAAAACAAAGCCAACGTTTTAAAGCCTGGACTCATAGATAAAATTTATGAACAAAACCATCCCATCCTGTAAGAATGTTTAAAAAGTAAAGGTTACTTGTAAAATAGTCCCATGATTGCACTTTTTCAGTGGAAGTAAGACTGAAGAAGAAGATTTAGGATCTGTGTAATCTGTCAGGTTGATCATAGCCTCTCCAAGAATACTAGATCTTGATGATCCCTGTGATTGGAGATTCGGTTTAAATTAGACCAAGTAGTCATCATATTATAGAGTTAAAGACAAAGAGAATGGTCATGAAAACAACACAGGGATGGCATGAGGAATAATTTCTTATAGAAATGGTTTACTCCTAAAAAGACAAACCACAGTACCTACCATGGCCACAACCAGCTTGTAATTAAAATCTTCAAACTCCTTAGAAGGTTCATCTTGTGAAACCGAAATGGATTCTGATATAGACTCGGTCCACTGGCAACTTCCATTACGGACTGATCCTTTGCTTGTCCTGACAATTGTCTTCCCAGTTTGCTCTGAGGTTACAGATACAAATAGCTTGTCCCAACCTTTAGGTACCTGTTTTCGTACAAGCAACAAAAAGAAAACAAATAAACATCTCCATTCATGTCAGGAAACGGATTTGAATATCGCATTAAACAGAAATCAGCAGTGGAGCGAATCCGTAACGAGAAGCCAAGATCATCAATCATTGTCATTAATCAGAACGAGAAGCTCAGATAACAATGGAGCGAATTCGCAATCCCAAAAAAATTAGGCGATGTCAAAAAAAACTTAAACCCTACACTAAAAACTATCAAAACAAAGAACGAAAACGAACATATTACACTCGAGAGAGATTAAAATTCAAAATAAAACAAGTACCTGGATTGCCTTGAAGTTGGAGAGCTTGAAATCATATTTCTCCTTCGAATTCGCTTGGCGGTTCTTGTGCAACCTGAACATTTTCCTCTCTCAATTTCTCTCTCACGGACTCGCAATTGTTCAATCAAATCACCACAGAAATTGTTCCAATCCCTTCCTCATTTTGATCATCATCGCCATTGCCAATAACAGACAGAGTTGGATCAAAAGTATTATGACTAGAAGACAACAAGAAGAGATAGTTGATACAGAGAGAGAGAGAGAGAGAGACAAAGAAAACGTTGGTCATTTAATTTTTGGGAAAGTGGTATATTATTTTCCGCCATTTCTAAGCAAATGCAAGACAGAGACAGAGAAATCCCGCCCTCAAACCGTTGCGAATACCTATTTTCTGCTGTACTCGCTCACACCACTCGCCACGTCGCCCATCTGCGACAACCCAACTGAATCTTCAACGTGGCGCCGCGCCATTGGTCATTCTCGAGCCAAAGTTGGTAAAAATGGCTTGACCGTTTTCTCGGCCTCATCCAATCAAACCAGCTCTTAAATTTTATCCCTAATTTTTTAATTTCATCAATTTACATAAATTTGCTAAATAAAACTATGATAGACTTATCTGAATATTTTCTGGGTTAATAATAGACCTAAACTAATTAGGCTAAATTCGTCTTTCCAGATTTTTACAACCACCATTAACGAATAATAAATAAACATATTTAGAGCTAGCTAGCTCGTTCGGGCCACGGCCCAATGAGTATGGCCCGAGAAATAACGTAGCCCACTACAACCGGGTAATAAAAAAAGCCCATATTGACCTCAATTTAGTTGCAGCCATAAAATCGCATTCAGTTGACTTTATTTAAGGTCACTTAATAATGTTGTGGTGGTCAACGATTTTAATTGTCTAATTTTCTTTTTGTCGTGTCCCTTGACAGCTAAGAAATCTATAATATTTACGAGAAGGAAAAAAAATTATAAATTAAATCAAACCATCACTAATTTAATTGATTAGATATATTATAAATAGTGAGAAATCCATGTGGGGCCCGCTTTGACACGGGAGCGGCTATACGTTACATCATGAATGGTAAGCAAAGGGCCAAAATTCAATGGAAAGGGTTAATCTTAATCTAGTCAACAAAATTCGGGTCGAATTAGAAACATGAGTCTACACAGGTCAAGTCATCACGAATCAAACTTAAACTGTCGAACTTGACCCGAAATTCTAAAATTGAAATGAGGAATTTTGATATTTTAAAATTCATAATTTTCAATCTCATAAATAAAAATAATACATAATAATATTATGGTAAAAATATATGTAAACTTGACGTTGGGTTTCAAGAAATAATAGCTTTCATCATAAAATAAACAAAAATTACATTTTAATATATATATATATATATATATATATATTTTTACCAATGGATACCAACAAAATAACATTGATTAATACCCTAATCTCAACGTAATCTTTGACAAAATATTTTTTAAAAAAATTTAAAAATCTAACATTATTGTACTAATACATATTTCAATAAATAATTTTCCTAGACTCTAAGAAGTTCTTCCTCTTAGGCTCACGAGAGGTGATATATTCAAGGAAGATACCAAAATCAGTGTCTTTGTATCGTCGTGGATTATCTTCATTCACAAGCTTTGGCCATGGCTTGATCGTTGAGTCGAAAGAAAGGCTATGCAACGTCGCCACCGATATTCTCAGCTTCTTTGCATTCACCACAACCCTGTGTAGCACACTCTTGTACCTTCCATTGCTGAATATCTGTAAAAATTTAATGGTTGAGAATTATTAAGACGGAGTCCACGTTGACTAATTTAATGAATAATATCATGTCATGACTCGTAACCTTAATAAGATGTAAAATTTGCGAAACCCCACCTCAAGATGATCGCCTATATTGACAACGAATGAATTGGGCAAGGGTTGAACAGTGACCCATTGTTGTTGGTGATGAATTTGAAGGCCTTCAACTTGATCTTGAAGGAGAAGTGTGAGGAAGCCATAATCAGAGTGCGGCGGCATTCCTAGCGTTAGTTCTGGCTCAGGACATTGTGGATAACAATTCACCACCATTAATTGGCTTCCATCTTCAAATTCCTTCAACAATTCTTCCATTTCCTCTTCTTTCTCCACACCTCCCAAGCTTTCAACAATGGCTTCCACCAGTCCGAGAAACAGCGCTCTGGTTTCCTCCACGTACGTCGACGCCGAGTCTTTGAACCCCACCGGAGAAGACGGCCAGCGGGAGAGAAGTTGCTGAAGGTCATTAGGGTTACATGTCAGCTTCAAGAAATCCCTCCAGCAGAAAACGTTGTCTTTGTTTTGATTGAAACTCGTCCCGTATCGCACGGTTGCATGCATGTTGGATGACATGTATTTGGCTCGTTCCTCGTATGGAAGCTCAAAGAATTGTGAGCTAACGTCTCTCATGCTTGATATCACGTCGCTTGAAATTCCATGGTTTGTCAACTGACATATCAAATCAAGAACATGAAGCGTTAACATGAATATATAATAAATTATAATTCAGTACTAAATATTCTTCACGACTCTCCACAATGATCAATGATATGGTTTTGTTTTGGGTTTCCCCAAAAATCCTTATTCCAATAGAGGGAGGATTATTTATTTATAAACTCATAATCATTCTCTAAATTAGCAGAGGTAGGACTTTCATCATCAAAGAGAACTGACCTGGAAGAAGCCATATTGTTCGCAGGCTTTGGTGAGAGAGAGGAGGACATGGTGGCGGTTGGGGCCGAAGAGCTCGGCGAAGTCGATGACAGGTAGCTCGATGGTGCCCAAGACATCGAGGTTGGCGGATTGGTAGGGGGCAGCCGGGCGCTCGGAATCGGGCAGGATGTATTTGAGAGGGAGCTTATTCAAGCCCTTGTCACACAGATGCTTGACACCCTTTTGGTACATTTTAGGCTCCAAATTTGTTTGTTGTGGGTTTAGTGGAGAATTGGAGGCCAAAGTGTGAGAGATTTATAGAGAAAAGGAGATGGAAACAAGGGGGGCAAGTTCTGGGAAGCCAGGGAATGGGTTCGAAACCGTTGACAAAATCCAGTCAGAGGAAACTTACTTCACAGCTGCTTCAAATTAGCTTCATTAATGGACCCAATTCTTTTTCTTTTTATGTTGTTGTCATCATCTTCACGAATAAATAAATGGGAATACCGTGGCTGACTTTTTAGGGCAAAGGCCACATCGATGATTCATCGATAAGACGCATTGTCAAGATGTTGATGGAAAGTGGATGTTCCAATTTGTT
Source organism: Cucurbita maxima (assembly GCF_002738345.1). Taxonomy (NCBI): domain Eukaryota; kingdom Viridiplantae; phylum Streptophyta; class Magnoliopsida; order Cucurbitales; family Cucurbitaceae; genus Cucurbita; species Cucurbita maxima. The sequence goes on from NW_019272023.1 coordinate 1,084,105, forward strand.
AGATAAACACGACTCTTTACAATTGTATGATAATTTTTAATTTATATTTTAGATTTTGATTAAAAAAAGAAGTTTCTAGAAAAATATATAATATTAAAATTAAATGGCAGCCCTTAACTTAGGTTAGGCATCAAATCTTTGAAGGTATAATTTATTATTTAATATAAAAAAGTTACTTTGATAAGCCATCAAAACTTTGGAATATTATCAAAATTCATATTCTAATTATATTCAGCACGTGCCATCAGGGGATACTAAGTTTCTAAGAACTACCTTCAAACATTCCATCAATAAATAAATTACATAAGGTTTAGTATCATAAATATCAATCAATTAATATTTAGGGTAAATTTTTCAATTGTGATATTATATATCAAATATTCTATTTTCTGAGTGTTGTAGCGAATAATTAAAAACGGCTTTGATTTATAATATTATTTAGTGTGGAAGAAGTATATTGTTAAATACACCAAATTAAGGGTGGATTTATAATAATATTTGGTCTCTCTTTTTCCAACTTGCAACTACACTTGTGTTTCCAACTCAATTAAAAACAAAGAAAAATTCAAAAGTCAAAGGGTTGACCTAAAAATAAAAAAACTAAAATATCTACGTACAAGGTTATAATAATAATTACTATGTATGTTGTAATACGTAGCATGCAAAATTTAGGATATAAATTAAATGACTTCATATTCCAAAGTCAACTCCAAGCCCTATTGAAAAAAAAAAAAAAAAAGTCCATTTTTATCTATTTCTTCTTTAATTGGAATTTTATTTTTATTATTTTATACTTGTATGTTCATTGAATGTGCATTATTTTAGCCTTTATTATTTTTTTAATAATGCATTCTTGGCTTTAATACTTTATGTTATATAAAGTTATCGTGATTTTTTTTATAATTAAATTAGTTTTTATTTATAGGGTTTTAATTAAATACTAAGTTGATAATGATTTAACACGGTTTTGAGGATGGAGGAGTTCAAAGTTTCAATCTTTTGTTCACCAACTAATTGAGTTGTTAATATATATATATTATATATTAAATTTGGTCAATCAAAATAAATTTAAATTTTATATTAAATGTGATAAAAAAAAAATAAATAAATAACATGGTTTGAAGTAAATATTTGTTTTTTTTTTTTTTTTTTTTTTTAATTCAATCAAANTTTTTTTTTTTTTTTTTTTTTCTTAATTCAATGACCTAATAGTTGAAAGTTAATAAATTTATTAAAGGGTTCAATCATGGGCTGCTCTACCTCAAATTAAAAGTTTGAATTTGGGATACCAATTAATTATGAGTCAAGTGAAAGTTGATGCACTTTCTATCCAACATGTTTTTATTTTATTGTATCAATTAACAACCATCATATTAAATTATTGACACGTGTTTAACTAAATTATTCACCACAATCATATCTTTGTTTGTTATTTTTTATTATTTTTAATTAAATCTAAAACAAAATAATTTCCATTTGTATTATCAAATATTTATTGTATTCAAGTAGTTGAGTTTGGATAACATTACTCATTTATCAATTTATTTTTTATATTTTCATTTCTGAATTGGTATAATTTAAGGTGTTGATTCACGGGAAAGTTTTTGTTTCCGAAATAATTATTATTATGAGAAAGGGTCTTCGATGAATTTTTTTAATTATTTTTAAAATCACATATTTTTTTATTAAACAACAAAAAAAAAAAAGGTCAAAGGACATGGTCAAACAAAGGCCGAAATGTTTGAAATTATCAAACATCGTAAACAGACTTCAGCTATCCATTTTCCTTGTCTTTTTTTCTCCTTTAACATGTCAATGATAGCTTATACTCCAACAAACAAACAAAAAAAAGTCTTTTTAATTGAAAATTCCTTTAGAATTTTTTCTCGGTCGAAATAAGCTTCATCATACTTATACCATATCTTACGAACAATCTCAATATATATAGCACAAGACGATTTTGTATATTAAATTCAAAATAAAATGAGGATTCCGTAAATGACATGTCAATTGATATGATATTATAATTTCATAAATATACTTCAAATATTAAATGTCGGTTGAATTGAATCGACGTTTGTTAGTTATATTTTTGAATCGACAATATTATATTTTAATAAGTTAAATACAATTAATACTTTTAAATTTTTTAAAAATTTGAATTTCTCGCTATAGTGCTTGAAGCTCGTCGTAGAAAGGCTGGGCCTGGAAATGTGGGCCGATTTCTATTGGGCCGTTTACGGTGGCATTAAGATGGGCCTTTTTACTGTCTTTTGGGCTAGTGACCAAGTGGGACGACACCGAACAATTCATGGAAATGGTCATGAATTGTCGTTTAATGATTTTATTATATCCCATTTTAATAAATTAATTATATTTAAAAAAAAAACAAAACAGTTGCAATAAGTTATTTAAATATTATCGCTTGCCCAAATACACTGAACCGACGATGCTTCCCCACCCTGAATCTCATCACATTTTTTTTTTTTTTTTTACAAAATATATTAAATATTAAAAGTCAATGAGAAGCTTTTATTTTTCATTAAAATAAATAAGAGAATCTTTTAATATTCTGTTCACCAATCACTGCTTGACAGCTCAGATACCAAGTGCCCATCTCGACGACCCACAAGAATGCAAGTCATCAAAATTTATTTATATTCTCAACGTTGATATTATAACTTATTAAATTTCAGTTCCATATTAAAAAATATTGATTATCATTTGTGGTCGAATTTTAAAGGGAAAAATTATTATTATTTTTGTAATCCAATTTAAATAAACGAGTTCTCGTTATACATTTTATGATAAATAAATGGATAATTGACTTTGTAATATTAATAATGGTCGCATATAAGGTATAAATTTAATGTTGAACTCAGCTGCTTTATTCAAAAATTTATTCACTTATTATTGGTATTATTTAGGGGAGAAAAAAATCATAAAATCCTCCCGTCATAAAAAGGCTACATTATGGGAGAAACCCATTAAAAAGAACCCGAACCCGAAATCGAAAAAAAACAATAATGAATAAATAAAAATAAGGTAAATGGTCACAATTTACATAAATGAGGTAGTATACCTAATTATTTGGCCAAATTGTGGAAGATGTGTAGTCTAAGAACTTATAGATCCATCAATCCACATCAACCCTTTACCTACTTATTTTCTTCCAAATACACCCCTCCACCTCACATCATTATCCCACACCTTTTTTTTTTCTTTCTTATTTATTTAAATCGCCTATATCCCATTTTAATAAAGAAAAGTAAAAAAACTATTAAAAATTAGAGAGATTTTACTCTATCTTTCGTCCCGCTTTCATGACGAACATTTGTAAGAGCTTAAATTAACTTAAAACATGTCTGCTACCAAAAGTTTTCCAAGTCCCGTGTTTTGTTATTCTCTCATGGGATTTCACAATAATTTTAATTAAAAAAAACAAAAAAAAAAACAAATAGAGCACATAATTAAATAAAGAAGAGTATGGGTGTTTAACCATAAAAAGGATATAATAAAATACAATGAAAGTAATTATTTATATAAACGGCCCATGTGGATAATGGGCCCATGAAAAACCATGAAACGGACTCCACAAAGACATGTTCTATTCTTTATTTATTTTAAATTTCTCAATAAACAAATATACACCAAGCAATTATGAACATAACAATCCCTCCATTATTGCCTCTTCACATCCTCGAGATACAATTTCCCACCCCCAAATACCCTTTCAAAATTAATCATTTTATTTCGATCTTTAGGGACATACCCTGTATTTCTAAGGACAAATACCCCAAATCATGGAAAGAATTGGTATGGAAAGGCAGCATTGAATTAACCCCCAAAAGGTGCCCTATGAGGAATACCCTTTCTTCTCCTCGATGAAATTCCTTCTCTTCTTTCCATCCCCATTGCCTCTTTCTTCGCCTCCAAGTTAAAGCTCGCATCTTCCCCATGTCTCTTCACCGCTACCAGCTATAAAGGCCATAGAAATTATACCAAAAGATGATGAATTATGAAGAATTGAGTGAAGAACAGAGTAATGCTGACCTTACAGCCGAGGGAACAGAAACGAAAGGGATCCAATAAGCTTCTCCCACAAATTTCACAGATATGAGCTCCTCCTTTCCCAGCTTTTGGCTGAGGCCTCTCGTTTAAGAACATCACTCTCGCGCTATTAATCACATACGTTTGGACGCCACTGATATCCAAAGCATCTTCGATCTCTGCAACTCTCACCACATCATGATACGAAGATCTCCTGATCTAAAACCAATTTCCACAATCAAAAACCAACCCATTTCTTCAAACGCAATGCTTAACAATACCCATGTCTTAGAATTTCCCAAAAGTTGTTATGATACCAACCTGAATGACTTGATGGTCCTTGTGGTGCGATGAGCGGCAGTAAAAGCAGAATGCGTCAGTGTGGCAATCGAGGCAGTACATATTCCGCTCGCTCCTAGCGGCGTGGGTGTGGGTGTGGCAGATTGAGAAGAAGGGCGTGGTCAGTAATGGCTCAAGCCACGGCGGCGCCGACATTACTGATTTCTGCTTCATCTTTTTTGCGATTTTAAAGCAAAAACAAAACGAAATGAGAATGTGGAAAGAAGAAAGAAGAAACAGAGAAATAAATGTGAATCTTTTTTGGCTTACCAATATGATAATTCCTCTGGATGAGCGAAATTGGAAATGGGTATCGGAAACAATGTGAGCTTTTGCCTTATTCTCATAACTCTCTCACGAGAGAGATGAGATGAGAGAGGAATCAAATGAATAGGCCAAGAGTGAAGGGACAAGGTTAATGTATGTAGTGGACGGTGCAGATGGGATTTGGTGGCTGAGGAGTAATCAGAAGCGTTGGATGAAATTGACCGAGATGGCAAAGTTTCGCGCTTACGCTGCTTTTGGATCTTCCTCTCGTCTCTACGTTGGCACCAGGTCACCCTTTCCTCTACTCTTCATCTTATTCTTCCCATTTCCATCAACGCCTATCATTCCGCCACGTCCCATGTCTTTACATCTTTTTTGCTGTTAAATTAAAATTTTAAACTTTTAATTAAAATCATAAACTATATATATATCTATATATATAGTTTTAAAAGGTGGTGGTAATTTAACTAAAATTTAAATTAATCATTACATTTTTTTTAATTAACTTTTTATTTAAGGAAGGTGTGTTGCATTGCATGTATTGCGCCGTCGGAAAGGATATGGCAAAACCCCTGCCATAAACAAACCCATATTATATATATATATATATATATATATTTATATTTATATTTATATATTAAAGAAAAAAAAGTGAAAAAAAAGGGAATTTTGATTAGTGGATGATGAATCATGTGAAGTGGAGTGAGATTCTAATCTTTTATGTAAAGTTTGGATCTCTCAATTTAAATATATATATATATATATATATATTCTATTTTTCCTTTTCTGGCTAGAAATTCAACCATTTTATTTTTATTTTTTTTACCATTTTAGATTTGTAGTAAAAAGAAATATATATATATATATATAATTCTTGAAATAGTAAGCATATTAAAGAAAAGACATTATGGTTATTGAAACAAATAGGTTGTTAATGGGTTGATTAAATTGAAATTAAGTGAAGATTTAGGGACGCTTTTAGTTTTTAATGTGATTGGTCCACGTGGCGCTCTCTGAAGTCACCCAAATGCATCCCTAAAATAATATACATATCCAAAATCAATAATATTTAACAAATAAATAAAAAAGTAACTATAAAACCAATTATAAATAAATAAATATACATATAACAGCGACAATGAACTGTTTAGCATCAATTTTAGTGGGAGTGTACGCATAAAGTCCTTCCTCCATTATTCCTTTATCTCTTTATATATATATATATATATATATATATATATATATATATATATTTTAATTTAAAATGATTTCATTTGTATTTTTTTTTAACATCATAATTAAAAATGACTATTAATATGTGATGAGTTAAATTAGCTAAGAAATATTGAAGAATTTAATTACTTTTATCGACAATAACGTGTAATATACAAATAAAGATAAATATTAAGGTAAGACTATTTAAGTTAAAAGTCATTTTAGTTTATATATTTTAATATTTATTAAAATATATAATTAAATTTGTCCGTAAAATGGGAGATGGCTGTAGAAGTACAATGTGTCAGTGAAGAATGTTTTTTTTTTTAAGGAAAAAAAAAAAAAAACCCGCAAGAGGAAAGAGGCGCGTGAGTGGGACACCGAAAGGTCGGCCGAGAAAGCTGCGGGATTTGAAAAGGGCTTTTCTCTGTAGTTGCATGCATCTATTAGAGAGAAATTTTTATATCCACACGTATATTAGCGTGTCACACTTTTGTATCTTTATCGGGTCTATTCCAAGGTGAAGGAATAACGAGAGAATAATAAAGTTAGAAGGTAATTTAGAAATGAGAAACATGATTAGCTAGGTTGTGTTGAATCAATCATTTAATAATTGTAACTTTATGATTCAATCACATTTATGAAATCTTCATAAGATCTCTCCCACAAATGAAAAGGCATCTAACCTCATCTTTAATACCCTCTTAACTGTTTCTCACAATGCCCACATGCCCTTCCCCCGCCGCCCAACCCGCTGCCCTGTCTTCCTTGCTCTTCTGGTTCGTCCTGAGCGGTGGCGATGGTAGCATTACGGCGGCGGCATGTCTCGCCGGGGGATGAAGGGAGAGGGGAGAAGGCAAGCGCCGCCGCACAATAATAATATAATAAAATAGACAATATTTCAAAAGCATAAAATGAAAATAAAATATTTTAATCTTATAATTTACATTCAGATTAAATGAAAAAAGATGCTTAAAAAATACTCCTATTTCGTAGTTAAAATATTACTTTTTATTCATCATAAATATTTTAAATAGTGAAATTCATTAAAATATAATATTTGAATGAGAAGTGGGACCTACAATTGTGGTAGAGTCGGTGTTCGGATTCCAATAACAATCATTTTTGTTAAATATTTTAATAAAATTATACAATTTTGAAAAAAAGATGAAAGCTAATATTTACATTTTAAATAATAAGAATACTTTTTTTATTATTTTTATTATTATTATTATGAATGGTGTTTTTATGTATAAATTAACCTTAAATTTACCTAAAAACAAACAAAACTACACATTAAATTCCACGAAATTTACTCTACGCGCCATTTTAATGAAAAGCAACAAGTTAATAACATCGAAGAAAGATTGAGAAATCGACGGCACCGATATTAGTAGTCGGAGTAATCATCAAACTCCATCGGTTAAAAATTCGGTATTTGATTCCGGCCTAAGAAAGCGATTACGCGCACAGAGACGGATTCCAGGTCTAATTGTCCGCCGGATCCTTGCTCTCCGGTCGGAGGATTTTTCATCCTAGGGTTTTGCTTTTCTTCCTATCATTTGTTCTCAGGATCGATTATCCTCCGACCTATGTTCAAGTTTTGGTATGTTTTTTTTCTTTCTCTTTTTTGTGTTTAATTTCATGTATTTGGATTGGGATTCTCTTGTTTAGTAGGTTTCAACTCTGATTGTTCGATTTTTGGGCGTTCCGGCCAGTCTGTGCACATTTTCTTGATTAAGCTGCCTTCTCAACTTCGTTACGAATTGATTTTAGACCGACTTCGTTCATAATTGGTTTTCGATTTTGTGGCTGTGAATTAAGAGGTTTAATTGTTTATATCTGTATCGCTACCTGCTGTTTGAACTTTCTTTTTTCAAGAATCTTCTTGACGTGCACGACATCTGGCTTTTATGCTTAATTTTTTCAAATTTTCTTGTTGCACGACAAAGGCAAACGTTTGAGTGTTTGATATCGCCGAGAATGTAAGTTGGTCTCGTTTGAGGATCCTTAGGGGCATATTTACTCTGCGTAGATCTTGGTCGGACCGCATTCAAGCATTTTGAGTCCCACGCATTTCCCCCTATGCTGTGTTGATACTTGGCAAATCCAATTTATTGGGTCCCTACCATTTTATTTTTAAAGACGTTCTTCGCAGTGTACCTTAGGTGAGAAGTGATGGACTAATGCAAGCAAAAGAGTGAGTGAGTGTTATGTGTTAGACGAACACGACTCTCCACAATGGTATGATATTGTCCACTTTGAGCATAAGCTCTCATGGCTTTGCTTTGGGCTTCCCAAAAGGCCTCATACCAATGAAGAGTGTATTCTTAGATTATAAACCCATGACGATTCCCTAAATTAACCGATGTGGGACTTTCATCATCCAACATTATGAATCACGGATCTTCACAATGGTATCATATTGTCCACTTTGAGCATAATCTCTCGTGGCTTTGTTTTTTGGTTTCCCTAAAAAAGGCCTCGTACCAATGGAGATGTATTCCATACTTATAAACCCATGATCATCCCCTTAATTAGTCGATGTGGGACTCCTCTCCTAATCATTCGGAAGCATGTTGTTGCCCCTGTTATGTTTCTGAAGCAACAATTGGAAAGTTTGTACTCGCATAAAGCCACCACATACAACTTTCGAAAGAGTATATGCTCTTTCATGTTGGTTGCAGAATCAACAATTGGAAAAGGATTAGCATTCCTTCATCTGAATTCGGTAAAACTTTTATTAACGAGCAGTGTACTCCACCTCATTTAGCTCTGAATTTTTTATACTACCCCGTGGTTCAGTTAAAAAGGAAATGTTTTTTGCAACATTTTTCACTGAATGGTGATTTGATCTGATTCCATTTAAACAGATGTTTTTCTTGGTATGATTTGCAAAGTCATTGACCCATTCGAGTGTTTTTGTATCTACTTTCAGGGGATCTCAAGAGGAACAGGTGCGTCCTCCACAAGATGTTACCACACAATCATGGTATCCACCCTCTGTTAGCTCCTCTCGCCCTGCAACCCCAGGTAGCACCTCCTCCAATCATTCCAGTTCACATAGGCTTTCTGGTAGGCCACAGTCTCCATCACACGTTTCCCCTGCTGAAGCTGCCGGCATTATTTCTGCTTTGAAGGACAAAAGGTAAAGCTCAAGGTCCACGACTACAAAAAATTATGCTTGTGCCCACTACTTTCTTTGATTCTCATTCATATTCAGAAGTTTATGGTTTTTGGATTATTTTTGTGCTGTTAGAGTTTCCTTTTTTTGGCTCTTTGTACCTATGTAGTCCTTTTCAGTCAATGTTAGTGCCAAAATTTTTAATGCTTTTGAGGAGTGGAAAACCCACTCATCTTTTGTGTGTGTGTGTGTGTTTTAATAAGATTTGAACTTCATTAGTGAAATAAAGCTACATGGGTGGTCTTTAGATTGGTCTAGTGCCCATGTTTAAGAAATCTAGTTGTTCTCAATCTTTTTTTCCTGCTCTTTGAATATCTTTTCCTTTTATTTTTCTCGTCAAGGACGTTCTTTAAGTGATCATTCTTGTAAGTTAATATATGATGTTTATAGGTACTGTTGTACAAATTTTTTTATTTAATCAATTTTGCTTCTGATTTCAAATGCTTGTTATGATTCGAACCAGATTTCAATGTTCTTTATTTCGCTGTTTCAGGATATTGACTTTTTTCTCCCCTTTTAAATTTGGTCAGTGTTGATGAGTTGCGAAAGCTTTTGTCAGACAAGGATGCATATAATCAGTTCCTCCTTTCACTTGACCAGGTCCAAACTCAGAACAATGTAAGCTACGTTTTCTTCCCTTAGTTCTTAAACTTCCTCAATTGTGAAGCTGAAATGTAAGAAATATAAGTTGAAGTTTAATTGGGTTGTTTTTGATAGAAGAGAACTAATATATTCACCTGATGGTTCTCAAGTATCTCGAGCAGATTGTTTATTTAACTATTCATGCAGGCTTTCTATTTCTGATAACGTACTAGCAAATTGCAGAGTATTTTCTTGATCTTTCCTAGTATACTGCTTGTAAGCATAGGATGTTCATCCTCTCTATTTTCATTATTTCAATGAATGGTTCATTTCTTAATCAAAGTAACAATCCGTTCTTAATCAATATTAAGGTTTGCAGGATTTTCTTTCCTGTATTATATCTTTCCCAACTTAGATTATTTTCAATTAAAGGTGGGAGCTAGCAATATCTCAAGAATAGCATCATAGGATTGAGAGGAACGTATGATTTTATAGAGGTGGAGAGGTCGTGTGATGAAGTACGGGAGGTGGTGAGTTTCAATGCCTCCTCGTGCACTTCCATCACTAAACCTTTTGATAACTATGTGAATGAGATACAACTGAATTTAGCGTAACTGACTCGTGTTACCGAGGAACTGTTCGCTTCACGATTTCTTATGTTTATCGTGTGGTTTCTATAGTTGGTCCCTATTATGTCTTTCTTATGTAAACTGTTCCTGATTGGTTCCTTCTCTTTTTCATTTTTTTTATAATTGTCACCAGCTAAAAGATGAGCTGCGTAAGGAAACTCTTCAGCTTGCTAGTAAGTAACATAGCCTTTTTTTAGTGACGACTTTTATGCTTGCCTTTTCTTCTAAGCACATCTTTACGGGACAAATGTTAATCATGATATTAACTTGAAAAGGTGAGAACTTGGAAAAGGAACCACGCATCATGGAACTCAGAAACCAGGTATGGGTTTATCAGAAAATGGTGAATTCTCTTGCTTATTGTATTCACTCGTCCTTTTTGCGACCTCCCTTTTGTTTCTTCTCTCACAGTGCAGAATTATTCGGACAACTGAACTGGCAGCAGCCGAGGAGAAGCTAAACGAACTTGACCGAAAGAAAGAGGACATTATGAAGCTCTGTTCTCCTGCTTCACTTCTCAAAAGGCTTCAAGGTATATCGTGATAGTCGTTATCGGATTTTGTGGTCACAAATTGGCTCAGATTATTGAAACGTTTTGTTTGCAGAGAGAATGAAAGAGACAGAAGAGGAGTCGGACAATGTGCACATGCAGCTCCTTGAGAGAGAGATAGATTTGAGTTCATTTACTCATAAATACAAGAGGCTGCGTATGAATTACCACCGGCGAGCTCTCATTCAACTTGCTGCCAGAACCACCTGAAACTAAACCGCACAATACTGATCACAGTGGCAGTGAGGTATATTCTTAACCGACACAATTTACTGCCTTACTGCTACTGCTACAAGCTGTTCTCTTTCAGGGGTGGAGGTTGAAATCATTTGAATCATCCATCCCAGATGTGTTTTCTACCAGTTTGTGTGGATGATAATAAATTGATTCTTTTTACTTTGATGAATGGTTGTAAAGATGATATCTGTGCTATTTTGTTTGGCATCATTTTTCTATCATAGCTTACAAGTTGATAGCAGCTACCCAGGCCCCCTTCTCATTTTTCTCTACTTTTTATGTAATTAACATTTCATCATAAGTTGATTTATTGGAGTTTGGACTTGTAATGTAACCTTTTCTAAAATACGTACATACATACATAATTATAGTTATGCAATGTGATACCGATTGAATTTATCATGTTCATTTCATACATTTTAATCCAACTTTTTAGCAATACCTTGCATATTAAACTTTTATTTTCTACTTTGGTTTGTTATGTGTTACCATCAAGTCTCACGATCTTAAAATCCATCTATGAGGGAGATGTTTCTACACCCTAGGGAATGTTTCGTTTCCCCCCCCCCCCCCCCCNCCCCCCCCCAATTAATGTAAGATCTCACAATACATCCCGTTTGAGGGCCAGCATTCTCGTTGGTACACCGTCCGAGATCTAAAGTCTAATATAATTTACTAGATAGTGTGTTTTTCATTCATGGGCTTCTCATCAAAATTTTAGAATGACTTTATTTCTTGTACCTAGAATCGATTAGGTCTTCATTTTAACTTTTGTTTAGGGTTTAGAAATTTTACGAAATTACAAACAGAAAAGAAGGTGATATTAAATTTCATGGATTCACAAGATCAGTAACAGCAACTTGGAATGCAGAAAAAAAAAGGGGAGTTTCAGTAATTACTCCCCACACCATTATCATCGGAGCCATCTGTATCAGGTTCCTCGCACATGGGCGAAGTGAAGTAAAATGGTCCTAGCACGTACTTGACCAAATCGCGATACACCAAGCTCGGTCCCCGGAGTTGAACGCCAGAGCGGCCGCCGGCAAAATCAGTCATGGTGTTGCAGGACGGATCCGGAGACGAAACAAGCCGAACCGAGCATTTCTTCGGGTTCAAATTCTTGCCGTGCATCACCTTTTCCATTTTGATATCAAATTGCCCTAATTCGTCGGTTAGATCACTCGTATAGTGTATCACTCTGCTTCTCTCGTCCAAACACGTTACAGAAACCTTACAATCTGCAATCCAGATCGTCGATTAACATAATCGGAGAAAGCGATTGCAATTTTAAAGGTGGAATTTGTTCCCTAATAACTCTGTATTACCTTTGAGCGGTTTGCCATTGATCCACTCGTTCCACCCCTGGGTGCAGTCCTGGCAGAGAACTTTTCCGGCGATATGAATGATGTCGTATTCGTTCGTCGCTGCTACAATGTTGATGCAGCCGATTAGAACTGAAGCCGCCATTGTGAGCCGCAATAGAGGTCCCATCTTGATGCTCTGGCGTCTGTAAAAGCCAGTGTGTGCGTGTGGATGGGTGAGGGTTGCGGAGGTTCATATAGCGAAGGAAGAAGGAGGTGGAGAGGCACTACTTGGCGACGTGCGTTCCACCATGGGAGCGTCAAGGTAGGCAACATTGGTTTATATATTGGATTATCTGCTCGCAAGTCAACGATCACAAACACATTCCTTCTATTAAAAATTTCAACTTTTTTCTTCTTTGTTTTGTGTTCGTAAAATTTTAACATAAATTAATTCTTGTTAAACTTAAAATTTTAATGTTCATCTAATTTCATTATTTGCATAAAAATACTTGTTTTTGTTTTAAGAGACTTGACGGATATTACGTATCTATTTTTAGAAGTTTGATAATTAGTAAAATTTAAAAATATCCAAGAGTAACATGTGAACCATGTAAATGATTTCTCCCTTTACTTAACTGTCCCAAAATTGTCAATATTTTGAGTTTCCACCCCAAAATCTATAATTTATTATTTTAATTCTTTTTTTCAAAACTACCCACCAAAATGTGCACTTATTTATTTATTTATTTAAACAACATTATTCATGATATTACGGAAAAAAATATGGATGGATCTAGCTCAATTATTTTTCTTTAATTTTTTATTTCTTTATAAAATACTTAGATTTTACCATTTATAATTGTATAGACTTAGACTTGATGTATAGACTTGATTGTACAATTTTATAGACTTGATTTTACAATTTATAATTTTATAGACTTGCTTTTACGGTATTGTTAAAGATAGTTGACCATTTATTATAAGACACTTATTATAAGATTTACCGGCAAATATATTATATTCATTTATTATCATATTATTATTCCCTTTTATTGTTCTTTTCATATTATTTGTAATTTCCCATAATTTACTATATTTTTATGGTGTTTCTCTATTTTGTAAATTATTATTTAGTTTATAATTTACCATATTTTTATGGGTATTTCTCTATTTTGTAAATGATTATAAATAGATTTGATTATAAATTAATTTCTTTCATTGGATTATTTGATTATAAATAGAGAGCTTTCATCACCATTTGGATAGGTAAATGAATAAAATAGATAAATGATCTTTCATCACCATTTGGGTAAGTAAATGACTAAGATAGATAAATGATTATAAATAGAGAACCTTTCCTACTTTTCCCACTATTTAGTAGGGCAAGCTGTGTAATAAAGCCAACTGTATCACACCTACAAATTACGCCTACAAATTCATTACTTTCACAAATTCTATGATAAAAACACATTTGCTTATAATAAAGCCAGCCAAATCATTTCAATGGGTTTCATCAACCAAGAGATTTCAGTAATCTGTAAATAACATAACTTCACAATATACAACATTCTAACCATATTGCCGGAAATTGACAACTCAAACACATTACATACCCTCGTAACCAAATTGTATTTTACTTTAAAGCAAAACAAAAACTGCGGAAGCATCACTCCGATCTACTTTTCTGCATCCAATCATTCCATGTTTATCGCCTCTGGTGCGGGTTTGGCAGTAAACTCACCTCTATACATCAAAGCAATCCAGCAGTTTTCAAGGCTGCTTGAATGTCCTCATCAGAGTCCCGAACCTGGAAATTCAAATTTCAGAAGGTACTGAGATAGAAACTCAATATCTAGGCAGGATGAGGAAACTGAGTGGAATTCAAATGTGATCACCCAGAGAAGGAATCTTACCTCTGTTACTTCAGAGTTAAAATGGTTCTGGATTTTGTCCATTCGCATCATCTCCACATCACCACAGAGCAAGTTAAACACAGCTCCTGCAGCGATCACACAACAGCCATGGGTTTTCAGTTAACCAAATACCAAGAAAATATCAAGTGATTCTTCATTACAATTAATACTACAAAAGATTTATCAAGAAGCTAGTCTAAGAGATTGATTCTAACCCCTAAAAAGTTGCTCAAGGATCTAGAAACTTATATACATAAGCATAATAGAAACAGAAGCTTACCCTTGCGCCCAAAACGACCTGCCCGACCAATTCTATGGAGGTACACCTCATAGTTAGGCTCAGATTGTGAGGAAGATCTGAATTTCATCGCTTCTGAAGAAGATTCATATTTCAGAGGAAGATCATAATTGATAACTAGATTGACCTAGAAACAGTAGATATATCAGGGGTCTGAAAAGGCATCAAGTAAAGGGAGATAGCATCAAAAAAACAAAAGGGAAGATAGGGAACTGATATCCGCACACCTGTTGCTGGTCAAACCCTCGAGATAGAAGGTCAGTCGAAATGAGAACTTTGGTCAAACCATCCTTAAACTCTTTTATTATTTTGTCTCTATGTTCAGTCGTCAGTGCCCCTTGAATGGTAGTCACATCATAACCATAATCAACCAGTGCCTTATGTAACATGCTTGCACTGTTTCTTGTGCGCACAAATATAATTGTCTGACCCAATTTCTCTCCAAGTTCAAAAATCCTATCTTTTATGACCCGAATTTTCGCTAATTCATCTGGACATATCACCTTGTATTGCTTCACACCCTCCAGGGATAGTTCTTCCTTCTTAACAAAAAGTTGGTTGTAGTCTTTGACAACCCTAGAGACAAAGTTTTTAACAGTCTCATCGAATGTAGCAGAGAACAGAAGCACCTGAGACAATTTTTTTTAAAGAAAAAAGAAACCGAGATTAAATGGTTGAATGAACAAGTATATAATCACACGATTAAGTGATGACATATACATACGGTTGTTTAATAATATAGACAGACCTGGCAATGAGGGCTACTTTTCTCAATGTCCCTCATGATTCTCAACGAATCATCCCTAAAGCCATCCTGTAACCAAAAAAAAAAAGAGAGAAAAAAAGTAACTCCAATACTCATCCTCACAATTACTCAAAATAAAAATTACATGGATCATCATAAATGATACAAAAATATACATGAAGAAACAATGTTCTTGAACAACACATCACGAGGAGATCAGACTACTTCCATGGGCACAAATGCGTATAAAGTTTACAGATAATAATTTACCTCGCTAAGCATATGATCAGCCTCATCAAAAACAAGAATCTTCACGCAACTTACTCCCAGCTTCCTCGATGACATCCATTTCTTTATTGTGCCAGGAGTTCCAATCACAACTTGTGCAGTTATTGGTGGTCGCTTTGACATAGGTACATAGTTAGCACTGTCAGCAGGAACTGCACACTCTGAAGTTATCCCAGTGTATTTTCCCATTTTCTTAAGAACTTCAATATTCTGCAATAATAGTAATATTAACATTAATATAAAAGAAAATCAAGATCTAGCATAAATAAGTGCCAAAGACATTCAGTTAAAGAAAGGGGGAACTTATGCCTGCATGGCTAACTCCCTTGTAGGACATATGCAAAATGCCTGAGGAGCCTTCAAGTTCACATCAACGCGACTCAACATCCCAAGCACAAAACAAGTAGTTTTTCCAGAACCATTGTGTGCTTGAGCTATTAAATCTTTGTACGGAGGAGTCAAGATCATAGGTAGACTTATAGCTTGAATTTTACTTGGCTTTTGGAATTTCATCTCAACATACAACCCCTTCAAAATCTCTGGAGATAGATTCAGATCCTCAAAAGTACTGGCTGATGAATATGGAGTATCACCAGTTGTCACCTACACCGAATGAAAAATGAATTAACCGAATAGCATAACAATGAAGTTCGCATTGCTCCATGTCTAAGCACAAGAACTAAAGCTTCAAAACAACTTCACTGATCATCAACTATCTCGAAAGAGTTCTTATTTACGTAGATCGGGAAATTCAAACATGTTAATCTGAAGCACGAAGAATCAAATCCCGGACTGTTGTATACAGCCCGTTCTTGTTTATGTAGATCGGGAATTTCAATTATGTCACTTCGATGCACGAAGAACCAAATCTTACAGCCAGAACATAAAGATCTTTAATCCGCTTAAACCCTAAATGCTTCATCATCTAAAATCGGACAAGAATATTCCACATCAAATTCATCTGTATCGCTTTTCTCCTATGTCAATTCCAATAAGCCATTTCGACCTATACTTGCGCGCGCACTCGATAGAGAGAGAGAGACTTACCGCTGTGATGTTAGAGTCTTCGGGTTCTTCAAGAGTTTTTTCGTCTTGGATTTTAAGAGATTCCATGTACTCGGAAGGCGCAGAGGATGAATCTCCAGCATCGCCTACATCATCGTCTTCTTCATCGCCCCAAGCACGTTTAGGAACTGGTGTAACTACGGGTGGGGTAGTAGCAGCATCGGCGGAGGCGGCGGAAGAGGCGTTGCTGGTGGTAGAGTCTGGGGCCGCCGGATCTGCCATCGGTGATTCGCGCTGAAACAAAAAATAATTGCTTACGTGTTCCGCTAGCTGCGTTTAAATAAGGCATCTCTCAAAGTTAAGTCGGTCCATAGCTGTCGGATCCGGCCCAACATTTTGAAGTCCGGCCCATAATTACTAACTAAATTAATTCTTTTATTCTCTTGTTTTCTATTTTTTTACGAAGAAAAACAAAGCTTAATTTAGAAACTACTTTTGTTTCTTTTTATTTTTTTCATTATAAAGAAAAATTAAGTTTATAAACACTCATTTTCACGTAATTTTTTAAAAATATTTTAAAAAACAAACGAAATGTAAAAAAAAAAAAGATAATTTTTAAAATTTTAATTTTTTCTGGAAAATTGTTGTTAAGTAGGATGAAAATTATTTAAAAATTAATAAAATGTCAAGCATATTGCTTCATTAACAAATAAAAAGATTTTGTTTTGTTATAATTATTGTTTTTTTAATAAATTTAATAGATATTTAAAAGTTTACCGACAAAAATAAAATAAACCTAAAAGTGTGACATTAAAATAAATATTTAAAAAATTTTGAGCGAACAATTTTAATTTTGTTATTTAATAATATTTAGAGATAGATGATTTATTATTATTATTATTATTTTTATGGAAGGTTTATGTTTAAATAGGTGAAAAAAAAAACTAAAATCTTTCTTATTTGACTCATTTTGTACCTAACAAATATAAAAAGAAAGGAAACAAATCCAGAAGTAATATTAGTATTAATAATTTACGCATATTGAAAAATTGCAAAAATAAAAAATAAACGCAAGGGCTATAATATAATTAATTTAAAAGTTAGAAGGACCAACATTGATATTTTAATAATTTATGTTCATGGACAAAGATAGAAATATTATAAAAGTTTGGGCCAAATTTGACAACTTTTCTTTTTTGGGGGGGGAAAATACAAATTTGACCGTTTGAAAGTTAAAAAATGAACAACAAACAGCCAAAACGAGATTTAAAGCGTAAATGGATAAAAGGGCTATTTTCGACTATTCACACCCACGTACGATTGCCTTGGCCTGTATATGCTGGAGCAGATCCATGGCGGGATTAAGCTTGAGCTTTATAAACCGAATTTATTATTATTAGTTAATCCAAAATAAAAAATTTTCTTGCTTACTCTTCATCTCTCTTTCTATTTCACTGCAATGTGCAGGAACAATCCCATAAACCCAACTTTGCTCATAAATCTTCCCATTTCACAACTCAAAACCTTCAAAATTCCACCGAAATGCGGGCCTTCTCTTCCTCGATCTTGGCCTTAGCTGCCGTTGTTCTGCCGGCGGCGGTGGTTTACTGCGGCTTCCCCGTCCCACTTCTCTCTCTGCAGAGGGCCTTCCCTTCTTCTCGCACTGTCCAACTCGAAACCCTTAGAGCTCGGGACCGACTAAGGCATGCCAGAATGTTGCAAGGTGTCGTCGACTTCTCTGTCGAAGGTTCTTCCGATCCATTGCTCATCGGGTATTGTTTGCTCTTCATCTGTAAATTATTTTGTTATTTTTAGTCGTTGGATGTGTTCGTAAATTATCTACTATAGGACTCATGATTTTCTTGGATTATAATCGATTCTGTGTTTCGTGATATTTTCGTCCACGTGATACTCTGTTTAGCGGCTGGTAGGTTGTTCAGGTGCAGAGAGAGAGAGAGAGAGATAGAGAGGTATGAAAACAGACCAGAGAAGGCGAAGAAGGATGATCGAATTGATATAGTTTTGACTTAAAACTGGAAAAATGCTTTATATTCCCATTTTCATTTTCTCTTGTTGTTCTAATAGGGAAGTAATAATAAATGCTACTTCAATTGTTTCTTGGTTTTTTCTTGTTCTTCTTTATTTAAATATTTCTTGTGGATGCTACTTTACTCATGCCATAAGTTACAAAGCAAATATAGCTGTTGGTTCTATTTGAGGGGGGGTCTTCTTGCCTTCAAAATTCCATGGATGTTTCTGTTTTGATTTGATTGGACTAACTCTCTGAACTTTATTGTGGAGTAAACTTGTTATTCGTTGTTAATGGCATGTTCAGGCTTTACTTTACGAAAGTCAAATTGGGCACTCCCCCGAGGGAATTTACGGTGCAGATCGACACTGGAAGTGATATTTTGTGGGTAAACTGCAATTCCTGCAATGGATGCCCCACATCAAGTGGACTTGGAGTAAGGGTCTTTCTTTTCACCTCCTCGCTTGCTAGTGTCAAATTGCCCTATGGCCTCCATGCTAGAGTCCTTATTTTAGTTTACCCTGTGCAGATTCAACTAAATTTCTTTGATGCTTCCATCTCATCAAGTTCTTCACTCATCTCCTGTTCTGACCCAATATGCAATTCTGCATTCCAAACAACTGCAACGCAGTGTCTATCTCAGAGTAAACAATGCAGTTACACCTTTCAGTATGGTGATGGAAGTGGAACATCAGGTTATTATGTATCTGAGTCCATGTACTTCGACATGGTTATGGGACCTTCTATGATTGTTAACTCTTCAGCTACTGTTGTTTTTGGGTGAGTTGGGTAAATTACTTTTTGAATTTCCTAACATATGGTATTCAATTGGACTCTATGCGGATGAAATAACTATTTTACCATATAAAAGATTTCTGTTTGGGTTGATTTTCTGAGAGATCCCAAATCGGTTGGAGAGGGGAACAAATCATTCCTTGAAAAGGTGTGGAAACCTCTCCTCCCTAGTAGACGCGTTTTAAAAAACTTGAGGGGAAGCCCAGAAGTGAAAGCCTGAAGAGGATAATATCTGCTAGCGGTGGGCTTGGGCTATTACAAATGGTATAAGAGCCAGACACTGGGTGGTGTGCCTGCGAGGATGTTGGACCCTCAAGGAGAGTGGATTGTGAGCCCACATCGGCTGGAGAGGGGAACAAAGCATTCCTTGTAAGGGTGTGGAAACCCCTCTCTAGTAGACGCGTTTTAAAAACTTTGAGGAGAAGCTCGGAAGGGAAAGCCCAAAAAGGATAATATTTGCTAGCGGTGGGCTTGGGCTGTTACACTTTCAAACAACTTTGACTGTTGTTTTCCAAGTTTATGCACATCAAGAAGAATATAAGGTTAATGTTTGTCTCATCATACCACACTTATGTTTTGATACCAAATATAATATGTCCTCTGTTATGGTCTAAATATATTTCCTCCTCGCTCAATTCAACAAATATGCATTCTACTCTTACATTTTTCTGGAAATGCTGAAAGCATCTTATGAATCTATGAATGCAGTTGTAGCACCTATCAGTCAGGAGACTTGACTAAATCAGACCATGCAATTGATGGCATTTTTGGATTCGGCCCTGGGGATTTGTCTGTGATATCACAGTTGTCAGCTCGAGGGATAACCCCTAAAGTATTTTCCCATTGTTTAAAAGGAGAAGGAAATGGTGGCGGTATATTGGTTCTTGGTGAGGTTTTGGAGCCAGGCATTGTGTATAGCCCACTTGTGCCCTCTCAGTACGTCCATATTAGAGAATAATCTGTCAATTTTAGTGGCACATTCAAATTATATTCAGAAAGTTTTTGGTATCTCAGAAGCCTAAAATATTGAGAGTTTACTACTGAAAAACCAGAAGTAAAAAAGTTGCAACTAATTTCTATTTATGGAATTAATTTATTTAAGCCAAAACTGCCAGTTTGAATGTGCTTCTTACGTATTTCATTGCTGCAAACCTCTTGGAATTAGTAAGCTAATAATAGAATTTCCTTTCTCACAAATGATTGTTCTGTAATAGTTGTTTTGTTTTGGAAGCTCTCTTCCAATCTCTTTCTTGCATAATTGAGAGCTCATTCCCTAGCTTTGAATCTATGGAGAAGAAAATTTAAACATTTTATCAGTTTCTATGACATTTTTTTTCCAAGTAATGAATTTGTGTTGGCATCCAACTGCGTGGTTCACCTGATTTCAGGTTTTTATTTCACATTTGTGCTTCTATTAATAGACAAATGTACTACTTCTGTTGAACGTTTAACTCTATTTTGAAATATCATCAGGCCTCACTATAACTTATACCTGCAAAGCATTGCTGTCAATGGTCAGACACTGTCAATTGATCCATCTGTGTTTGCAACATCAAACAATCGAGGAACTATTGTAGACTCTGGGACAACATTGGCTTACCTTGTTGAAGAAGCTTATACTCCATTTGTCAACGCTGTAAGTATGTTTTTACACCATTTTAAAGGTTGAAGGTCAAATGGAACTTTTGAAATGACAAGGGCCAATGTTAACCAACCTAAATTCTTATTAATATATACATGCCACTACTCAATATGTGTTTTTCTTTTGACATGTTTAGATAACTGCTGCTGTTTCCCAATCTGTGACTCCTACTATTTCAAAGGGCAACCAGTGTTATCTAGTATCCACCAGGTCTGTCTCTACTTTCAACTCTTTAAAAAAGGGGTGCAGTTTGATCTTCAACTTACCCAATAACTGAATGGGGCAAAATTCTCTTCTATGTCCAGTGTAGGCGAGATATTTCCTCTGGTTAGCTTAAACTTCGCGGGCAGTGCATCTATGGTGTTAAAACCTGAACAATATCTTATGCATCTTGGCTTTTATGTAAGTTGTTTTAGATTCATTCTTTCCATGTATACCAACCATGTGGGAATATTCGATATCGTTCTATCCTTGCAGGATGGTGCTGCATTATGGTGTATTGGTTTTCAGAAAGTTCAGGAAGGAGTAACGATTTTAGGAGGTTAGTCCCTGAACTTGGACTTCTTTTTGAATGCGAATATCTGCCAAATCTTTGTAATGAAATGCTCCAACTTCTTTTTGTAAAAGTCAATTTGCACCAGCTATCATATGTAGGATTCAACAGTTTATTACCACACTGTATCACACGACTCCATGAATCAATGTGTACGTTGAAGATTGAAGATTGTTGGGAAGGGAATCCCACATTGGCTAACTAAGGGGATGATCATGGGTTTATAAATAAGGAATACATCTTTATTGGTATGAGATCTTTTGGAAAAACCAAAAACAAAGCTATGAGAGCTTATACTCAAAGTGAACAATATCATACCATTGTAGAGGGTCGTAATTCCTAACACTTTATCCTTGAACCTCATTTTTTGTGCCTTCGTCTTTGCAGATATAGTTATGAAAGACAAGATATTTGTATATGACTTGGCGCGCCAGAGAATTGGGTGGGCAAATTATGATTGTAAGTTGAGAACATACAAGGCCGTGTGTATAAATCTGTACAATCCCATGGAACAACTTTAAATGTATCAGTCATTTCCAGGTTCCCAAGCTGTTAACGTATCAGTCACATCTGAGAAGAACAGGTTCGAGAATGCAGGACAGTTTAGCGTGAGCAGTTCGACTCGAGATAAACTCCTCCAATCATCAACTATGGAAGCATTAGCAGTGTTAGTGAGTCTTAGTTTGTTCATCCATTTCCAGCTTCTTCGACTTTAAATCTGTAGTTCTCACTTCTTAAAATCCCCATTCTTTACACCAATTGTTTGCCCTCTCCAGTCTAGTATGACTATGATTGGCGGTGGCAGTGTAGTTCTATTGTTCTTAGACCATTGGAGATGCGATGGACCCAAAAAGTTGATTCACAGCTTGAAAGATGAATATTCTGGCCCACTTCTTCATTTGGGCCTGTCATCGGGCCCATATTTTTGAGAAATGTCAGTAATTGTAAATTATGTGCTATGGATCGATTAAATTTACTTTTCTATTTAATAGAAAATTATAGATTTGAGTTTAATAAATTTATAATTTCTTTAAAAAAATTTATAATTAAAATTTGTAAATATTAATACCTTTAACCTTAGTCCAGAAAAAAAAGCGTTAAAAAAGGTTCTTCAATTAAAAAAATTAAATTAAATTAAATTAAATACAAATAACAAAATTTGCTTAATTTTCCCCGTGAACGAGGGAAGGGTAAAAAGACTTCACTCATTAATTAAAATAATAATAATAATTAATTCAGTTTTATCTTTGACTTTGTAGCCTTTTGGAACGGGGATTCTTCAACCACATGACAGCTAAAAAATAAAATAAATAAATAAATAAATAATTGGCTTTGAAGCGTTCGCTGGATCCATGCAGAATCCTCACTCTCTAAAATCGTACTCTTCTCTCTCTAAACTCGTTGTATAAACGATCCTTTTTGTTCTCTTTCACTCTCTGCATTTATTCCATCGTTAACCAGAGATTCCTGTAACTGTCACCGGCATTATTCCAAAGAAGGAAGTGATTACCAGACTTCAGGTTTGGGTTCTTGTGGTTTTTCTGTTATTATTTTTTGATGATTTGATGATGATGGTCTGTTTTTGTGGTTTGAATCTCTACCTGTTCCAGGAGTTCGCGATTTCCTTTTGTAATGGCGGCGGTTTCTCAGACGGCGGTTCATGCCTCTCCGGCTTCGCTCTATGTTGGCGACCTTCATCCTGATGTCACTGATGGTCAGCTCTTTGATTCTTTCTCTGGATTCAAGAGCCTCGCCTCTGTTCGTATCTGTAGAGATTCCGCCACTGGACGCTCTCTCTCTTATGGCTACGTCAATTTCATGTCTCCGCAAGACGGTATTCATTTTTTATTCTGTCATAATTTCTGGTCTGATTCTTGTGTGCTTTGATTTTGTTTTTGTTCTTTTTCAATCGGGCGATTAAAGGCGTTTGTATCTTTCTTGCGTTGGATTTTTGCCTTCCTTTTTCTTTCTTGCGTTGAGAAATGAAATGACGATCGATATATAACATTATATTCGAGTCTTTGGATTCGTTGAGATTCCGATGAACTTTCTTTTTGTCATTTAATTTATGGCAGAAAAAAATGTCTGCTGATCACTGTTATATTCTTGATCTTGAGATTTCATAAATAATAATGAAGTTGATTGAATTGCAATTATTTAATTCAATAGGTTGATTAGCAGTCGGTTAAGGCTTCTGTGTTTCCCCCCTTTATTTATTTATCTGCTTACACCAAATTTCTTTTCTGTTTTTTGAATAGATTTGGTTATTTCAGAATGCTTTATCCACCATTTGTTGCTTATTTGGAAATGCTGCTTTCTATCATTGGTTCTTGCATAATATTTGAAACTAAACATACATTGGAGCTTATGATTTTGTGACTGCCTTATTATGTCTATATAATTTAAAACAGCAACCAACGCGATGGAGGCAATGAATCACAGAATGCTCAATGGAAGAGCGATTCGAGTCATGTGGTCACACCGCGATCATGGTGCAAGAAAAAGTGGAATTGGAAACGTGTTTGTTAAGGTTTATGCTGTTTCTACAGAGAGAATAATTGGCTTATAGAATCAACATCGGGTTATTCATGAAACTTACATTTTAATATGGTCTTTTGTTCTTTTTCTGGTTAACTTGACTAACCATTGCAGAACTTGAGCGATTCAATCAATGGTTTAGGACTTCAAGAGCTATTTAAGAAATTTGGAAATGTTCTGTCCAGCAAAGTAGTCACATCCGATGATGGGAAGAGCAAAGGATACGGCTTTGTTCAATTTGAGTCTGAGGATTCCGCAAAAACTGCCATAGAGTCACTGAATGGTTTTACCATTGGGGATAAGCAGATGTAAATACAGCACTTCTTATCATCAGCCATGCAATGATCGCCTGATGTGATGAAATATACATGAGCATTCATAATTTGAAGTAACTGTGCAATGCTTATTATTTGTATGTATAATTAATTTACACTCACCATACATGTGTTACAGATATGTCGGAAAGTTTATCTGTAAGAGTGAACGAGTCTTGGCCAATCCTGATTTTAAATACACCAATTTGTATGTGAAAAATCTTGACTCAGAAATCGGGGAAGAGCATTTGCAGGAAAAGTTTTCTGAGTTTGGAAAAATTTCCAGCATGATTATTTCAAGGGATGAGAATGGAATGTCAAGAGGTTTTGGTTTTATAAACTTTGTGAACTCTGATGATGCGAAACAGGCATTAGAAGCACTTAATGGATCGCAACTGGGTACAGATGCATCTTTGTCCCCTTTGTCTTTAACTAGATTTTTTGGTTTTATATGATGTGTTTTTTTTTTATCTCACTATGTTCTTTCTTTACCAGGTTCTAAGCGTATCTACATTGCACGGGCACAGAAGAAGACAGAGCGTGAGGAAGTATTACGTCGACGTGACGAAGAGAAATGTAAAGAGCAGGTCTTAAAATATAAGGTACCATTCAAAACTCGTCCTTTTTCATTGTTGGTGTAATTATAGTCTCTTTCTCCCAATAAACAATATGAACTATTATGTAGGGCTCAAATGTGTATGTGAAGAACATTGATGATGGTGTTACTGATGAAGAACTAAGGGTGCTTTTCAGTCCTTGTGGGACCATCACTTCATCAAAACTTATGCGAGATGACAAGGGAATAAACAAAGGGTTTGGATTTGTCTGCTTCTCTAATCCTGACGAAGCTAAAAGAGCCGTGAACAGTTTGCAAGGTAATTTTTACATGAGTGCATTGAACTATCAATACATAAATTATCTTAAATTTGTTTCACGGGTGCTTTGACGTGATGTTTCTGATTTGTTTGAAGTTTTGAAGGAAGTTTTCGTTCTTCCCTACTGAAACTGAAAATTGGGTTGAGTTAAGTAGAGTTTAAGAAAGAATGTTGACATTCATTGAATGATAAATCACTACAAGTGACGGAGATACACGATTTAAATAACGGAAGATCCAATATTTGAAAATTGTGTCCAGAATGACCGGAAAAGTGGAAACAAGACCGGATATAATTGGATCGTTATGAGAAAATCCAAAATCTTTGTAGACAAAACCAATCATTAATTCCTAACCATGGGGCGAATGGAATCCTATACATAAATCAGTTAATATAAGAATAGAAAAAGCTTTTATTGTGTCACTTAAATTATATAGGAACTCTTGAACACAAGAGTTAAGAATAACAAGTTTTTCATTACCAAAAATAGAATGAACTCTTGAACACAAGAGTTAAGAATAACAAGTTTTTCATTACCAAAAATAGAATAACCACTTAGAATAATGAAACAAATTATTGGATTGCAAAAACACTGGATTGCCTTTCTTTGAAATTGGCATCCTTTTCTTGTTCTTGAGTAAAGCTATCATTTCTTAAGTTCTATTGGTCAAGTCTCTACTAATTACCTTTCTTTGGACACTGGATAACGTATACTCATAGGATATATGTTCCACGGGAAGCCACTCTATTTGGCTATAGCACAAAGAAAAGAGGATAGACAAATGCAACTGAGGCTTCAGTTTGCACAACGGATGGCAGCGATGCTAGGGCAGTCAACACTTTTTCCGGGTGGATACCCAGCACCAGGTGTTGTCCCACAAGTACCATCTCGTTCAGGATTGACGTTTCAGCCTTTAGGAATGAGCCCTGCGTGGAGACCTAATGCTTTTACATCTCCTGCAAGACCTGCTTTTCAACCTACACCTGTACCTCTTGTAAGTTGCAACTTTTCTTGGATTAAACCTGGATGTCTTCTGCTGCCCAGCAGTTTTTGTATAATATGTGATCTTATAAAATAATTACAAAGTATTATTTCTGCATTTTTTTTTTCTTTTCAGAAAAAAGGGAATTATTATTAAGAGTTAAACTTTGTTAACTTGTGAAAGCAATCTTTCTTTGCATCTTAACTTTTATTCCACAGATTCCGAATGCTTCGAGGCAACCGAGGCAAAACAGAGGCAAAATAAATGGACCAATGCTTTCTCATCAAAATGGTGTCCAATCTGTCTTTTATATGCACAATTCACAAGATGCCCATCAACCAGGAGTTACTGATAAATCATCCGGCAATCTGCAGGTAAGCTATTCTAGTCTTTCTACAAATTATTCACTTACTTTCTCGTGCCTCTTGCTTGTTCCATTCATCTGAATTCGGAGTGGAATAGACTTTCTATGAATGGTTTCTGTGGAATAGATTTTCAATTTTCTTGTCCAACGTAATGTAATTGGAGGTGTCTTGGACTTGAGCACTGATTTGGAAAAAGTTTGAGTCAGTCATAAACCATCCAAAAATGTAGTTATCATATGGTGTCGCCCATGTGAAAGAAACAAAACTTCTGGAGTCTCAGCTGCTGCTTTTAATTCTGCTGGATCCTTTCTTCCTCTCCCCCAGACCAACAAAAACAGATCCTTGGGGAGCATCTCTACCCCCTTGTCCAAAAATGCAAGGTAACTGATCGACCACGATACTTAATAGCATGTCTAGGAGTGATCTTGAAATGACTAAATCATTTTCTTCATGTTCAAAATCACTCCGAAATATGTTTTTGATCCTTTCAAATCAATTTTGATTGTAGGCAAATCAGGTTTAAAGGGTAAAACCGAACATTAAATAGATTTTGAATGATTAAAGACACATTCTAAACTAATGACACTTGCAGCCGGCTGCGAAGATTACTGGGATGCTTCTGGAGATGAACAACTCGGAATTACTGCTTCTGTTAGAGTCACCTGAATCTCTAGTTGCCAAGGTTGAAGAAGCAGTGCAGGTGCTTAAGATCTCAAAGAGTAAGCTGTCCAACCAAGACTCGCTCGATTTCCATACCGGCTGAGCTTGCAGTCAGCGCAGCTAAAAGGGAACCAAAACTGCTCCAACTTTAATTCACTTTCTCAGTGAATTCTTTACCGGAGAATAAAATTTTTGAATTTTTGATACCGAACATCGGCTGGCTGGTGGCCGATTGACTACTTGAATGGAAGAGAGTTCTTTACAGATTTGGTAGTAGTTTTTTTGCCATTTTATTTTGAGCAACATTTTAATCTTCCCTTGTTTAGAAAACTACTAACCTTTAGTAGTCCATTAGTACCCTTTTCTTTTGCCAGGATCAGAATGGATGCTTATTTCGAAACTAGATTTGTTGAATGGTGTTTTTCTAATTTTCAAGCCTATGTTTCTGTTATTTAATGGTTTTTTTTATTTATTTATATTATCTGAAATGGGGTAGTTTTTTTGACTTGTGTTGAAATGTTTTTTTGATGACGGTTACTTTCAAAATTACAAATTAAGAAAAAAAAACCCCACATTTTTCTTTTATAAACACATGATTTTAATTATTTTTATTTTTTTTTAGTTTTAAACATTTTAAAAGTACAAATTTTAAAAGTACACATGGATAAGGATTTGGAGAATGTTATGAAGTATTTCCACTTTTCATTTCCCCCCAATACAGATTATTCTATGAAGAAGCTTTGTCCTCGTGGAGTTAGTTTTATCAGACGACGATTCCTTTTGATCCAGAGCTTTGTGATTTGGATTTTCTTTCTGGCCTTGTGCTTGCTGTTCTTGCTGTTCTTGCTGTTCTTGCTGTTCTTGCTGTTCTTGCTGTTCTTGCTGTTCTTGCTTTCTTAACATCTCAATTGCATCTTTCAACTGATTCACTTCATTTGAAAGCTTCTCGAAATTCTCACTTGTTACTGCTTTTTCTTCTTTGATCTGCAAAACAACAAACCTGAATTCCTCAACTTGTTATGAGATAAAAGCAAAATTGAGTGCAGAAAAGAAGAAAGATGAAACCTTTAATTCAGCCATTTGCATATTCAACTCTCTTACTTCATTCCCCAGCTTCTCTAACATCCTTTTCTTCGTTTCCATTTCAAGTTTTGTTTTACAATCTTCAATCTCCAAATTATTCTCTCTTACCATCTTTGATTGTTCCTTCAATCTCTTCTTAATCTTCTTTACTTCTCTCACAAGCAACCTGTTCTCTGTTCTTTGACCTTCCACCTGCTCTGCAACTCCCAAATATTCTGACACCAAACCCTCAAACCTCTTGATTTCTTCTGCCATCAACAAAACCTCCCTTTCCAAGAAGCTGATATGACCCATATCCAAATCCCAACTGTTCTTCAGCTCCTCCAGCAAAGCTTCCCTCTCTTTTAAATTTTGGTACATAATGAACTGCCTCTCTATTTCCCCTTCTTTTTCTTCAATCTCTTCAACTCTGCCTTTTAAGCTTTGAATTACCTTCTTCTCAACATTGGGTTTTTGTTCCTCTGTTTCTGAAATTTCCTCATCCTCTAAAGCAATTGAACATGAAGAACAATTATGGCTGCTAAACTGCCTATTTTCCATGAGTTTTTCCATCATTATGGCGCATATGCCACCTGCTGCAGAAAAAGCTAGAGGAATGCCAATTTTTAATACCACTGCCCCCAACTGACCAGTTTTTGAAGATGTATTTGCCATCTGATAATCCTCTTCTTACATAAAAGTCCTTCCTTTTTTGACCGATTCGAACGCCCGCACCTCGTCTCCTCGTCTCCACTGGATTTTTGGTACGAAAATGAATGAAGAATTGGGAGAATTGTGAAGTTTTCTTATGAAAATGGTGTAAAAGATTCTTTACCAATCTGTTAAACCGGATTGTCCTTTGCTTTTTCAACGATTCCTTGGCTTTGAAACTATCTTTTAAGGACTAGGGAATTCTTTGAGCTGAATCAACTTTGGTGTCTATGGATGAACATTCTTGTAATATTAACTTTGGCATAGCCACTTATGTGTTGAGGAATTATTGTGTTACAATGATTTTAAAACACGTCCAACGGGGTAGAACCTCCTCAGGGAATATAAGGTTTTCATGAG
Organism: Cucurbita maxima; assembly: GCF_002738345.1. Lineage (NCBI taxonomy): Eukaryota > Viridiplantae > Streptophyta > Magnoliopsida > Cucurbitales > Cucurbitaceae > Cucurbita > Cucurbita maxima. Next base: position 1,113,598 of record NW_019272023.1, read on the forward strand.
GCTGATCTTGAGCTGCCATCCAAGCACGAATACCTTCGTTTAAGAGAATATTTTTGGTATAGAAAGTCTCAAATTCAGGATCTTCCGCTGCACGGATTTCCTGAGAAACGAAGTCATAGGCACGTAGGTTCAGGGCCAGACCAACTACTCCAACGTTTATTGGTACAAATAACATCCATAAACCAGTTACTGGTACAAATAACATAAAGAAATGTAACCAACGTTTATTGGAAAAAGCAACCCCAAAGATTTGGGACCAAAAGCGGTTAGCAGTGACCATTGAATAAGTTTCTTCAGCTTGAGTTGGGTTAAAAGCACGGAATGTATTTGCACCATCACCATCTTCAAATAAGGTATTTTCTACGGTAGCACCATGAATAGCGCATAGCAGAGCAGCGCCCAATACACCCGCAACTCCCATCATATGAAATGGGTTCAATGTCCAATTATGAAATCCTTGGAAAAAGAGGATGAATCGAAATATAGCATCGCTAGCACATAGTTAGATGTCAGACTATGATATCATTAATAACAGTTGAAACTCACCGCTAGTAGATATTGTCTGTTTTGACTCGTTACATATCGTTGTCAGTCTCATGATTTTAAAACGTGTCTACTATGGAGAGGGTTTCACTCCTTTCTAAGGAATGTTTTGTTCCCTTCTCCAACCAACATGGGATCTCACGATCCATCCTCTTGGGGGTCAACATCGTTGCTAGCACACCACATAATGTCAGATTCTGATAACATTTGTAACAACCTAAACTCATTATTAGCAGATATTATTCGCTTGGATCGTTACATATTGCTGTCAGTTTCTACACTCGTATAAAAAATATTTCGTTTCTTTCTCTAACTGACGTGAGATCTCACGATTTTTGTGAGCGGTCATATGGCTTTGTGGAGCGTCTGTTGAATGTTCGATTGACAAGCATTCATATTTCATACTGATGGACTTAACTCTAGAGCCACATGCCAAAACTCATACAAAAATTCTGACTTTCAAGGCCCGAGGTTTTGACTCTTCTTTGAGCCTATCTCTAACACTCTTATCTATCTTTTTCTTTTATCCTCCGTACTTACATCATAGTACTCATCTTGTCTCGACTCTCACGTGACCGATTTGATGTCACTTTCATGTTTACGACCTTTGTTTATTTGCACGTAAAGTCACAGCCAAGAAGAGAGTAAGTTGTAACATTCTCCTCCCCTTAAACTCGTAAACATTTTTAATAACTTCTTCGAAGTACATTCGTATCGTAGATTGTAACACTACTCTCTCGGCTTATTGCAACAACCACATTGTCACATTAGCGCTTATTTCATCGAAGTGTTCATCTGTCCCAACATTTTGAAGAACTCAAAACTTTAAAATGTCGGTCATCGTTACCGATTTGAACTGATCCTTCATTATTTTAAATACTAAAGCATGTCATTGTAGACATTATATATTCCTATTTATCTAATCGAAAATATATATAATGCTTTTTCACTCACCCAGCTTGACACGTGGTTGCATCGTGACACGTGGAGGTTAATCAGCGCAAAACATCAAACCACCGACCTCCGCCATAAAACGGGACGTGTCATCGGCCAGGGGACATAAGTAGCTCGACTACGTGTCGTTTAGTATCCGACGTACACGTGGCCTCCCCTTAAGCACTAAGAAACGACGTGTCGGTTCTACAGAGATGGAATCACATAGTTCTCCATCGGTGTTTATATAAGTCCAGCGGCGACCGCCGAACAGCAACTCAAAAAATTATCAACAAGCATCCACAAGAGGAACGCGATAAAGTTAAAATCACATTTGGAGAAAATTCCGGTGAAGATCTCAATGGCGTCTCAGGAAATGAAGAAGGAGAGAGCAGAGGTAGCGGCGAGGCTTGCTGCTTCCGATCTCAGAGACATTAACAGAGACGAAGAGCAGCATGCAGCGGCGCCTGGAACCGAGAAAAAAGCCACGGTGGAGGTCGTGGAGACGGACCGGGGGGCGGCACATGATCAGCAGCAGAGGTCCGGCGTGATCGGATCTGTACTGAAGGCGGTGCAGGACACGTATGAACACGCGAAGGAGGCGGTGGTTGGGAAGAGCCAGGAAGCGGAGGAGAGAGGTCAGGAGGTAAAGGACGCGTCGGCGGAGAAGGCAAGAGAGACGACGGAGGAGGCGAAGAGGAAAATGGACGAATATGGAAGTGCAGCGGCAGAGAAGGCGAGGGAGACGAAGGAAGCCACCGGCGATACGATGGCGTCGGCGAGAGGGAAAATGAGTGAATATGGAGAGAAAACAAGGGACAAGACAGGCGAATATAAGGATTATGCGGCGGATAAGGCGAGGGAGACGAAGGACGCGGCGGCAAGAAAAGCAGGGGAATACAAAGACTATACAGCGGAGAAGACGACGGAGGCTACAGAATCCTCCAAAGGAAAGGCCGGCGAGTATAAGGATTACGCAGCGGAGAAGGCGAGGGAAGCAAAGGATGCAGCGGCGAGAAAAGCAGGGGAATACAAAGATTACACAGCGGAGAAGGCGAAGGAAACGAAGGACACTGCAGCGAGAAAAGCAGGGGAATACAAAGATTACACAGCGGAGAAGACTAGGGAAGCGACAGAATCGGCGAAGGGGAAGGCTGGTGAGTACAAAGATTACGCGGCGGAGAAGGCGAATGAAGCGAAGGAGAAGGCAGCAGAGTACAAGGATTACACGGAGGAGAAGGCGAAGGAGACGAAGGATGCGGCGGCAAGGAAGGCAGGGGAATACAGAGACTATACAGCGGAGAAAGCGAGAGAGACATCGGAGTACACGGCTGAGAAGGCGAAAGAAGGGAAGGATACGACAGTAAGCAAACTCGGGGAATTGAGAGATTCAGCGGCGGATGCTGCAAAGAGAGCCATGGAATACTTATCTGGAAAGAAAGAGGAAGCGAAGGAGAAATCTTTCGAGACTAAAGAAGCCACCAAGGTAACTTCAAATTCTTTCATATCAGGACTACACCTCAAAATCCTGCACTAACGATAGGAATGGCAGGAAAAGATGTGCGAATCGGAGGATGCCGCGAGGAGGAAGATGGAGGAGCTGAGGCTGCAGGGAGGAGGGAGCGACAGAGAAGAAGCAAAAGTGACTCTAGAGCGTAATAGGTAAAACAAATACACCCTTTTTACTGTTTATTTGAAAGATACATCTTTGAATTGTTTATGTTGTCTTGGCAGAGGCAGTGGCGGGAAGGGAGACACGGTGGTGGTAGGGATGGAGGAGACAAGGCCGGGGTCGCTGGCCTCGACTTTGAAGCAGGCGGACGATATGGCGGGGCAGACTTTCAACGACGTTGGTCGAATGGACGAGGACCGTTCGAAGGATCGTCAGGGAAAAATGTGAAATCTGATATCAAAAATGCGCTAGCTTGTGTTGATCGTTGATCGTTGATCGTCTGTTTCTGCTGCACTTTTTCTTTTTTTCGAATAATGAATTTTCATATTTTGGAACCGTACAGTTTTGTGCTTATTTTGGATGGTGGGTCGATGGATGAACTGTGTAATAAAAAAAAAACAAAAAAAAAAAAACAAAAAGATTGTGTAAATGGCTGCCATGTGAATGATCTGTTCGTGGGTTCAATTCTCTGTTTTAGACTCTTTAAGCTTTAAGTTTTCGCTTTTGGAACTCCCAATTTATGGGCAGAAACATCACGGACAGCACAATTTTTCAAATAATTTTTTGTAGAAATTTCAACGTGTAATTTTCAAATGAGCCCCAAGCCCAAGCCCAAGCCCAAGAGATTCTTCAACAATTGCAATATAAGGTACCGATTAAATCGAGCGGGGTTTTGGTCTAATAGGGTTTCATCAACGACCCGGGAGGAAGCTTAGCGCGCAGCGGCCATGGTTCTCAAGTTCGTCTTAAACCTTCCGTTCTCATTTTTTGTTTGATCTGATTGTCATTTTGGTCGCGTATGCTCTGTTTTTCTGGTTAGGTTTTCGCATTTGCACGTTCATCATTAACGCTTGAGAAATCTTCTACCGTTTTCCGAGTGAGGAATACGTTTGTCCTTGATAATCATCTTCCATTTAAGAAACCGAAGTTCATTTTAAGGAAGCATTCCGCTTGAAAGAAATTCGAAAGGTGAAGTTCAATAGAGAATGTCTGTTAAGGCTTAAGTAAGTTAATTGGTCAGAATCGGACGATTTAGATGGAGAGTTCTTCGCTTCCGGGAACCATTGCTTATTGTTGTAATTTATTTATGAACTAGTGGCTGCCTTGGATGATGTAGTATCATGGCATATTGGCTTTTCAGGACTGAGCTGTGTCGCTTCAGTGGCTCCAAGATATACCCAGGGAGGGGCATCAGATTTATCCGGGCTGATTCTCAGGTGAAACAGATAAATTAACCTCTAGAATGGTGTTGGAGGTGGGTATTCCCCTGTTTGTTTGACATTTTTTTCTCTGCCAATCTATCAGGTGTTTCTCTTTGCTAACTCAAAATGCAAGAGGTATTTCCACAACCGGTTGAAGCCTTCGAAGCTTACCTGGACAGCCATGTATAGGAAGCAGCATAAGAAGGTAATATATAGTGGGAAACGAAACGTTCGTAATTAGGGTATAAAGACTCTCCTTAGTAGATGTGTTTAAAACAATTAATAAACTAGGTAGTTTAGGAAGAAATGTGAACAAAGCATCCGTTAACCCTTAACCCTGTTCTTAAATCATTCTGCGTGAGTCATTTTTTGCGCGTTACATATTATTGTCAGCCTCACGATTTTAAAATAGTTTATTAGAGCTGTTACTCTCACTGTTTTAGGCTTTTAGAATGCGATTGTTAGGGTGGCGAGAGAGAGGTTTCCACACAATATCTTTTATTTTTATCTTATTTTAACATTGGTAGGATATTGCTCAAGAGGCGGTGAAGAAGAGGAGACGTACCACCAGGAAGCCGTACTCTAGGTCCATTGTTGGTGCAACTTTGGAAGTCATCCAGAAGAAGAGAGCCGAAAAGCCAGAAGTGCGTGATGCTGCCAGAGAAGCTGCTCTGCGGTGCATAACACGATTGAACTAGAATAGAAACACTATGGATCAAACACATGAACTTGCATTGAACCCATGTTCCTTTCTTTTATTGAATTACAGGGAAATTAAGGAAAGAATCAAGAAAACAAAGGACGAAAAGAAGGCCAAGAAAGCGGAAGTGTTAGCCAAGTCCCAGAAGGCGCCAGGTAAGGGTAACGTTGCGAAGGGACCTGCATCCAAAGGTCCAAAGCTCGGTGGTGGCGGGGGGAAGCGTTGATGCCCTATTCTGTTTTGTTTTGTCCTTTAAATTACAAGTTTTAGAGTATTCTACGTGTTATGAGAAGTGGCCTGTATTAATTGGTAAACTTATTGTGTTTGAAAAGCTTCGCAATCCAGAAATGCATTTATTTTTGGTCTCCTCTGACTGACTTCCATTCTAATCTTAACACTCTTGTGCCCAATGCATTTACATATTATTCATCCCCTGGGGGATCTGGTTTTATTAGGTCAAACATTTAGAACCACTCGAATTTAATGTTCCACAGTTGGATTTGACAGGTATATTTGAGAGGTTGAAGACAGATTTAAGTTGGTTTATTTTGTTGAACTGTTTGGCCATTGTAAATGGGCAGTGCCTATAAATGTGTGGTTCTGCTACTTTTCTGCTTATTTGAACTAATGGGTTTATTCATTTGGAGAAAAGTCTTCCAATTATTTTCTCATATGGTCATGTTAACTTGTTGTAATGTGATTATATTTTCAAATTAACCCTTTAAACGTCGAGACGTTCGACGAGAATGAAAGACCAACTTGAGTAAGGATGTCGATACAGCAATGGAAAGTCATATTTTGGATATGATTCAAGCATGAGTTTGGGTTTCTAATCTGAATCGTTAATCTCTTGTGCATTGGAAACCCTAAACCATATATACTTATTAGATATGTGAGATCTCACATCAAGTGGATAAGGGAACGAAGCATTTCTTAACGATATCTTTCATGCGAGATGTGAGATTTCATATTGGATGGAAACCTCTCCTTAGTAGACGCATTTTAAAACCGTGAGGTTAATGACGATACGTAATAGGTCAGACACTAGGCCGTGTGTCAGTGAGGTTGCTGGCCCCCAAGAGGTGAAATGTAAGATCCTATATCGAGTGGATAGGAGAACTCTTATAAGGGTGTGGAATCAACAAGGATGTTGGCCCTAAGGGGTGGATTGTGAGATCCCACATTGGGTAAACAGTGGAACGAAACATTCCTTATAAGGACGTGGAACCCTCTCCCTAGTAGAGGTATCTTAAAATCGTGAGACTGACAGGGATATGTAACGAGTCAAAGTAGATAATATCTACTGACGGCAGATTTAGGCTATTACAAGACATATATCTCAACATTCAAATTCAAGAATTCTTTCTTAACGAAGACATATATAACAAACAAAACCATTGAACATATATGTCTTGTAATATAATCAATGTAATATAACCCAAATCATGAATTAGTGAACATAAAAGAGGAATTCAATTTATTAAAGTGGGATCTTGTTAGATCAGCACAGAAAGTTCAGATCATATAACCTCAACTCTTTCTTAACAAAATCATACATCAATATCTCCATTTGCTCCCCTTTTGTGTATAAAATTAAAACCAGATTTGAGGTGGTATGATCTGAACTCTCCAAACAGACCCCAAGACCCCATAAAATACTAATCATATTAGAAACTGTCAACTTTCAAAGACTATTCTCTAAACCCTAATTTAAACTCTCACTTCACAATCTTACTTTTTCTTGAAAGGCTAAGTTGGGAGACATTAAAACTGATAACAAGAGAAGCCCAAGAGCCAAAGCAAACAACCCTACTGGGGATGATATGTGGGTGGCAGAGAGCCCCAGAAAGTTGGAGACATGGGGTTGTATTCCTCTGTGTTGAACACATAGTTGCACTGCTCCGGTGGCGTCGGGTACTGGTTTGCTGCTGCTGCTGCTGCTGCTGCTGCCGCCGTTGCCACCGCTCTCGGCTTGCTCGAGCAGCCAGCTCCGACGGAGGTGCTTTCCACCGTCTCCTCGCCCGACAAATCAGTGTACACCGTCGATACTTGGTTCCTTGCAGCTTGAAGCTCTCTCAGCATACTCCTCAGCTTTATTACCTGCGAGCGTGTTTCCGTTTAGGGTTAAAATTGATACAATTAAATAAAAGTTTTTAAGTAAACCCTAATCCACAAATGAAAGCCTCAATTGAGATCTTCACAAGATTTGTCACAATTTACCCTAACTTAAACAAAGGAAAGATTACCTCCTCTTGAAGCTTGTGTTTCTCTCTAGAAATGGCATCGAACTCTTGTTTGAGAGTATCGTAGAGATGCTCGAGCTGCTTCGCCTTCCACCTCGCACGGCGGTTCTGAAACCAAACGGCGATCTGGCGCGGCTGCAGACCGAGCTCCTTCGAAAGCTTCTGCTTCCGATTGGGATCGAGCTTGATCTCCTCCTGGAAGCTACGTTCGAGTGACTCGAGCTGCTCACTGCTCAGCCGCTTCTTCTTATCCAAATTTCCATAGCTGTTCATATCCATCCCTGGAACAAGCCCTTGGAGCACGGTCTCAGACGTCCCCGCCATGGCCGAATGCTTCACATCGATGCCTGCTCATGGAAGCAACACACAGAAAGAAAATTATAGAAATTCTCTTAGAAACCAAACTTTCTATATCTACAAATTTTCAATTTTAATTTTGTTTTAATCTTAGACGATCTAAGAGATAATCGTCCCATTCTTCATTCTTCCCTCTATTCTGCATGGATCTGCAAGATAATCAATTTTCAAAACATGAAATGCTTCAAAAAACACAAATTGTTCACGATCTTCCACTTTCTGTGTGTTTAATGACAGTTTTAGTTCAAAGACAGCAACTTTTTTTGAAAATGGTCATCAAAAACCCTAAATAACTGCAAAGATTTGATTTTTATGATCTGGGTATGTTTTTTTACAAATCAAAACAACAAAAATCGAATCTTGTTGCAAAAAAAAAAAAAACTGAAGAACCCTAAAATGAAGTGGAAATATTACCCTGATATTGTTCAAGATTATAGTTATAGAGAAACCCAAAGGAAGATTCCGGTGGCCGAGAAAGAAAGGGTCTGAAACTTCCGGTGGCCCATTCCATATTCCCCGGTGACCGGAGATGACCTTTTCCGATCAGATAACAAAGACAAAGAGATGAGATTTGTGAAGAATATGGAAAGATGGAAGTAAGAGTGGGAAATGAACTACAAATAGTGAGAGAGAGAGAGAGAGCTTAGGGCAGTTGAAAATTTAGGGCTACAGCTCAGGGTGAGAGTCAGCAGAGTTGAAAAGTGTTATTTTGTAGAGAGAGAGAGACAGCTATATATACGTATGTATATATATATATATGTGTGTATGTATATATATATGTATATATGTATATATGTATGTCTGTAGAGACATAAATGTTAGTACTTGTCATGAAGCTGGCACAAAATTTCATACGCAAACTTGCCTATGTCTTCACCAACTTGGAGACACATAAAGGAGGAGAGAGAAAAAAGGGAAAAATTATTCAATACAACTCTTACCGCGTCCCCCCGAACGACCCGAACGACCCGAACAATAATGTGGATGTCTTTTAATAACTATCGTATGTTCTATTCCAAAAAACTTGCATGTCCCTAATAATCATTTTAATGATATAAATTTGAGATACTCTTCCAGCTTCTTCTTGTATGTTATCCCTAATAGTAGTGACCTTCACCATTTGTGGGATTGAGACACTATGTTCCTTTCCTTAATTCTGAGATTCTTACCTAATTGTGTTGAAATAAGGCATATATTCTTTTCATCTTTCCAGAAAACCATGTGAAGTTACCGAAATTACTCGAGAAAGTTGCTACAATGTGGTGTGATTAACAATTTTGCATCGTTAGATCTATTAAAAGAGTATCTCAAATTTGTATCTAGAGGTATGTAAAATTTCGAAGCCACGTCTAATAATAACTACATTTCGATGGGGTCGTTATCTAATAATCGTAGATTTGAAATCTTCTCGTGATCTTATCCAATAGATTTGCCAATTTCTCTCTCATATTTTAATCTTCTAACATATGAGAGATTGAGACGTATATTAGGTATGACATACTATATAATTAATGCAGAGCTATATGTTTATGTTAGTGACATAATTCAATTAATTAAGCTAAGTAATCTCTATTATATATCCTGACATGGGTCTTAGTTAACCTAATTATTATTTGGACCATAATTATTAATGCCAACATTTAACACCAATGTTATTGAAACGTGGGGTTTATGGATAAATAGTGAGTTTGAAATAACTATTTTTTAAATTAAAAAAACAATAATTATTATAAAAAATAAAAATAAAAACTATAGATTCTAAACATACCCAAAATCTTATGGATTTAAAAAATATTAAAATATATATCTTTATATTAAATTCCAAAACAATTGGAACTCTTTTTTTTTTTTTTTTTTTTTTTTTTTTTAAAAAATTTTTTTTTTTTTTTTTTTTTTTTTTTTGTTGTTTAAAAAATAATTTTAAAATCTTTGAAACATGTTTTTAAATAATCAAACTTGAATTAATAATAATGTCAACCGTGTGAATTTATATTTGATATATATATATATATGACTAAATTTCTATTAGAATGGAATATAGAAACTGACGGGTTAAATTCATTGAATTAATTCCATGATCAAATAATTTATCTCAAATTTTTATTAATTTGCATTAAATTTTTATAAACTAATTAATAGAATAGATGATTTTTTTTTTATTTTTTTATTTTGGTAATTAATACATGGGACCCACAAAGAAAATGCAAGATTTGTAAGGGTAAGATTGAGACACGTAGCCTACCAAGATTTTTGCTTCCACGTCGTACAATATAAAGTAGCAATTCAGCGATTAATTTCATAATCATAATTAATTAATAATGTCTCCCCTTGTAAATACTTCTATTAATTAATAGGTTTCCCATTTTTGGGTTGAAATATCATTTTTTAAACTTTATAGTAAATTCAAAACCCATTTTATAGATTTTATTTTCAAGTAATAACACTTTATAGTTAATTTATTATAATGGACCCTTCTTAGCTTAGTTTTTTCTTACCCTAAACTTTGACTTAATCATACTTAATCACCCAATTTAAGACTAAAGTCAGATGGATTTGGTATCTTAATTAATCTTTGAAGGAATTTGGAATCCTGGTTTGGCCATATCATATATTTAAAAAAAAAAAAACATAAATTATTTATTTATCACTCAATATTTATGGTTGATTTAATTTATCTTCATTCTTAGTATAAAATTAAAAATGATGTTATTTTCATATTAAATAAATAAAATAATAATAATATGAGTAGGTATTTAATTTAAAATCTTCTTAATTAGGGGTTGAAGGCTTCACTTTATTAGGTGTTGAACTCATTAACTCTTTTAATTGGGTAATGTCGTAATTAGTGTGTTATTTAAATCTAATTTTCTTTTTATAAAAAAATTCTAAATTGGGTTTGGTTGAATTATTGAGAAATAGAAATTTCGAAGATGCTTTATAAAAGGTGCCGATTTGAATTTACTGAAAGAGGAAAATGGAATATAAAATAAAATAAATTTTATTTAAAAAATTTATGTCGTGTTTTATGGACAATATTTAATTCAAATTTAATGGACAAACTCTCATAACTACCACTCGTGGGAGAAACTATTGCATTTAAAATTAAGCGTCTATATTTTAAATTTAAATTTATGGAGGTCACCATCAAATTTAAATACATTATTACAATTTTAGTCATGGATTGTGAGATTATAAAATTTTTAAATAATTTTTTTTAATTGAGAAAATAAATAAAAAAAATTACAATTTGGTGTTCAGGTGAGAGTTTTGAATTTTTCATTGAAAGCTCAGTCTGCTATTTACTACACAGATTTTAATTTGGAAGTGGGCAATAACCTAATAATTGAGTTCCAATATTTAAAGCCCAATATTTACCTTTTTTATTATTTTTATTTTTATGCATAATATAAATTTAAATTAAATTTACAGCAAAAACAATAATTCCAACACAAATAAAAATAAAAAAAAAATTAAAAAAGAGACAAGACATCGCAACTGTCCAACCAAACAGCTCGTGCCGAGGATAAATAATAATAATAATAAATAAATAAATAAATAAATAAATAGTTCACTATGTTTTTTTTTTTTTTTT
>NW_019272023.1:1125028-1172439 GCF_002738345.1 Cucurbita maxima
AAAAAAAAAAAAAAAAAGAAGAAGAAGAAAGAGAAAATAGAGAGGGATGCAGAGATAGCCGTGCCTAATGGCTAAATATTAAAAGCAAAAGATTGAGAATGCAAAATGAATATAGATATGAGAAAGGAGGGTGCCTGGTCCTGCAATGGGTTGCTCATATTTATATCCCAACCCCCTCTTATAATTCCACATTTACACGCAACCCACCCCTCCCCAGTTCATCTATTAATCTCAATTCTCTGTTTACTTTTTTAATTTTACTTGCAATATTATCCTCTATTCATTCACCTGTCCTTGTTTCTGGACTATATAGCTTTCAATTTTTGCTTCTTTTCATCCTTTGTAAATATATTTAATAATAGGGCGGTTTGGTTGGATTCGGTTCGAGGTATTTAAGAACATTCATTTTTTTTTTGAACCGGTCGATTGATTCACGAATTTAAATTGTTTGCCAGTGTTGTTGAGATAGATTTGGTTGTATTGATGTTTGAGTGATTTGCACATTTGTCTGGCAATCTCTCTAGAAGCATACAAAACTGATGAATTAGGCATTGGAAAGTAGATCTAAGACATGTACTAAAGGATGAGGACAAACAAAAGCCACAAGAAAAGTGTGCATTTTCAACCTTGAAAACTTGTTTATAAATCTAGAGATAAGAGATCAAAACATTATTTTATATATTGAACTATGCTCGAAGATCAACTTTTTGAGTTTGACAAAACGGGACTGGATTTGAGCCAACACAATCGTAAATGAACCAAACTTTAAACGAATTGACCTTATTCATTGGGGGCATAGCAATAACTGCATAATTCGTTCAACGAAAACGAAATCGAAATCAAAACATAACTATACTTCTTCCCCCACATCATACCCAGACAAGTCCATCATTAATACTACTTTTGAGGATGTCAAAGAGAAGAACCTGTTTCTTCTTTTGCTTTTAAGCCTCTCGTCAAAACCAATCTGGTTGTGTGGGTTGTTTGTCCTGTAATCCATTACAATACTCTAGTGAATCTGCCCTTGAAAACGTACACCAGATATCCTAAAAGAAATTCAAAATAAGATGGGATAAAGTTAACAAAGCTGTTCACAATAGAATGTACATAACCAAAATCGACAGAGCGCATACCCATCGAGGAAAACCAAGACGACAAACGAAATGCCAAAAGCCTAGAAATGGTATCAACCTGTAAATTTCCATGTTATAATCCTTTGAGTTAAACTATGGAGGATTGCATAAACATCTTTGGTTGACTACCTTTTGGAATTCCTCGTGTTTTACGCTCTTTCAAGTTACTGGGAACGATAAATACAGAATCTACACAAACCCCACCTTTAGAATGCGTGCAGTCAATCTGTTTCATGGAAAATCTAATTTCCGTGGTCGATCCCGACTCATTGACAAAGAATTCACCTACCTTGTATTCTATCCAACACCCACGCTTGTGGTGTTCACTTTCAATAAATCTGTTCTCGTCTAAACAGAATTCATGTGTCGCTTGCTGTCCATCAGAAGTAGACATTTCGAACCGTACAGGCTTTACATCCCAACCGTGAGTATGCTCGAAGCTGCATCCACGTCGGCCGAGCCGCTTGTAGAACCTTCCAAGGTGAAGCCTGAAGGTCAGTGTATAGATATCAGCAGGAAAAGGGAATTTCACCATCCCATCTACTTCAAACCACCAAATTTGCTGCAGATATGCCACAACATTGAACCTGAAAAGATTGAGAAACATAAGAGGTGCGCTATAATTATGTAGGATCCTAACGCTTTGCAAAATAACAATCATCAAATAGACACGAACTCTAGCAACCCTGCTTGATGGAAATCACATTGCTCGGATGCACAACAGCCACTCATTACAAATGTTATAGAAGTCTATAATCTTTCCTTGTTACTTCCCACACAATCTAAGGACCCCCACTTAGTTTCTGACTACATTCATTCACGTGTAAATGTAAAGGACTGATCATGAACTTTCTCAAGCACCTCATTCACTTTGAGTATATTGATATAAAACTGAATTCATAAATCACCAGAACACCATAGATCCAAAAGAAAAGTTGTCCAACACAGGGCAACATTACACAAAATCTGACAAGGTTTAGTCTTTGATGCTTTGAGACTAAAGCAAAAGTTTAAGAGAGTCTTCATTTCTGGGAATTTCTAAATTTGTGTAATCAATGGAGATTGTCGTTAGCCCCTCACCAAAGAGAAAAGACATCCGGAAGCTGAAAAAAGCAATATTCACATATAGAGTTCAAGATGCAAAATCCTCAGAAAAGACTTGATAGTCATAGCAGCACCTAAAACCAAAAACATAATTCAGAAATTTGTTCAAAAGGTACATTAAAACTGAACCAAACATGACAGAAATACTATATGTCGAACCATTTTTTAAACTTATGAAGAGAAATTAAAATAAAAAGATAACGACCAGTTCCATCCAGACAAACAATGAGTTTGTTGAAAAAAAATCATGCCCATGTCATCATCCAAGTACAAAACAAAAAGGAAGGAACTAGCAGCAGGACTGAGCAGTCTAAAACAACAAATATCAATGACAAACCAACAATTCAGTTTTTCATGACCATCACAGCAACGAAACATATTATCATTCTTCAGTAATATCACTCCTTATTTACCAAAAATCACATCAAATGCCTCCACCAATTACCAGTTTACTCACAAAACAGCATTTTGATAAATTGATACTTTAGTCACATATGACAGAACGAGTTTTCATCATATCCTAACAATTGCAGCAACAAAGAAACAAAATAATCAGAAAGAACCAGAGGAGTCAAAGAATTCAAAACCCAGTGGCATATGTAAGCCACTCACCTCCCGTCCATAGAGGCATAGATACATCTTCCATCAAAATGCAAACCACCTCTTTTGCAAGTAAATCATGAATAAAACTTTTCATTACTTGAACGAATTGGCTAATTCAAACCCAATTCAAGATCAAAAAGCCTACAAAGACCAACTAAAAGTTGCGTAATAAGTTTCAAGCTAAGGATAATCCGAGTCTAACCGAGACTCTTCAGTCGAAATCCAATTCCAGTATCTTCTATCATCAATTCCAGTTATAGACATGGCCTTCGCTGATATTGACATGCAAATCTTTCCCGTGATTCTGTCCAGCCACACCTCCTGTAAAGGTTCAAAATTCCATAAACCAACATCCCTTCCTCCACAATTATACTCCCAAAAACACAAAAAGAGGGGGCGGGGGAAATCAATTGTCGAACTCTAAAGGATCAACCAAGAAAAACCCTAACAAATAAATTCCAACCCAGAAAAAAAGAAACAGAAAGGAAATGAAATCTTGCAATGGGAAAGACGACGAACCACCTTATTTCCATCATCGAATGGCACCGGCCGAGATAGCAGTGCGTATATGTCCTTTCTTGACAGATTTTGATACCGTTGGGGGGGCAGCAAATCGAGAAGATCTTGATAATTTGAAGGCAATTTTGATTGCCAAACGGAATCCGACGAGGCGGCGCCGCGAAACGCTCTGTTAAGCCGCGCAAGGTTGCAAATCTGTGGCGGAGTCAGGTAAAGAAAAACACAGGCGACGCAACTCTCGGGTATGTCTCCGAGGCCAGGATCGTTGGTGGAGCCATTGGCAACTTCAGCCAAGTAAGAGAGCAAGGCTCCCATCGGCGCCGACGGTAGAGTCCCAAATCAATACCTCAAAATTTCCCGCAATTTCTTCAGGTCATCGCTTAATCGCCGGCAGAAAAGCATTCAAGATTAGTTTATCACAAAACCGCGTCCCTCGTCCAACGGTTTTAGGAATTCGAAATCCGGACACGGATTTCCATGATACCCCACAAATAAATACAATTTCCAAAGAGAAGTTTTGGGCTTTTCGGACAGGAACGTGGATGGAGGAAAGGCAAATGGGGGCAAAACAAAAAGAGAGTGGCGAGCTACAAGAAAAGTAACGAAGAGAAATGAAACGACGCATCGGATTAGGATAAGAAAATGCACCAAATCGAAGAAATTTGAGAGGTGTTTGGAGGGCTAGCGCAGCTTGATTCGAATTCAAAATGGACCGTAACATATTCAAAACAGAGAAGATGGAAAAGGACGTGGAAGAAGGCGAGTGGTGGGTCGTCGGAATTACAGCTTTGGGATGAATTGAAATTGGGTTCTTTTGGTTTCGGCCATTGAAGAACAGTGAAGCCCCACTGCGGCGCTATGGATCGTCGATCTCGTCTCCTTTGTGGGTCATCAACTTTTGATGTAAAGCCGAAGGAATCAGAGATCTTTTCTCGTACTTCCGCACATTTTGAATCTGTTATAATTTCCCGATATGGATCAAATATCCATCTTTCTCTGGAACATCTTTTTAACTAAATTATCAGGAGTCAAAATTTGGAGTTCACATTATCCAAAAAGTAAAAAAGAAGAATAATTATTTAAAATGATGAAACACGATGTAGTCATTTTTTTCAATAACTAAGGAAGAGTAGAGCAAAAAAAAAGAAAAAATAAAAAGATTGTGGTTTTCGAGATACGTACGTGGAATAGCAATGTGTCTAACGGCGAGGCCATTTCCCAAACCAACAACAAAACATTTCCCCCCTTCTTCTCTCCACAGGTTTCTTCTAAAAATACTGTGGGTTTCCAGTTTCCAGTTTTCATCTTTTTCCTCTACCACCTCGCTTACCTCCCAAAACCATGGGCGGTTTTCTGTCAACCCAATTCCACAATCCACTCTTCCCAAACCGGCTGCCCCCTTCTATCTATATACTCTCTCATCCATGGTCTCTTTCACTCTATCCAATAAGCCCACTGTTCTTCTCTCTGTCTCTCTCTCTAAGAACATTCTTCAAATTTTGAGTGTTAGGGACAGTCTTCTGCTAACATTCTATAGCTAGTCAGGAATTTCTGTTTCTGGGTTTGTGTTTATTTCTAGATTTAGTAACGGTAAATCGAGAAAACTAGGGGGTGGTTTTAATGGAACCCAATAGTTTAGGCGGCGGCGGCGGTGCTAGTGGAGGGATGTTTCCCGGCATTAGTTCGTCAATGCTGGGATTGGAATTGCCACTTCATCAAATCCCATCAAATCCTCACCAATTACACCACCCCCCAATGGTGTCATATGTCCCACACGAGGCCCACCACCAACAACAACCGCCGCCGGCCGCAGTGAAATGCCCATACCCGGCGAAGCCTAAGCCGCAGCAGTCAAATGTCAGCGACGAGGAGGAGCAGGGATTAGCGGACGACAGCAACAGCGACGCCAAGAAGAAAATCTCGCCGTGGCAGAGGATGAAATGGACGGACATGATGGTCCGGCTGCTGATCACGGCGGTGTTTTACATCGGCGACGAAGGTGGGTCGGAGCCGATGGACCATGCCAGCAAGAAAAAACCAGTGGGGCTTCTGCAAAAGAAGGGGAAATGGAAATCCGTATCCAGAGCAATGATGGAAAAAGGATTCTACGTTTCACCGCAGCAATGCGAAGACAAATTTAACGATTTAAATAAAAGATACAAACGAGTTAACGACATTTTGGGGAAGGGCACCGCCTGCAGAGTCGTCGAGAATCACACCCTATTGGAATCAATGGAATTAACACCGAAAGTGAAAGAAGAAGTCCGAAAATTACTCAATTCTAAACATCTTTTCTTCAGAGAAATGTGCGCTTACCACAACACTTGCCGTCATGGCGCCGGCAACAGCGGCGGCGGCGGTGCCAATACCTTACCGGAGACGGGGGCAGAACCATCCCACCTTCCACAACAACAACAACAGCAACGATGCTTCCACGCGACGGAGACCGCTCCTGTCGCCACGGCCGGCGAGGGTTCGAAAAGCGGAGATGAGGAAGAGGAAGACGAGGATGAGGATGATGAATCGGAAGAAGACGATGAGGAGGAGGAGGAGGAGGAGGAGGAGGTTGAAGGAAGTTCGAGAGTACAGGAAGAGGAGGAGGAAACGGAATCGAAGAAGAGGGGGAGAAAAGAAGGATTCACAGCGGGGATTCAGCAGATGAGTGCGGAGGTGATGGGAGTTGTGCAGGACGGGGGGAGGAGCCCGTGGGAGAAGAAGCAGTGGATGAAGAGGCGATTGATTCAGCTAGAAGAGCAGCAAGTGAAATACCAATCGCAGGGCTTAGAGATTGAGAAACAGAGACTGAAATGGCTGAAGTTTAGGAGGAAGAAGGAGAGGGATATGGAGAGAGCGAAGCTGGAGAACGAGAAGAGAAGGCTGGAAAATGAGAGGATGATGCTGATGGTGAAGCAGAAGGAACTCGATTTGACGGATCTGCACAATTATCAGCAGCAGCAGCAGCAGCATTCCTCGAACAGGCGAGGTGATCCATCTTCGATCACAGGTTGAAGATGATGAAGAAGAAGAAAGGGATTAGGGTTTTTGAATTTGGGGGTTGAAATGTAATTTAAAATAATTATAAACCCCGTTTGGTTTGGTTTTTCAATATTTTATTTATAACTGATTAAGATTTTGTCTGATAGATGTCGGATAATTCTGAATAAACCAAACAGAAGCTTTTCATTTCTTTTTTTCTTTTTTTGTTTTTGTATTATTAATTATTATTTTTAATCTGCAAGAAAATAAATTTTGTATTTTAAAATGGATTTCCTTAATATCATTTGGACCACACAAAAGGCTATTATTGGGCCCAGCCCATCTTCGTGACCAAGCCCAAAAATTTAAGGCAAATTAGAGGAATATTGCAAAAAAAAAAAAAAAAAAAAAAAAAAAAAAAAAAAAAAAAAAAAAAAAAGCCAAATGGCGGCTAAACCCTAAACGTTTTATATTATCTTTTATTATTTAATATAACATTTATGCATCCACGTTTTATTGTACTAAAAAAGAAAAAGAAAATAGAATAAACATTTTATATTATCTTTATCTTTTTGTATGCAAATGTAAAAAGGTTTAATATATTTTTTGAAATATCTGTGTTTTATTGGTCATTATTCTTAAAAAGGTATTTTATTGATTAATTAAACTTGTGGCATATTTTGTCCATCAAGGACGTGACTGATTTGATAAGTAGGGGTAGTATCGATAATTAGTGAAACTAAGAAGGGTATTTGTGGAAACGAGAAGGCATGTTAACGATCGTCACGGAGCCTCAACGATAAGGGCCCCACCGTGTGGGAAGAGGATAGAAATTTCTCGGTACTTAACGGAACCGTGAGAAGCCGTGACGTGGGAAGTCTTGAGCAGTTCACGGTAGGGTGTGTTCCGTCAAATCCCTTTCGTGAGAATTTGAAAACGCCCTCAACGTTTGGCTCTCCTTCCCTAACGCCGTCGTTCCGGTGAAGCTTGAATCCTAACCCTAACGTCCTCTAATGGCTTCCTGTGACGACGACTTCTCTCTCCTCAGCGACGACCACCACCACCACCACCAACAACACCACCAATCTACCGCCAACCACCATCATGTACCAACTCCTAACCACATCCATCAATCATATGCTCCTCACCGCTTCACGCCTCGAGCGTCTTCCGTTCACGCGTCGCCACCGCCACCTCCCAATCAACCGGCTCAACCGATTCTCGCGCCGTCTGGAAGTCCGAAGAAGATCGGCGGCCCGATAGATGAGGAGGGGGAGGAAGACGATGGGGAGGATTATGGTGATGCTGCTTTCTGCTCCAGTTCGTTTGATAATGGAGATCCGAATCGGCTTGGTGTTGGTGTTGATGTGCGGGTTGAGAAGAGGAAGGATCAGTCGGATGAGCTTGGGGAGGAAGGAGGTTCTTATAGTTATAAAAGAGCGAAGCCTTCCTCCAGTGGCGGAGAATACAGGAAGGATCGAGAGGAGTGGAGCGATGCGGCTATCTCCTGCCTTCTGGACGCGTATACCGAGAAATTTACGCAGCTGAATAGGGGAAATTTGAGGGGGAGGGACTGGGAGGAAGTGGCTGCAACTGTCAGTGAACGGTGCGAGAAGCAGAGCAAGAGCGTAGAACAGTGTAAGAACAAGGTGGACAACTTAAAAAAGAGGTATAAGTTGGAGAGGCAGAGGATGAGTAACGGTGGCGTTTCGATCAGCCACTGGCCTTGGTTCAAGCAGATGGAGCAGATTGTTGGAAATTCTTTGACAATGAAGGTTGTGTCTGACGATGATCGGAGTGTTGCTTCATCAGGGAATACTCCGAGGATATCAAAGAGGTTCTACTTCTTACCGTCTCTTTCTTCCCCGGATCTACCATTCTACAAAACAAAACATGTTTTGGGAAAATGGGTGTTCTTTCAGATCTGTGTTGTGTGTGTTTTTCGATTACCATGAGTTCTTGAGTGCATAGTCAATTGTCTATTTGAGTAATAACTCTACAAGATACACAATTTCTTTACACGTTTTTGCTGACGGGGGTTGTTATTCATTGTATATCTGCAATTCTTTCATCCTCGGAATTTCGTATTCACTGGTCATTGCTCTGGAGTGAAAGGAGCAGTTTGAAATTCTAAGTGCATATCTTTATTAACAGCTCTTAGATCTTACTGGATCAAGCTCGTACATTAATTGTAGTGAATGTTTAGAACTATGTCCCAAAACAGTGTTAGCCGCAGTGACGCTTTCAGATGTACAATGGTTTCTGTGTCTGGAAAAATCTATAGTGTATCAATAGTGTATGATTTCTGTCTGGTGTTTCCTCTCTTTGTTCATAGCATATGTGCTTTGCAGTTTGCTGGCGTGTCAATGTACCCATGTTTATGTTTGCGGGATGAACCAATCTTTGGAAGCAGATTAGAGTTTCCATTCGCACGCCTTATCATACTATTACCAATATGGTGTATTTTGTTGTGTACTCACTGCTGAGTAGTTTGGAGTTGGTTTAGACGAATATATAAGAAACAAATATTTGGACATGTCTTGTTGATTTGCTTCATTTTTTAAAATGGGTCAATGAACCTCATGTTAATGATAAGCTGTTCTTTTTTTTTTTTTTTTTTTTTTTTTTTTTTTTTTTTTTTTTTTTTTTTTTTTTTTTTTTTTTTTTTGTTCTTTTTTGAGTTTGATTAGAGTTCCATGGTAGTTTTGTTCACGAGGTAACAACAGTTATTGTTTTTGCAATCGATTGCAGGTATGTTCTTCCCACACCCAATACTGCTGGTCACATGAATAATGTAAAACCCAAAGCAGTTACCAGTCCAAGGTGGCGAAGAGTCGTGTTTAAAATCAGTGGTGAAGCTCTTGCAGGGACTGGTCCTAACAACATTGACTCAAAGGTTTAATAGAATTTTCTTGTGACATTCTCAGTGAGTTTATAATGTTATATCGTTAAGACGATTGGATAGTTGCCAGCATCAAATCTGTTTCTCTGATGATTAGGTTGCAATGGCAATCGCCAGGGAAGTTGTAATGGCCTGTCGCCTGGGTGTGGAGGTATTAATTATTGCCAACCATTTTTTATCGCTTCTTTCCCTTTTTTCACACTGGACTATAATTTTTGGTTAAAATATTGCAGGTGGCAATTGTTGTTGGAGGTCGTAACTTCTTCTGTGGAGACTCTTGGGTGACTACAACAGGTTTAGATAGATGTACAGCATACCAAATTGGGTGCGTTTTTACTCTCCTCCTTGGTGATACAAAATCTAAATCCTCTTTCTCATTATTTAGTTGGCCGTTTTTTTTTTTTTAACAAAGCTTTAATCACACTTTCTCTCCTAAAAAAGAGAACATAGACCTTCCAGACCTACATTCTGTTGATGTTAATGAAAACTTAGAGATGTCTGTCATCCAGAATAGGAATCAAGAGGCTATTTCCCCAAATGCTAGAGATGTGGGAAAAATCATGAAAAATGTCAAGATAATGTGAATCTCAAGAGATTTTGATATTTAGATAAATTAACAAAAACTTTCTAATTTTTAAAAATTGTTTCATTGACACTGATACTATTGCTATGATTTATCATATGTCCATTGTGGCATTCTGTAGTTGTATGAGACTGCCATCCGCTTCATCTTTGTTGGTGTTGACATGCCTTTTTCCGTTTCTTTCTTCTTATAGGATTCCTGTGTTTTTCTGATGTCGAACTCTTGGAAAGGGGTCTTGTCTATTTAAGAAATAAGTAATTTTGTATTCTAGGAAGCAAATGAGGGGGTTGAGAAGGTTACCTCCCTTCTTGTCTCTAAAGCTAAAACATGACCTTGCCTGAATGGGATCTGTGTTGTATCACTGTAACCTTGATTTATTAAGTATCTGAGCTTGAAAGTTGGCACTTGGTTTAATGAATGTTTAGTTGAGGCCTTTAGTGCATTTGAGGTTTGTGGGGTAGATCAATAGAAGATTGTTAAATTTGTGCAGAGATGTTGGAACGTACCATATGCTATTTTTGACTGGATAGATGCTTGGTAGTGGTAGCTTATGAAATACTTATTTATCCTGACTTTGATAGTAGAACGCTCCGGATAAACATCATCTGTGTAACAAGCATTACTAATATTGACACCCTGAATACCATCTCTACAGTATGATGGCTACCGTTATGAATTCAGTACTTCTCCAATCAGCAATAGAGAAGATGGGAGTTCAGACTCGTGTCCAATCTGCATTTATGCTTCAGGAGGTTGCTGAACCATACAGTAGGCAACGTGCTATAAGGCATCTTGAGAAAGGCAGAGTAGTTATATTTGGTGGCATTGGTGCTGGCACTGGAAATCCCCTATTTTCCACTGATACAGCTGCGGCCTTTCGAGCTTCTGAGAGTATGGCCCTGCCTACTATTCTGTCTCTTTTAGTCCGTTGTTGCATGATCTCTCCTGTTTCATTTTTTCTATTTTGTTTGCGAGTATGCAATGCAACATATGCTAATCTTTCGGATTTAAATGCTTACATGGTTTTACATGCCTTTCTCTCTTACTAGTTCATGCTGAGGCAGTTCTTAAGGGTACAAATGTTGATGGGGTGTATGACTGCAATTCGCATGACAGCAATTTTACATTCAAGCACATCTCTTTCAGGGAGTTAGTATCAAGAGGTGCCATTAGCATGGACATGACAGCATTAACTTTCTGCGAAGAGAATAACATTCCCGGTACGTTTTTTCGTTTATATTATTAATATAATGTTCAGGGTTAGTCTAATATTCTGGCTTAATGCCATGGTTGATCTCTAAAGACTTCACAGCATCAACTTAATATTATGGTTTAATCTCAAATCACTAACTAACGTCAACATAGCTCAACTGGTTAAGACATCATTGACTAAGAGGTCAGAGATTCAAAAACTTCATCCTCCAAATGTTGTTATGATCTTAAAAAGAATCTCATAGCACTAAATAGAAGTTTGAAGTTTGATGTGTTTTCCTCTATATTGTTGCATTGTTGTCGAAGGATTAGAATGAAATCCAACCCAATTTTGGTTTTACAGTTGTGGTCTTTAATCTTCTTGAGCCTGGAAATATCTCAAAAGCTTTATGCGGAGAGCAAGTGGGTACTCTGATTGATCAAAATGGAAGAATTAGCTAGCGGTCGGTGGGATCTCTTTAAGCAATGGTAGCTCTGCCTCCTTTCAGCTTCTGGGTTCTTTCCGGGTAAGGATTTGGAGTGTTTTGCTATGTTACTTTCTAAGTAAACCACAGTGTGAAAGTGTAGAGAGTAGATTCTGAATACCGATTTGAAGATCTGATTCTTGGTGTGTTGCCAAAATTTCTTCTGCATTTGCATTTGCATCTGTATTGTAATGTATTTGTATGTATATTATTAATATTGATTCAGTGGAAGGCTAGGGTTAAGAAAATAGATGTTATGGTATGACAGAGTTGAAGTATATTGGTGGTATTGTTATCTTTATTAAAATAAAGGTATACCTGTCGTGTAATGTATGTCTAGTGTTTGTAAGTTCCATGTCAATTTGGCTCATTCTCACCATTTTCAACCCATGAATTCAACACAAAACATGTACATACAATAATAGTAAACTATGAACAATTTTGAAGGCTGTTTGGTGGGAAGGATGCCAGAAAAGACATCACTCAATCTTCCATATTTTGGCTTATTCCAAATCAAAACCCAAAAGGTCAAACATGTCGTTTCTTCATAAACTCATCACCCAATCTTCCATAAATCCAAATCAAAATTGAAAAGTTTAATACAATTGGCTTGGCTCGGCTAGTAATTGTCACTGTCAACCTCACAGTTTTGAAACGTGGCTGTTTGAAAAGAGAGGAGAGGTTTTCATACCCTATGCACATTTGGTACCATTTGTAACAGTCAAAGTTTACCGCCAGCAAATATTGTTAGCTTTAAAATGTGTTTCTACACCCCTTGTAGAAATGCTTATTTCATTTCAATCGATATGGAATCTCACAAAATATATATATATAGAGCAATGAAACTCTAATCTCACAATATATATACACCCTTGTAAATTGCATGTTAATTATTGTTGAATTATACTCACTTTGTCGTTATACTCACTTTGTCAAAGCGATTACTACTATCTTCTAAAAAAAATTAATGAAATATAAAATATATATATATATATATATATATATACATATAGCACAATTTTTTGTTTAAATAATTTATCTAAAAACAATATTTTTATGAACATTAAATAAAATCCACGATGGCATTATATTACCTTATTTTAAGACTTACATGAGAATTAAAAAATTAAAAAGAACCCTTAAATTACATGACAGGGAACTAATTAATTAGCTTAATTACGGGTTTATGGGAAGATCAAGTGAAGCTTCCCACTGTCACGCAGAGCAAACATGGATCAAAGTTCTTAAGAGTAATCACCAAAGAAATTCTAATAAATACATAAATTTGCATGAGAAAATGCAGAGAATATTAACTTAATCGAAACATCATCTCAAGGAACAATCCACCTCAAAACTTGTGGCTACGCCATACCATCTTCTGTGGTGGCAATGGAAGGTGAAAGCGAATTACGCGATTCGTCGTAATCTTCTCCGAGCGGGGACTGCTCGACCCTAATATCTTCGATCATCTTTGTCACTTCCGCCATTGTTGGTCTCTTCTCAGGCTGAGGAAGAACACAAGCCAACCCAACATGAAGCATAGACACAAGCTCCTCCTCAATGTTCTTATACCTCAATAGCTCCGGATCAAACACCTCAGCCGTCCACTCTTCCTTCACCACGGATCGAACCCATTTCGGGAGGTCCACCGACAACTCTTGCTTGTCGTTACGTGGGTGCGAAGGCGACGGGTAGAGCGACGGTGCACGACCCGTCAATACTTCTAACAACAAAACTCCAAAGCTATAAACATCTGCTTTTTGAGAGAGTCGTTTCGTCTCGTCTTGTTCAGGAGCCTTGTATCCTCCCAACCGTGCAATGGCATGAACGGGATTGAGAAGAAGAGACAACCCGAAATCAGAAATGCAAGCAACTCCATTTTTGTCGAGAAGAACATTGGAAGATTTGACATTGCCATGGGGAATGTTTGATGCTTTGTATTCTCCATGGATGCTTGCTAGCCCACGAGCAGCTCCAAGAACTAAACTGATCCTGGTCGTCCAATCCAATGGAATCCTCCCTGGCCCTCGATTCCCTAATCCAAACAAACAAACAAACAAAACAAAATCAACCAAATTCTTCATCAAACACGTTGTAAGCAATCAAAAGCTTCATCAATGAACCAACCATGGAGAAGATTATGAAGACTCCCATTTGGAAGATATTCATAAACCAGAAGCTTTTCTTCTTTAGCGTAGTAAAAAGCTCTCAATCTAACAATATTTGGATGTTTAAGCTTCCCAATTACATCCATATACTGCTCAAAATCCTTCCTCGGACATGGGTTTGCATCCTTCAATCTCTTCACCGCCACCGTACAACCGTCGTCCAGCACCGCCCTGTAAACAGTCCCCAAGCTTCCTTTTCCGAGCATCTCCGCCGACGCTCTCAACAAATCTTCAAGCTCGAATTGCTTCTTCCAATCGAAGAACACCAATTTGCTTCTGTCTGTAGCGTTAGTGCCATCACTGTCGCCGCCGCCGTTGGCGTACACCTTCTTCTCGCTGCCGTAGCTACTTCCGCTCTTCCTTCTCTTACCGCTCTCGCTTCCGGCCATGGAGCTTGAACTCCGGTCACGATCACGAGTGCAGTAATACGCGACAATAAACGAGATAATTACAAGCAACGCTACGCAATTTGCGATCACAATCGCGACAATCGCGCCAGGGCTAAGTCCTTTTCGCGATTCTTTATTATATGAACTGATGATAGGGTTTTGCGGCAATGAGCTTGGATTTGAAGGTACCGTTCTGCTAGAATCCATCGCCGGCGGTGAACCAGTAACCGAACAGATCGGTAACGGACTCGATCCACAAATCCCTTCGTTTCCAGTGAAACTCTTCTCGCCGAATTTCTTCATCATCCCGTCCGGCAACCGGTCGGACAGTTCATTGTTGGTTAAATTAAGTTCGGTGAGATTCACAAGCGAAACAGAGAAATCGGGCACCGTACCGGAGAGAACATTGTTCTGCAAACGGAGTGTAAGAAGCCGAGACAATTTAGCGAGATCCTCTGGGATTCCGCCGCGGATGTTGTTATCTGACAAATCTAGCCTTAGGAGTCGCCGTAGAGAAGAGATCTCCGGCGGAATCTCGCCGGAGAAGTCGTTGCCAGAGAGATACAACAGCTTGAGATTCGTGCAGTTCACAAGCGGCGAAATGGTACCATTCAAACGGTTGTCGTGGAGGTCGAGAAGGCGGAGTTGGTGGAGCGGCGCAAGAGACTCAATGGGGCCTCGTAAGTTCATAGAAGGAAGAAAAAGAGCAACAACACGGCCATTAACAGAGCATTGAACTCCACGCCATGAAGAAGCACAGGCATCAGAACCAGTCCAATTTCTTAGAAGGCCGCCGTGAGAATCAGCTTGAAGACGGAAGCGAGTAAGAGCAGAGGTGTCGTCGCCGTCGTCCAAAGAGAGAGAAGCAGAGGCCAAAAGGGTAAGAGAGAGAAAGAGGGCGACGGCGAAACTGCAAATGTTCACCGGCATGATGATGATGATGATGATCTGTGGGGAATTTGGTTGGAGAAATGGCTGAGAGGGAAGAGTAAGGAAGAAGGGTGTCTTTGCTTGAAGGAACCCAAATTGAGAAAAGCGAAGGAATGTCCTATCCGTTTGTCTGTGAGTGTGTGTGTCTGAGGAAGAAGAAGATGAAGAAGAAACAGAATCTGTTTGATCTGCCAGTCCCTACAGAGAAAGGGAATCGGAATGATTAAAGGGTGTGAGAATTAATTAAGAAAACAAATCATGATTATCAAAAATTAAGGGTGATTGAAACTCAGAGGGGGAATCATTTTAAAGTTGCAATTTCAGACGGGTTGATTCAATCATTGCTGTCCTCCACTCTTCATAAATCAAATCAGGAACTTCTTCATTTTTTTTTTTTTTTTTCTTATCTCATATTAATTAGAAAGAAAAACTAAAGGTTTTAAAATCTTGTAATTGAGAACGAGAAATAATATGTGGATAGTGGTAAATTACAAATTTAAGATTACGAGCTTAAATTTTGAATATAGCTCCCTCCAACACCTACATGTATATAAAAACGTGTTGATTATGGTCGGGTTAAAAAAGTTGTATTACCCTATTTCTTTTAATTTATTAGAAAAAACTTAAAAAGGTGAGAACTTTAAGTGAGAGCAAAGCAAGCTTCTCCCCACCCATTTGAAATGATTAATAAGGTTATCAACATGCTTGCTCACCCTATAAACTTTTATAAATTTATTTACATTTTTCTTTAATACTATTAATTATTTATTTTATTTTTTTTAAAAAAAGGAAAAATTACTATCTCTGTTTCTACGGTTTTCATATTTCCATAAAAGCCCTTCAAATTATATCATGGCCACAGTGATGCTGTCGACTAAAGTCAAGCAATTGCTTCAGCTTTTTTCCCGATGCCATTCCCACTTTTTCGCTTTTTTCTTTTTTTCTTTAACATAAAAAAATGGTGATTGAAGGCGGGATTGGCGTTCCCAGATTTACCATTTTCTCTGTAATTTATGTCTCCTCCGCCATGGATTCCGGCGATGCTTCCGGTAACAGTCCTCTCCAAACCGTCGACCCGGAGATCTTCGATATAATTGAGGAGGAGAAGCGTTGCCAATACCCTCTGAAAATTTCACCTCCTTCACCGTTGCTGCGGAGGGCATGCCGGCGACTCAATAATACGGTGGCAACGCCTGTTCTTCAGCTCTCCAGGCCATCCATGTCGGTCCGGCAATATGGGTCTTAATTTTAAAATTAAAAGAAAATTTATTTTAGATTTAACAGGTGTTTTTAAATTTTAACTTATCATTTTAAAATAATAATTTAAACTAAAAAAAAAAAAATAGTATTTTATTTAAAAAAATATTAAACTATGGTATTTGAATATTTGGGCTTATCAGAAGCCCATTCGACCAAAGTCCAAAACGTTAGTCAAAATTCATTTTAAAATCTTGAACTAAAATAAAAACAATAATTAAAAAAAATCAAAAAATTAACGATTATTTTGTTTATAACTAACCTACGCATATGACTTTGCCAATCAACTCCTATGATGAACAAACTTTATACAAATTTTTATTTTTTTAAAATATGATTCAAACTACCTTTTGCTTTTTTTTTTTTTCTTTCAATATTATAATATTTTGATTAATTCATTCGTTTCATTTACAAATTAATCAATTATATAATTTTATTTGAAATTTGAGAATATGTTATTCTTAATAAAAAAAAATTAATATATATATATATATATATATATACATACGTGTGATCTTACGGTGACTCGCATTTTTAAAATATGACTAAATAGATAATATATCAAAAATATAAATAGACCAAATAAAATTAAAAATAATAATAATAATAAATAATATAATGTATTTATAATAATTCACTTTTTAATTTAAAAATAACAAATAAACATCATGCAAATACATTGTTACTTTATGTGATAAATTTAAAAATAAATCATTGCATTTTATTATTGAATAAATCTT
Source organism: Cucurbita maxima (assembly GCF_002738345.1). Classification (NCBI taxonomy): domain Eukaryota; kingdom Viridiplantae; phylum Streptophyta; class Magnoliopsida; order Cucurbitales; family Cucurbitaceae; genus Cucurbita; species Cucurbita maxima. The sequence goes on from NW_019272023.1 coordinate 1,142,009, forward strand.
CTTCGCCTTTTATTTATTTATTTATTTATTGATAGGCCCTTTAGATTAATTAAAAACAAGAATAAAAATTGCATAAATGTTTAAAAGTATTTCTCCATCTTCGTGACGTCTTAATACCAAATCGCTAAAGTAGGTTCAAATATTTATAAATTTAACATCATATCTTATTTTTCTAATTTTAAATATATTATTATAACATTTTAATTTTAATTATTTATTTTTTTGTTTTAATTTTAAATGGTAGAGTCCAAAAGTTTTATTACGTGACAGAAAAAGAAACCTATTTGCTCTTTTATTTGATGAGGTTTAAAAAACATTAATTATATATTAATTTTATAGATATAAAATCTAAACAAAAGAAGATATGATTTTGAATACAGGTTCGGTACATAATAGTCTAAATATTTTGTCCTCACTCACATGCATCTTAGAAAAATTTATAGCGATAGGGTTACATTACCTACCCATCGTTTCTTAAAAGCAAAAACTATCACTGCATGCCATCACGAGTCTTTTCAACATATTTTGTCGTCACTCACATGCATCTAAAAAAAAATCTTAAGAGTTCACCGAACGTAAAATTATTCTAATTAAAGCACGTTTAACTATGAAGTTTTTTTTGGTATAGGTAATAAAATTGAATATTTTATTAATATTAAATTTTAAACTTTTTAATCCCTAATATTTTTGTACCTAATAATTTGTTTTTTTTTTAATTCCATATAAATATTGTAAACAATTTTGTGTGAACAACTATCTGGACCATATTGAAATTGGAGTTATATTGACATTATTACAATTGAAAATAAAAAAATAATTTGTTAATGATATCATTAATTTGTCTGGAAGCAAAAAATTAAATTTATCCAATCTTTAGGATACGAGCTTATATGGACCACAAATCTAAATTAAAAATATATTCATACAAAAAAACACTAAATTGGATAATAATAAAAAATCATCTGGGCCCAACAAAGCGGGGACCAAGAAGATCCAGTCCAACTTCTCAGGCCCACGATTTTGTAAATCATCACCTTCAAATGTGGCCCCACTTTTTCAAATTCCATGATTTTTGTTTGAAATTTATACATATTCACTTTAAATTTCCATTTTAATTTAAGATTAGAAAACTAAATTTAATTATAATTACGAATCCAGGTTACCTTACATGCGTTTAGTTAATATATTTAATTAGTAACAAAATAAATTGAAGCTAAAAAACCAATTTTAAATAATAAATTTATATCGAAATGTTTTTCAAATTTAGCTGTTAAATTGCGGGTTAAAATTCATAATTTGTACATTAATAAAAGCTGATTTTATTGAGATTAATAATTATCATTAAATTATGTTAAAATAAATGATGTAAATTAAGTCTTAAGAATGGATAAGAATCGGAAAGCATATTACTAATGGATTAGCTCAGTCAATTATTTATTTATTTATTTATTTATTTTTTGTAAAAGTTGATAGTTACTGGCCCAAAAATTTAAGAATCCAGTGAGGCATTTTATGTTTTTTAAATTTTTATTATTTATTTTGCTTTGAAAAAAAAAAAAACGTTGGAAATGTGTAGAAAATAAAAAATTAATATCCCCACACTAATAAAATTGACATACTAATATAATATACATTTTTTAAACAAAATTAATCAATCGGGGTACAATTATTGACATTATATATGTTTTTTTTTTCAGAAAAAAAGTTATAAATGGTCCCCTAAATTTTTTAAACCAATTTGGTAAAAATCACTGTTCATAATTTCAATATTTATAATCTCATAGTTTTTGTTGACCAAATTAGACTCCATAAAAATTTTGTTTTAAAAGACCAAAAAGAAAAAGGAATAAAAAAGAATTTTTGGATTAAATATTTCACAGTTTATTAACATATTTGAATAATGTAGACATGAAATTTCAAATAAATATATAAATTAATTATACTCATTGGTATGAGACGGAGACGCCAAAGCAAAATCATGAGACCTTATATTTAAAGTGGACAATATCATATCATTATATAGAGTATTCATCAATCGATTGAGTTACTATCGAATAATGTAAATGTATAATAAGTATTTACCAAGAATCTATTTATAACTATATAATTTTTTTAAAAAAATTAATCCAACTAAATTTTAAATTTTAAATTTTTAGAAACTCAGTGGATATATTGATTTTATTTTTAAATGTCCAAATAGAAATAGCGCCACCATTTACCGACCACGGGTGTTGACGGGGCAGAGGGAACACTTCTTCCCGTGGCTATAAATCACGAGAACCAAAAGCCACAGACACAACTCGCATGGAGATAGAAATTGCAGCGCTTATTTTAGTGTCCTTTCTGTGGGGTTTATGGGTGTGGCGCCGCCGTGGAGCGGCAGCGCTGGGTGAGCAGCTACCACCAGGGCCACCGCGTTGGCCAGTGGTTGGAAACTTGCTCCAACTCAGTTTTTCCGCTCACGAATCCTTCACAAAACTCGCCGCTAAGTACGGCCCAATCATGACCCTCCAACTCGGGTCCATGAAAACAGTAGTCGTCTCATCGAGCACGATAGCGCGAGAGATGTTCAAAAACCACGACGCGTCGCTGTCAGGGCGCATGATTTACGAGGCAATGAAGGGGGACCACGGCACAGAAGGTTCCCTAATCACCTCCCAATACGGATCCCACTGGCGGATGCTGAGGCGGTTAGCAACGAGCGAATTCTTCGTCACTCGTCGGCTCGACGCCATGCAACACGTCCGCCGACGTTGCGTCGATGCCATGATCCAATATGTGGAGGATGAAATAAAGGGAAGCGCGTATTGGTACGCGCCGCCGATGGACGTGGGGAAATTCTTCTTTATAATGAGCTTTAATTTAATCGGGAACCTAATATTTTCGAAAGATCTAGTGGGGCCAAATTCCAAAAGGGGGAAGGAATTCTATTACCACACGAGAAGGGTGATGGAGATTGCCGGAACGCCGAATGTGGCGGACTTTCTACGGGTGTTCCGGTGGGTCGACCCGCAGGGGATTAGGAGAACGACGCAGTTTCATGTGAAGGAGGCGTTTGAAATCGCCGGCGAGTTCATAAAAGAAAGATCGACGGAGAAAGAAAAAAAAGAAGAAAGAAAAAAGGATTATTTGGATGTGCTTTTGGAGTTCCGTGGCGATGGCGTTGTGGAGCCCTCCCGTTTCTCTTCTTGGATCATCAACGTTATCGTCTTAGTAAGCTTTATTTTTCATTATTATTATTATTGATCTTCTTTTTCATTTTTATTTTCAAAATTAAGCCTATAAATGTTTAAGATCAAATGGTTAAGAAATGGTGCATCTCACGTGATATGATTAAGAGATCATATATATATATATATATATATGAATAATTTAAATGATTAATTTATTATATTGTTGTCACATATCAGATTGTATGAATCGGATTTAGGGTTTGTCTGTTCCTAATGTTTTATAATGTTTGGGGCTCCACACTATTTTATAAATAATACGTTTGTATTTTAGTATTTTGGAATATTATTGTAATAATTTCATATTATTCTTCTTTTAGTTTTTTACTTTTATTTTCATTATATTTTTAGTATTTTTATTTTCATATGTTTTTGTAACGGCTCAGATCTAGTGTTGAGTACATATTGTTCTATTTGGCTTTCTTTTTCGGACTTTTTCTGAAGGCTTTAAAACCTGTCGTAACTTTTCCACATCCTTATAAATAATAGTTTGTCTCTTAAAGTTTTAAGGGGAAGTAGAGAAAGTCGAAAAACAACACTATGTGCTAGAGTGGATATGGGCAGTTAGAGTTTTAATTTTTTTTTTTTTAATCTTTTAAAGCTTCTCCTTTTATTTTTATAGAACAAATTAGGGAATTCCTATTGGGTTGGTTTTTTCTTTTTTCTTTTTTCAGGAGATGTTCACGGCGGGGACGGACACCACCACTAGTTCACTAGAATGGGCAATGGCGGAGCTCCTCCGCAACCCGGCAGCGATGCAAAAACTTCAGGCGGAGCTACGATCCACCATACTGCCAGACGGCAAACTTGAAGAAACCCATCTGCAAAACCTCCCATATCTTGATGCCGTCGTCAAAGAAACCCTCCGCCTCCACCCACCGCTGCCGTTTCTTTTCCCGAGAATGGCAATGAAGCCCTGCAAAATCCTCGGCTACTGGATTCCGGCCGAAACCCAAGTCTTGGTCAACGTTTGGGCCATTGGCCGTGACCCCAAAAACTGGAAAGACGCCTTGGTTTTCTCGCCGGAGAGATTCTTGGAGCCCACCGGCAGCAAGGATTTTAAAGGTCAACACTTTGACTTCCTTCCGTTTGGCTCTGGCCGCCGCATGTGCCCGGCGGTGCCGTTGGCATCAAGGGTTCTTCCAATGGCTCTGGGGTCGTTGATTCTGCGGTTTGATTGGGCTCTGCCGGACGGACTCTTGCCGGAGGAGATGGACATGTCGGAGCAAATGGGAATTACTCTGAAAAAGAAAGTTCCTTTGAAGGCCATTCCGATTCCTCATAAACGTCGTTTCGTGTAAAAATCAGTAAAAATAAAATATTGTTTTCATAAAAATAAATTTCACCACAATTTAGTTTCTAAATCGATAAATTTCTCATCCTCTGAGCTTCATGAATGCAAATTACAGAGCAAGAACATCAAAACAGGAAAACCCATAATTTCTACACAAATAACTCTCATCAGCTTCAACGCCAAATCCCTTTAACAATCTCTGCTCATGAACTTCATTTGAACTGCAAATATTGCTCAAAGCTACGAGCACCTCAACAATGGCGCCCTCCGTCTTCTCCCTGTCTGCATAATGGAGAGTTTGCAGCAGCAAAACACACGGCTTTGAACCACCCATGTCGCCGCCGTTGGGCTTCTTCTCAACACTGTGCTCTGAATGCCATGTCTCCATGTCATGAGCCATTGAAGTTAACCACTGCAATATTTTCGCCGTCGCTGATTTCCACTCTGCCGCCAGAACTGGATCGTACAGAGACGAGTGCCGAATTTTTGCTGCCTTTCTCAGTCGGGATCTCAGAGCTTTCCTTATACTCAACGGCAACATGTTGTACAGCTTGTCCCGTTCCTTGCTACCGATTAGGCGAGGCGCGGACGCCATTTGCTCGATCAAAGTCACTATTTTTCCGTAATGAATTGATAAGGCGGCGGCGCCGAGGGAATTTGGAGGTGAGCTTGGTAAATTTTCTTTAATAAAGAATGATGAGATTGAATAATGTCCGCCGTTGATTCGTCTCAGTGATGATGATACTCTGTTTTCAACTGCTGTGTTTTTCAGCTTCAACGACGACGTTTTGCGAACCTGTTGCGACGGCGGTGGAGAAACAGTTGCTCCGTACTTGCAGTCTCGAAATGACCGGAAATGGGGAAATTGAGAAAACCTTTTGCTCTCTGCAGAATTCTTCATCAATGGCGGACTCCGATTATAACTCTGTTTTTTCCCCTGTTCTTCTACTTTCGACCTCCTGCAATTATCCGCCGGGATACGGCGGCCGGTGATTTTCTTTCCGCTGTCCTCCGGCAGCCACATTTCGTTAACCCCAAACACAATTTTGATTCGTTGTGTAATGGTAATAATCGATCTCATGAAAAGTCTAAGAATGTAATCGAATGTTCTGTTCCAAGGGGTCAACAATTTCAAGCTCTGAACACGACGGCGGTGCCATGAAATTTCCTTCCGGTAATTGAACGATTTTCCACCGCCGCCGGCAAAGGAAAAATTCGTTGTGTTCCTCCCCAAATTTCGTTCAACCGCCGCCAGAACCTCCATTTCCCTCGACAGCTCGGCCGTGAACACAATAAATTTCTGCATTTTCTTCACTCTTCTCTCCATTTTTTCCCATCTATATTGCCATCTACCCCAATCAAATTCGTTCTTCATTGGATCTTCAACGAATTTTTCAAATTTGTGAAGAACAGGGTCCGAACATTTGTCCCCAAATCTCGCGATTGATTTCGCGATGTATTGAAGATCTCCGACGATTTCTACCCTCAAAAGCTCCATTAGAAATTGTTCGTCATTCGAAATCAGTATTTCGATTCCTTTTGAGTTCGAAATCTGTTGTTTCACTCTCATGAATTCCTCGTCTTCTAATCGATTCCATAGCTGAACAAGCTTCGACATAAGAGGCGCGATTTCAAATGATAAGAAACCAATCCCCGCCATGTCCGGCTCCGGCAGTACAAATTTCCGGGAAACCCACCGGAAAGTTGAACTTCTCGTGATTCTCCGTTCACTTGCCATCTTTTCCGGCAATGGGTTTCAAACGAATTCTGCAAATAACTGTCCCGAGAGGAAATTAACGGCAGAAGAAGAAGAGTGAATGAACGTTAGGGAAAATGAAAGAGGTATAAATATAAACAGGGAAAGGGAGACATAATAATATAAATTTACCTCAAAATGAACGGACGAACAAATCATTATGTGTTGTTTCAATGTTTTTGATTCCCCGTTGTTTGCTAAGACGACTTTTGAGGAGCATATTCGACGTATATACATGTACACATGAAATATATATGTATATATATATAACGTATATTTCATGTATATATATATATATATTCGACGTATATACATGTACACATGAAATATATATGTATAATATATATATAACGTATATACATGTAGACATGAAATATATATATATCTATATGACGTGTCAGAAAGTTCTAGCACCCACCGGGCATTGTCCACAACGTTCCGGTAGCTTCCAGTTTCTGCTTCGTGTCTCTGTATAAAGCCCTGAATCCGAAATCCAAAGTCAAGAAGAAGAAGAAGAATAGAAACTGAAATGATGGAGGCAATCGACGAGAAGGAGAAGGTGACGATTCGAGACGTCAGCCACGACGAGGAAGGGATAAAGCTAATCGAAAAGGCGAAGATCGACTCTCGCAACATCGACACCATTAGGTACGTTGAGAGGAAGCTCATTGACAAGGGATTCCAGCGTCTTGAACGCCAGCCGGTTCAGCCGCCGCCCAAGTCCGGCCATGGCGGCAAGTTCACTTGGGAAGGACCCCGCGATTCCATTCAGAACGAGCTCTCCCCCGCCCCGGCTGCCATTGATGAGAACGATCCGAACTATGTCGATGAAGTGGAGGAGAAGGAGGAGGAGGTCGCCGGATTGGTGGTCGGTGAAGTGGAGGTGGCCAAGGCGGCGGAGGTCATGGAGGGGGTGTAATCGAATGTAATCGAATTAAGAATGTAATTAAGAATGTAATCGAATTAAGAATGTAATTTGAGTCGTTCTGTAACAGTATAATTAAGAATGTAATCGAATGTTCTGTTCGAAGGGGTCAACAATTTCAAGCTCTGAACACGACGGCGGTGACACGAAATTTCTTCTTCCGGTAATTGAACGATTTTCCACCGCCGCCAGAACCTCCATTTCCCTCGACATCTCCGCCGTGAGCACAATAAACTTCTGCATTTTCTTCACTCTTCTGTCCATTTTTTTTCATCTGTAATGGCATCTGCCCCAATCGAATTGGTGAAGAACAGGGTCCGAACATTTGTCCCCCATCAAGATTATTTGGATCAAGATTAGCAGTCAAAGACTAATTTAGGGAATGACTATGGATTTATAAGTGAGAAATACTTATTATTCTATTAGAATGAGGCTTTTTGAAAAGCACAAAGCAAAGCCATGAGAATTTATAGGACAATATCTATAAAGGACTCCACAAAGAAAAAAAAGGAGTAAATATAAGGGAGGAATACTAACTCCATTCGAATGAGGGAAGCCCAAAGCAAAGTCATGAGAATTTATGCTCAGTCAAAGTGGACAATATCATACATAGTCGTAGTCTAATAACCACCCTCATCTTCTAATTACCCAATTTGACAATTTGACATTAGAGGTGTAATTTCGAATGATAAGAAACCACTCCCCGCCATGTCTGGCTCCGGCAGTACAACTTCCCTGGAAACCCACCGGAAAGTTGAACTTCTCGTGGTTTTCCGTTCATTTGCCATCTTCTCCGGCAATGGGTTTCAAATGAATTCTGCAAATAAATGTCCTGAAAGAAAATTAAGGGCATTAGTATATCATCATCGAATCTCTCAATATTGTATTATATAATATATAAAAAAAAGAAATTAGAAATTAATTATGCATGCGTAAGAAAGCGTTGTAAGACGTGTCAGAGAGTTCTAGCACCCACCCGGCGTTGTCCACACCTTTCCGGGACCTTCCAGTTTCTCCTTCGTCTCTCTGTATAAAACCCTAAATCCCGATTCTAAATTTCCCCAACAATTACAGAAATCATGAAGCCAATCGACGACAAGAAGGAGAAAGTGACGATTCGAGCCGTCAGCCGCGACGAGGAAGGGAAAAAGCGAGTCGAAAAGGCCGAGATTGTTTCTCGCAACATCGACACCATCAAGTACGTTGAGAAGAAGCTCATTGACAAGGGAGTCCAGCGCCTCGACCGCCATCCGGTTCATACCCGGACTGGAATCGCCCAGCCGCCGCCCAAGTCCGGCCACGGCGGCAAGTTCACTTGGGAAGGACCCAGCGATGCGATTGAGAACGAGCTCTCCCCCGCCCCGGCTGCCATTGATGAGAACGATCCGAACTATGTGGATGAAGTGAAGGAGGAGGAGGAGGTCGCCGGATTGGTGGTCGGAGAAGTGGAGGTCGCGAAGGCGGCGGCGGTCACGGAGGGGGTTGCGAGAGTGGAGGTGGATCCTCGGCTTCAACTGCAATGAAATTGAGGGAAAAGTGTTGGGTTATTTCTGTAATTACGTATGAGTTTGTGTCTTTTTATGTCAAAAAAATAAAGAATTCTGTTTTACTTTCTTTATGTATATAAATTTTATTCTTAACGCGTTATTAAATTAATTGACATTTTATTAGATATTTATAAACTATAGGATCTTGTTATATTATATACACAAATATAGAAAATTATTATAAACCAAAGTTTAATTTAATCCGATTATTATAATTTAAGCTAAAGTGGGCATGTTTAATTGTGTGGGTTACGTTAGAATTTGCTTCCCCTCCCAATTTTGAGGGGTTAGAACCCTAACATCCTATTAATTACCAATTGAAATGGTCTCACGGTCACAAACCACTTGTTGTTACGAGAGAGATTATAGAACAAATCTGTCTCTCTCTCTCTCTCTCCAATTTTTTTCCTTTAAATTGCTGTTCTTCCTCCGCTCTCATCATTCAAATCTTGTTCATCCATATCTGTTCTGCTTCTGCTTCTGCTTCTGCAATCCAGTTGATCGCGGAAGTAGAACCACCACCCCTTTTCACCACCAAATTCTGCTCCTATTTCCAAACATAAACCCGGAAATGGAGCAGCTCTCCACGGCGGCGTTTTTCCCTGGAGCATTCCAGTCGGTCGGAGATGGCATTCCGGCTCAGCTCCTTTTTATTTGGGACACCGTCAGAGCTCCAATTATAGCTCCTCTGCTTAGAGTTTTAATGGTGCTCTGTTCTGGATTATCGATAATGCTGTTCGTTGAGAGGATTTATATGGGCGTCGTGATTATTGGAGTGAAATTGCTCCGTCGCACGCCGGGGAAAAGGTACAAATGGGAAGCCATAAAAGAGGACACCGAGATCGGAAGCTCTGTTTTCCCTATGGTTCTTGTTCAAATCCCCATGTTTAACGAAAAAGAGGTGCTCTGTTTTTCCTCCTCTGTTTTTCTGATCTCTCATTTTCCATTGGAAATGAAGTCTGACATGGGCAATCTTCGTTTCATCTTAGGTTTATCAAATGTCAATCAGAGCTGTTTGTGGGCTTTCATGGCCATCTGATCGAATCGCAATACAAGTACTGGACGATTCAACAATCCCATCAATCAAGGTACAAAGCAACAAACAAAAAAAGTTGTATTTTTTTCGTACTCTGTTTTTTATAATGAACGAAAGACAATGATTGAATTGATGAACAGAGTCTAGTGGAGCTAGAATGCCAAAAATGGGCAAACAAAGGGATAAACATAAAGTACGAAGTACGAGACAATCGTAGCGGGTACAAAGCAGGGGCTTTGAAAGAAGGGATGAAGCGAAGCTATGCAAGGAAATGTGAATATGTTGTGATATTTGATGCAGATTTTCAACCCGAACCTGATTTTCTTCATCGATCTATTCCTTTTCTTGTCCATAACCCTGAACTTGCCCTCATTCAAGCTCGATGGATATTTGGTAACTCATCCTTCCCTTATTCAATAACATGTTCATAACGCACTGGCTTGACGCCCCTGCATTTGCCGCTATGTTCTTGCAGTGAACTCCAATGAGTGTATGATGACAAGACTTCAAGAGATGTCGTTGGACTACCATTTCACGGTCGAGCAAGAAGTCGGCTCCTCCACGCACGCCTTCTTCGGCTTCAATGGTTCGTTCAAACTCCTCTTTCTCCCATCCGCATGACTCAATGTTTCTCATTGCTTGATATTTGTTCTACACTAGGCACGGCCGGAGTTTGGAGAATTGCTGCAATTGAAGAGGCAGGAGGGTGGAAGGATAGAACGACTGTGGAGGACATGGATTTGGCCGTGCGAGCTAGTCTCAAGGGCTGGAAATTCTTGTACCTCGGCGACCTTCAGGTAACGTTCAAATTCGAACTTTGATGTCTGTTCTATTCCCACATCTGATGGAGCGATTTCATACCACTAGGTTAAAAATGAACTGCCAAGCACATTCAAGGCCTTCCGTTTTCAGCAGCATAGATGGTCATGTGGCCCTGCAAACCTGTTCAGAAAGGTGGTCATGGAGATAGCAAGAAATAAGGTATTCCCAACGTCGACATTACTCGAATCAAATCTATATTGAATCAGGCTGATAAGATTTGGGAATTTTTCATTGCAGAAAGTGACATTGTGGAAGAAGGTGTATGTGATTTATAGCTTCTTCTTCGTAAGGAAGATCATAGCCCACATTAACAACTTTCTTCTCTTCTGTGTTGTTTTACCGGCAACTGTTGTGGTGCCTGAAGTTACAATTCCAATATGGGGAGCTGTGTATATTCCTACAGCGACCACCATTATTAATGCGGCCGGGACTCCACGGTATGTTCCTTCTCCAACTTCCTAGAACAATGGACCTCCATATTCACAAATTCTAAGATTTTGTTGGTTGGTTTCAGGTCATTCCACTTGACGATTTTCTGGATCATGTTCGAAAACGTAATGTCATTGCACAGAGCCAAGGCGACCCTCATCGGGTTATTAGAGGGTAGTCGAGCAAACGAATGGGTTGTGACAGAGAAGTTAGGAGACATTCTGAAGGCCAAAACAGCCTCAAAACCAACAAGGACACTAGGGTTCAGAATTGGAGATAGAATTCATTTAACGGAGCTTGGGATTGGAGCCTATCTATTCTTTTGTGGATGCTACAATATGCTGTACGGGGAGAACAACTTCTTCATTTTCATTCTTGTCCAATCAATTTCGTTTTTCATTGTGGGAGTTGGGTATGTTGGGACCATTGTTCCAAGCTTTTAGTAGCTCAACCATGGTGTAGGTTCTAGTGCTTGTGTTTAGCTTCCACGAAGCTTTTTTGTCTATAAATGCACAAAAGGCTGAAATTTTCTAGCTTAATTGTTTGACAAGAGTGATCTCTAAATTGTCCAATTCTTTCCTCCGATAAAACATAATCAAAGGATTAAATATCAACATCCTCGATAAAACATAATCAAAGAACAATTCCACAAGTGAGTAGTGATTTGATATTGTCCACTTTGAGCGTAAGCTCTCGTTGGTTTCTTCAAAATGTCTCATGTCAATAGAGATACATTCCTTACTTATAAAAGCTCATAGACCATTTTCCTTAAATAGCCAATGTGAGACTTTCTTCTAACCATACTCCTCTAGGATTTGAGCCTCAATTAAGCCAAGGTTGTTCGAGAGCTCCATAGGCCAAGAGAGGCTCTATAGTAAACTTGGCCTTTATTCGACACTAGAGTCACTGTTACTCTAACGAGGGACGTGACCTTGGATGAGAGTAGATACTTTGTAATCTAGTTCTTTTAATTGACCTTCAATTAAACTTAAACTCGGCCCAATCTCTTACTAAAAAGGATAGAGTTAAATACAATTCATAGAGCTCACAAGGATTCTAAGGGTATGGCTAACAGACTCATTTGATCTCATGTAAGGCATTTGGTCGAACAGATTATAGGTGACCCAAATTAATCATTCTTTCTCATTATAAAACATTGAAGCATAAAACCCAAATCACAAAGAACAGAAACCAATGAAAATCCAGAATCACGAAGATAAACGAACTCAGAAACTTATTCTAACAGACTCATTTGATCTCATTTATTTTCCAAAATTGAAAATGCTACCCTGTAATTGGAGCAGCAAATAAGCAGAAGGAAAAAAACAATCTCTAATTCAAAGAACTTTGAGAATTTCCTCAGCACTACTGAAGGTAAACGAACCTCCTTCCTCCAAATTCAAGACCTTCACGATTCCATCCTCAGCCAGAAGCGCGTAACGCCTCGACCTCATGCCCAATCCCACGGGCTTGTCGCTCAAATCAAGCTCGCAACCAATAGCCCTAGTGAAATCCCCATTCCCATCGGACAACAACAGAACCTCGTCCTCAACATTGAGGTTCTCCTTCCACGCCTTCATCACAAAAGCGTCATTCACCGAAATACAGGCGATAGTGTCGATTCCTTTGGCCTTAAGCTCGGCCGATTTCTCGACGAAACCTGGAAGGTGTTTCTGAGAGCAAGTCGGGGTGAAAGCGCCGGGAACGGCGAAGAATACGGCCTTCTTGCCCTTGGTGAGGTCGGAGACGGTGGTGGTTTGGAGTTCGTCGGCAGGGTCAAAGTAGGAAAATGTGGAGTCGGGAATCTTGTCGCCGACGGAAATGGAGGCGGAGATAGTGGATTTGGGGGTGGCAGAAGAGGAGAATCGGAGGGGTTTTGGGGAGATGCAGCGGTGGGATTTGAAGGGAAAGGAAGAGAGGGCGGAAGAAGAGGATATTGAGAGGGAGAGTCTTGAAATGGAGAAAGAGGCCGCCATTGTTGATGAGAGCTTGCGACTGAGATTGAGAGGAGAAGGGATGAGTTTCGAGTCGCTTTGGCTATTTAATGCATTTCTAGATTTGCATGTGGTTTTTTTATTTTATTTATTTTAAAGTCATTCGTCAATTTTATGAAAGCATTTACAATATTAATTTGAATGTATGTTTTACTTTTATTTTAAAAATGAAAAACTTTATAATTTTAATTAATATAAAACTAATATTATTTTTTGTGAATGAAAATAAATGAGAGGTGTAAATAGTTTTAATTAATTTGATCAACTTGCTATTAATTAATTGAACTTATTTAATTATGATCTTAATGTTAGATATGGGTCCGCGAGGAGAACAAAACACTATTTATAACTATTTATAACGTGAAAACTTTTCTTAGAAAATCGATTTTAAAGAGTTAAAAAAGGTAAAATCATTAATCAAATAAACAAAAAGAAAAGGAATTTGGGAAAAGGCAGCCAAGCAAGAACGTTCCCGCCTGGGGAAGAGATTCACAAGCTAGCAGTTCAACCGCCGCCCGTGGATTTAGGAGTAGGAATCAACAGACTCGGGTCTCGAGCTAAAGGTTGCCGGAGTTGAAATTAGACGACCTTTTTGCTGCAAGTTATTATTGTTGTTACAGAGGGAAGAGAAAATCCCAGCAAGCTACTAAGAATCGATTTCTTGAAGAATATGGATCTGGATTCTCTTCTTCAAGTTCCAATTCCCTCATGGGAAGCTGTAAGTGTTGATTCTATTGCTGTGAATCAGTATTCGTTATTAAGTACGATTTACACTTCAATGTGTTTGAGATTCTCCTGCTGTTTGTCGTTGCGCAATCAGGTTGCTATCCTCTTCATCTTCTTTTTTTACCTGGCGATTGCTGGGTCTGTTCTACCTGGAAGAATTATCCCTGGAGTGATTTTGTCAGATCGTACTAGGCTTCATTATCGCTGCAATGGTATTGTTTTCTCATAAATTCAGTTTATCAAGTTTTGTTCCACTGAGATTATAAATTCTTTGCAAATGAATATTAAAATCTGGATCTCTCTTCCTCTCTGGATTTGTTCTGCTGCTGTAGGTCTACTCTCTCTACTGCTGCTTGTCGCGCTTCTTGGGATTGGTGTTAAAATGAATTACATTTCGCCCACTGTAAGCGTTCACTGTTTCTCATTACAGATTTGATCATTCTTTCATGGAATTTTGTATTCATTTTTCTTCATTGCTGTTGGTTACTGTTCTTATTAGAAGCTTATAATACAACGCATATGTAGGCTATATCAGATAGAGGACTGGAGCTGCTATCAGCAACCTTCTGGTTTAGTGTCCTGGTATGTGGAACTTCAAGTTGAACATCTGAACTATTTGCTATAGAGCTGACCTTTGTCCCTTTGGCATATTATTAACATTACTTACACTTTTCTGCAATGGACTGTTGCTTAGATTTTTCTTGCTTAGATTTTTCTGCAATGGACTGTTGGTTTAGTGTCCTGGTATCTATATCCCTGTTGACTTTTCTTGCTTAGATTTTTCCTGTTGAGATTTTTGAATGGTGGTGGTAGAGACTGATTCTTATTGATAACAGAGTGGTACAAACCGAGGGAGATTCCGAGAGCCCCCATTAGAAGCGTAACTTAAACTAACCATTTTTTTTGACTTGTAACTCTTGAAGTGTGTTATTGGGAAGATTTCTAACAATGTCCATCAATAAGCTTGTTTGTATGGCCCCAAATCCCGAACCATCACACAAGAATTTGACGATTATTTGATTTCAATCACTAAAACACAATACCATTAACTTGATTCTCGTATAAGAGGTTATGCATAATAACGACATGTCTTTTTCCTTGTTCATCAAGTTTGGTCTCTGAATCTTCTGGCCTTCTATTATCAATCACTTGTCTACTTCTAACTCCGTTGTTTTAACCTTCTCCTTAATGTCTCACTTTCAGGCAACATTTTTGCTCTGTATTGCTGGCTACAGTTCAAGTAGTCAAAGTTCTTCTCTAAAGCCTCGTGCCACGGGAAATTTTATTCATGATTGGTACAAACTCAATTTTGGTTACTTTTTTCTGTATATGTATAATGTCAAGTTCTCATTTTGTGGCGTGTTTGGTTGGCTGAGATCCTTAAATCGAGTTAAGAAATTAGGTGCATAATGTTTGTTTCCTGGAGGAGGAAACTGAAAGATTGGGTGCATAATATTAAGAAATCAATTCCTTGCATATGAATGTTACAACTTTTTTACTCGTTAACAGTGTCATTTATCATTACAGATGAAAGATTGGTAAACAAATGTTTGCTTTAACTCTTGAAGTCTGATTTGACCACTTGTTTAAATATCAGTCTTCATGTTGTTTAACAGGTGGTTTGGTATCCAGTTGAATCCTCACTTTTTGGGCATTGACCTCAAGTATGTTACTTATTATGAACTTTATCATGTGCCATTTCAGGAACAATGTTATTATTTTAATCACCACTGGATGATGACCACGTTTATTGATTTTCAATTCTCTTATTATATATCCTAATAGATGGTCCTTTTTGTGTAATTTCTTATCGTTTCTATTAATATATGTTACTTGCTTCACTTCTGGTGGTATTATTATATATGTTGACCAGAATGCTGAAACTCCTCCTGTAGATTTTTCTTTGTGAGAGCTGGAATGATGGGCTGGCTACTTATTAATCTGTCAGTTCTTGCAAGAAGTGTTCTGAACGCCACCTTGAGCCAATCGATGATCCTCTACCAGACATTTTGTGCGGTAAACTAATACCCCAAACTCCGAAGCATTCCTTCATTTTTTTCGTATCTTTTGGTGGCGCCTAATAATTGGATGTTTGGTCTAAAATGTTGATTCAGATATATGTCATCGACTACTTTATTCACGAGGAGTACATGACCTCCACGTAAGTTCATTTTCAGTTCATTCTTTCCTATTGTTTGAAACATATTTTTGCTTAAATTGGGGAAGTTTCATGCCTGATTGTCACATATTGTTGGCTCATGATTGAGCCAAAGTTCTACGTAAAGAAGTCTGCCAATGGCAAGTAATGGACGCCTTATCAATTCCTTGGAACTAGGGAAACAAAGAAGTGAATGGCATCCAAAAACATGTTTTAGTGGTCTAAGAGCTAAAGCATATATGCTGCCACCCTTGGCTATTGTTCCTTATTGAATCTCGCTCATGTTTAAAACTCTGAATCTTTATCCATATAAGCCAGCTTCTCAAACCATATGTAGCCTAATTGCTTACTTGGAGACACAGTAGTGAATCTGGTTCTTCTCTTTACCAACACACTTATCAAAAAGCGAAATACATTATACCAAAAACATGTTGGTCCGAAAGACTAGCTTCTGTAATGTCATGAATTCTTAATTGTCGTCTGCACATGAATCGTGCTCATTACACATTTTAAGCACGGAACACTCACTTCATTATACTTGCGATTTTGTGCAGTCAGACTGAATATTAGTGAATGATTTATCTTTTGTAGATGGGACATAATTGCTGAGAGATTAGGCTTCATGCTGGTATTTGGGGATCTTGTTTGGATTCCTTTCACGTTTAGCATTCAGGTAAATAATGAAGTAGTTTTCGTTTTCTATCATTTCCTTTTCTTCTTTTGACTTCATTTTGTGTTAAAATGGATGCTCAATTCTCCAATTTCAAATTGAGACTCGCGCATATGATTTCAGATTGTCTTGCACATTTGATGACCATAAACTTTGAAATGTAGGCTGTGGTTCTTTTCATAATTTGTTTTTATTTTTCTATATGCATGCTAAACTATGTGCATATTGTAGGCATAGTGGTTTAGTTTTGTGAATGCATGCCTGCAAAATCCAAGTACTTAAACTTTGAAAGACATGGCTTCTGTAAAAGATTGTCTGTGTTTGCTTTTGTTATAGGGTTGGTGGCTTATGACAAACAGGGCAGAGTTAACAACGGCTGCTACCATAGCTAACTGCTTAGTTTTCTTAATTGGGTAGCTACCACAACGTGACTTAAAATTGACACTTTCTCTTCTCGTCTCAAAGGTTTGGTAAATGTGAGCTTTTTGTGTACAAATTTGGACAGATATCTTGTGTTTAGAGGATCTAACAAGCAAAAACACATGTTTAAAAAGAGCAGCAAAGCGCTTATATGGGGTAAGCCTCCGAAAGTTGTTGGAGGAAAGTTGCTTGCTTCTGGTTATTGGTAAGATTTTCATCTATTCAGTTTACTCGTTACCATAGAAAACGAGAAACGGGATTGTTACCGAGACTCCATAGTTTTTCGATATTCAAACCCGAGCCTCATTGAGATCTTTAAACTTGGCAAATTTATGGGGTATTGTTTGGACATTGTTTCCTAGGATATGGAGATTTTCTAATACTTGTTATTGAATAGGGGAATTGCTCGGCACTGTAATTACCTTGGAGACTTGTTGCTTGCACTTTCTTTCAGCTTACCTTGTGGGATTAGGTATTTTTTTGGTCCTCTGTCTTTGTAGCCAAAGAAAACTAACACCAAACCCATGAACAGATATCTCCCTTCATTTTTGCAGCTCCCCAATTCCATACTTTTATCCCATGTATCTTCTCATTCTGCTAATATGGAGAGAGAGACGAGACGAAGCTCGTTGTGCCGAGAAATATAAAGACATTTGGGCGGAGTACACCAAACTCGTCCCTTGGAGAATATTGCCTTATGTTTATTAGCATCAACAGACCATTACCTGTGCAAAATGTGGACTCTCTTGTCACCGAGATGTTCGTCTTCGTCTTGTCTGGTACGCTGTCTTCTATTCTTCTTCAGGACACAACTTTCATATGTTTTCCATGTTCGTGGATTCTCTGCATTTTATAAGGTTTATGTTTAGTTGTTTCTTGTCTGCTCATTTTAGCTGTCTTAATTTTGATAAAATTAATAAAACCGAGTAGCTCGCACCAAACACGACCTTGTCTTTGAGTCCCCATGGGCATACAAGGTAGAAAAGTATTCATTGGAATCTCAATATTCATTTTAAATTTGATTCATCTCAGCTCAATTCAACTAGCTAAGATATATATTTTCGAATGTTTAAATTCTATGAACTAAAAAAAAATCATACATTAGTAATGGCTATTATAAACTATTAGTAATGGCTATTAGTTTATAATAGCATGATTAGGGGTTGAGTTTTTATGTTATCCATTTTTTTTTTAACAGATTGATTCTTAAACTTTTAGATATATTGGTCAATTTTTGTATTGTATTTGACATAAGTATTTGGATATCCATTTTTTAATTCAGTATCAAACTCAGTACCAGTTAAGACAAGCTAATGCTATACAAATTTTCTTTTTATTAAATGTAATACGAAAATAAAAACTTTTTATACGAAATTCAATAATTTAAATCAACTAGATTAACCTTATATTAGAGACTATAATATAGTTTGAATTCAAAGGCTTAAAAAAAAAGTATAATTAAATCATAATTATTATGAATTAGATTTTAAGGAATTTATAATTATAGATTTTCTGCCTCCGAAAAAGTAAAAGGTTGAGTTGATTCTTTGGTTGAAATGTTTCCATCCATCATTTTTCTTTCCTTTTTATTTATTTATTATTATTTTTATAGAAAATTCATTGGACACTATTGAACAAATAAAATATTATTAGAAATAAAAATAGATGTAACAATGTTTAGTTAGCTCAACTCCCACGAGTCCATCTCTATAAATAAAAATATTTTATTGTCTATTTCATATATTTTATTTGGTAACCTTGTATTTAAAATTGAAAATTTGAAAATAGGTTACAATCTAATCATACCCTTAAAAAATTTAAGAATATTTAACGTTTATAACTAAGGTTACTGATGCACTATACTTTATAAATATTTGATATTTAAATTTTATGAGATTTTAATAGCAATGTATCATGTATTTGTAGAGAAAGTAAGTTTTTTTTAAATAATTACAAATATGATCAGATAACTCAATTGTAAATTCTATTATGATTTTTCATATCACTAACTTAACTAACTCGAAATTTTAGATTAGTCTAAACTTTTTTTAATCTTTAAACAATAAACTATTTTAATCTTCACATTTCTTTTTTTAAATTTCGAAAATTATTGAGAGAATACTACTCATCTAGTTTTCTACTCCAAAAAATCTACATATAATTATAAAAAATTAAAATACAACTTTTATCAATTTTAAAAAAAGATTAAAAATTATTTTATCAATTGAGTTGTGATCGACTGTTAACTTGACTTTTTCGGACTAAAAAATGAGAAAAATCGTTAACCATTTTATAAGGTAGTTGGTGGGTCCCACAAATCCATTTGGTCGCAGAAGATATTATTGTTTGTTGGACAGTTTTCTGTGTCTCATCTTATCCATATTCACAACTAATAACTACATTAATTAAAAGCCTAAAACTCTTATTTAAATATTATATCGATGTGCAGGTATATAAAACTTATTTAAATATAAGAACTGACGTATATTAGATTAAAAAAATTGAAATAAAATAAATAGTAGTTAATTTTCTTTAATTGACATTTCCTTTTATTTTACTCTACTTATTCGAGAATAAATACACCCTAAATTTACTTGCTGAGTATGATTTTGGAAGAAGAATAAAATTTAGGTAGTTATAAGTTTAGTATAAATGAAATTAAGAGAAAACAATTATAAACTATTTAAACTGAATAATTTATAAAAATTTATGATTCAAATGTGAAAAAATTATTAGTTTATGATTTTAATTGAAACTAGAAAAATAGAAAGGAAAAAAAAAACTAAAAAAAGTAAATGGTACCTGTAATAAATGTGATTAAATTACATAGAACACTTTTGAAGTTTGTTAGATAAGACAAAGGGTCCAATGAGGTTCGAGAAATAAAAGGCGGCCATCGCAGCCCCTTTTGTTAATTCATTACACGTGTCGGTCTTATATAAAAAGAAAAAAGCACAGTTTCCGGTGACTCACAGGGTGAAGTTATCCAACCTTCAAAACAAGACGAATTAGAAAAGGGAGAAGACTTAACGGAGGTAATTATTTACGGAATGGCAGCGTTTGATGATGAAACTGGTTTGTTTTGTTCGGCCAGGTGGCCGTATTAACCATGTTAATGTTACCCTTAATTAAACCCCCACCCAAAGTTTAAAACAATATTAATATTTTAGTTTATTCATTATATTTTGGCTAAAATATTTGTACTTTCCAACTTAGTACACTTTACAAACTCTAATTAATTTAATAAAATTTAAATATTAGATTATAAATTTAATTCTTGAATTAATATAATTAGTTTTTTAGGGTTGAATTAAAATTCTATTTTGTCACTAAATTTTAAAATGAGTCTAGCCATTAAGATTTTAAGAATAATTCTAAATAATTTATAAAGTTAAAATCTAGTTTATTTTTAAAAACAAAGTGGATGTGATAATGGTGTGAATGTAGCTATTAAGAAAAATCACTCTAAGTTATCATTTTAAATTTTAGAAGTTAAATAGACAGAATTTTAACTCAAATCTATAAAAATAAAAATAAAAATAGAGATGCATGGTACATTTCTTTTAAAATTTTGAAATAAATTAAAGTATCAAATTTCCAACCAAATGAAATAAAATATCCACCTCTAAATGCACTAAAATAAGTGCCTTAAAATTTGGGTACCGTGGAATATATTTAACTTAAATCTTTGTCTATTAGAATGACTGTAATTATGTTTTAAAAACATTGTGATGGAAGTAAATTACTTTTTGCTTTAAAGGCTCCCTTTTCTGTGCCAAAATAAACCTTTTGTTTTTAAATAATCAATGATATTGCATATTATTTAATCATATACGTACCACGTCATACCGCCGCTTGTTGATGACGATCGCAATCCACCGCATCCACCAACCAACTACCAATTGAAGAGCGTGCCCGCACTAGATTGCTACTCTAGAAACGGGGACTAGTAACGACGTCAGTGACGGTTCCTTCACGTCGTGAAATTTTGCGATTGAATGGATAAGAGAGAACCAAAACCACTTTCTCGATGTTAACGCCAAAGCCCTAACATCGTACTTTTGCCGTTAAAGCAGGAGACCCCATCATCGAATTTTTAACCCTCCAAAAAGTACCAAACATCAAGACGACGTTGCCACGTCATTCTCTTGATTTTCCGTTAGCTCATGTGCTAGTTCCCAGGCTCGATTCTTAACGGGCTGTGGGAGTTAATTACACCATTATTTCCAGTTTTGCTCCTCGGTCGTTGCTTCTATCTCACTCCACAGCTTCAATTATCCTGCACCAATAAAATATATATAAACAAAAAATTAAAATAAAATAAGTTAGTCATCCAAGATATACCTACGCTTTATATTGCAACAAAAAGAATTTATATTATATAATAAAGTCAATGAAAATTAGAAATGAATAAAAAAATTTAATATCAAAATTGTAAGAAGGCAATTTATTACCATGCATGATATATCTATATACCTTCGTGGAGAATAAGAAACTATGTACAGCTCTTGATACGATACTCAGATATAGCATAAAAAGAGAGAATGGCCGAGAAGAAATTAAGAAATCAACTGATCAAGGAGCTCTGCAAATATACAAAACCCTCTATCTTTGTGTTTGGCTTTCCCTTGCAAATCGTTTGCAGAGATAAAGAGAGTGAAGGGCTGAAGGAAGATAAAGATTTGTTGGCCTTCCGGTGAGTAGTAACTCAGATCTCGCTACATTGACTCAGTCCTCCGGTAACTATTCCCCTGAAAGTATGCTAATTTTTCAGCTTAATTAATTTAGTAATGGAGGGGAATGGAAGGGGAAATATTGTGGCTTGTTAGGGGTTTTTTTCGTCTTCCCCTGCCATTCCCGATGATCGTTGAAGCTTTGGACTGAACTTCTCACTCTTCTTTTTCTCTCTCTATTTCATCTTCTTTCCCCCATTTTTGAAAGCTCCTTTATGTTGCCATGAAAGAGCAGAAGGGTTTTACGAGGGAGATCTTTTTAATTCAGATAGGCTCTTAATCGTTGTATAATTTTGTACTATTTTTCAGCTACGATCTGCTTGAGCTGAAACATAAAACTGGTTTTTTTGGCTTTCTCAGTGCTAAGATAGACCATGAAATTTCTAAACTTGCCTCGTTTTCTCACCGTGAACAGAGAATTAAAATTAAGAAAAGAAGGCATACCTTTGCCGGGAAAAGAGAGGCCATGCTTTCTGGAACAAGCTTTGGCAAAATTGGTTCTTCTGCTTGAGTGAAAACCAATCAAATGGATTCCAGCCAACCTGAGGGAAATAAGGTCCACGTTCAAGGCGGTTCTTGGGTTCCGGCGACACCCGTGAAGCCCATTCTACCAAAACCGCCGCTGCAGCCGCTGATCTATGCAAGGATGGACTGGAATCAGTCAGGACCATGCTGGTTGGGATCAGAGAGACTCTCCTCAAATTCTAACAAGGAAGCTGAGACCACCAGTGGAGTTGCATGTTACGGTGGAGCTAATGGTACTAACGACTGGGAAGCAGCTCAGGCTGGGCAATTTCAAGTGGCCTGCAAAGATAATGGAACAGTGGCGATACATTCTATTGATGCATTAGGGAGCATTCCTTTTTTGCAGCTAATGGCACTAGCAGATGCGGCTTCTATCGTGGGAGCCGATGCTGCATTGGGTGGAAATGCAAGCGACCTGTTCGATTCTGGCTCTAGCTATCAAGTTGAATTGGAGTCCAGCTCTATGAGGGGTCGTCTCAGTGGAGGCTGCATACCTGAAGTCACAGGGTGTAAGTCCAGCTAATTTAAATAAAGTCATTTACACTTGGGAATCTTAAATATGGTATAGTTATGATGCTTGAATAACATTTAGTACAAACATTAAAAAGAAGCTGACGAACTTAAAAGCAGCGCTATGGTATTAGAAGTTAATATTTGGGGAAATTGAAGCAATCTAAGAAAATTGGTAGGAGGAAACTGAATGAAAATAGAGAATTCATGATGAGTATACTTTCACCTATATTTGTTAATTCGGATATGCATTTTCTATTGCACATGTCTGTTTCCTGTGAAGTTCTGCAATTATTTTTTTGGCTGCTGCTACATGCTTCAACTAGTTTAAGACCATATCCCTTCTACTTACGCTATGTGGAAAAGAACGTAATTATGAACAACATGACGAATCTCTATAAATTCATCGTTGTTGACATCCAGTGTTCTGAAATTGAGTACTGCAAATTTACAGATGAAATGTCTGACCATAGCCAGCATGCTTATGACCTCAATTTTCCGTCTGGGACAGAGTCAGATGCAGCTGCTATCAGAATTACCTCCCAATTTGCACCACCGACACCAGATATGGGCAAGAGTAAATATACCGAAAGTGAGGCTGAAATACAGCAGATACCAACTGAGAACAGCAGAGATGAGAGAGAACAGAGCCACAACTGTAATACTTCAATAACAATTGATGGTGAGAACCTGGGAGAAAATAAAGAACTTGAGCCTGCAATGCAACCTACAATTACTGCTACCTGTACCCCAGATGGAAAGGAACGCAAGAATGCAGATAGCCTGAATAAGACACCACCACCAAGACAGAAAAGGAGAAAACACAGACCTAAGGTCATCATCGAAGTAAAAAATAAAAGAAAAAATCCTAACTTGAAGTCCCATTGTCCAAGTACGAGAAAGCGTGTCAGGAAAAGTGGACCCAGTAAGCCTTCAGCAACTCCCCCAATAGAAATAATAGGTGAAACATCAAACCAAGAAATGCTCAAGCATAGAAGGAAGTCGTGCAGAAGGGCCATAAACTTTGATTCTCAGGCCCAAACAAGAGATTTATCCTTCGATTCAAGGCAACTGGAAAAAGATCCACTCCCACAAAACATGCAATCAACTACAGGACAAATGGGAGTGAGGCTTGAAGAAGTAGGCTCTTCCACTGATCCAAACTGGTCCATGAATCAAATGCTGAAAAGCTACGAATCTTTGCCAGAAAAACAAGTCCAATCAGCTGGAATTTCGGTTGAACATAATTCTCCTGAGAGAAGACTGCTTTCAAACAACCAAATGGAGAACAATACTGAACAAAATGGTAAAGTAATTTCCAGTTTTGAAAAGGGAAACACGGTAGAAACCATGCTGAATGATAATAATCGATCCTTACCAGGAGGTTCCAATGGTCTTATCTTTTGCAAGAACTCTGCTTTCACTGCAAGCGAGCAAGCCTCTTGTGGCCTGAGAAAACGTTCTCAGGCCATTGATCAAGCAGGTGCTGGAAGCATAAATTTAACAGGGGTCCATTATAATACATTATCTGCATATCAGTCGGTATCCTGGATGCATTTTCCCACCATTTACAAGAAAAAAAGAACAGAGAAGAGGCAGAACCCTGTCTCCTCTACTGCATTTACTAGTGCAAGTGCCACACATTTCATGAGTCCAGAAAGTGCATGCTCTTTCAATGATTCCCAGAGAAATCACATGACATTAGTATCCAATAGCTGGATAGCTGGACCTCAGTTTAGTACTTGTAAAAGTAAAATTGCAGCTGTGCATGGAAGACAGAACCTTCAGGATAAGTTGCAAACATATGGAAGTATCATGGCTTTAGGCCAGACTGAGAGAACAAAAAGGAGACCCAGGTCAACCAAACGACTTCGTGACTTGGCATTACCGGCAAGAATTGTCGATTGTGAGAAGCAGCCAATATATCCTACTAATCAACCTCTCGTGGACAGTTCTGTAAAAAATATCAATACATTTCAAACATGCATACATGCACTATCCGAGACGATGGAAGCAACAGTGGCAAAGAAGAAAAGAACCAAGAAGAATTCTCCTACAATTTCAGCACTTCACAATATGAATAAAGATCTTCAGGACCGCAGATTTGTATCCTTCAATCCCTACCAATTCTTCCCCAAAACATTAGGTACCGGGATTAGAAATTTTTCCCAATGATCAAGATATTCACCCATTTAAAAGAAAATTTCTTTTCTTTTGTCCCTTTCCTTTATCTTTACAGGCACTGCTTCAGAACATGGTAATCAAATGTGCTTTATCGATGCCATAGTTGAACAATTAAAGCATCTTGATATCAACAAGGAGAGCAACAATTTGGAATGTAGAGAGCGAGCACTTGTACCCTACAACATGCAAAATCAGGAGCACAATGCCATTGTTGTTTATGGAAGAAAGGGAACTATTGTACCATTTAATCTTACTAAGAAACGTTATCCTCGTCCTAAAGTCGAGCTTGATGAAGAGACTAGTAGAGTATGGAAGCTTCTGATGGGAAATATAAACAGCGAAGGCATTGATGGAACAGATGAAGAAAAGATCAAATGGTGGGAAGAAGAGCGAAAGGTGTTTCGAGGGCGAGCAGAATCATTTATCGCAAGGATGCATCTTGTTCAAGGTACAATATTAATTATTCAACTCTAAACCAACCACTAGCAAAGAGTTACTTCTAGAACTCCATGTAGACATCAAATGAATATCAAAGTTCAATGATGAATTGGCTTCGCATTTGTATAAGTTCATAGACAATTGTTTTCATATTGATTGAGTATGACATTAATTCAGAAAAATCAATCCAGGCAAGACAAGAGAGAGAGAAAGGGGAAGGTTATAGAGAAATAACAACTTTGACATACCTTCAGGTTCCTAGGCTTAGCAGTGTCGTGCTTCTTACATACCTTCATGTAAATCCTTCTTGGAGCAGGGATCGAAAAGAAAACCAAGTTTGTACGCTTAGAAGTTCTATGCTTTTGTTTATATATGTACTTGTGCCAGCCATATGTTCCAGCGAAATGCATGAAGGATTAGTCTAGGCCTAGCACGCAATCTTACTGTAGCAACTATGCTGTCGGGCTGAACAATAACATGATTGCATTTCTTCAGGAGATAGGCGTTTCTCTCAATGGAAGGGATCAGTTGTGGACTCTGTGGTAGGAGTATTCCTGACTCAAAATGTCTCAGATCACCTTTCTAGGTAAGCTAAATTGTCAAATGGTGTGAGCTAAGTGCAATTCAAAGTAATCTCTATCTCTTCTCCTTTTACTAACTTCTTCTGAGGTTGGCAGCTCTGCCTTCATGTCTCTTGCTGCACGCTTTCCTCCTAAGCCAAATTGTCAACAAGCATCATGCTATCAACATCCTATTATAAAGTTGGATGAACCCGAAGCATACATGTTGAGTTTAGAGGATGACATGAAATTGAACAAACAGATAATGCAGCAACAAATAAGTGAAGAGGGTTCCTTGATGAAAAATGAAATCGAAAATAGTGAAGGGAAAATAATTGTTGACAGCAATGAATCTTCCAGAAGTAATGTCGAGGATGGTAGCTCAAACAAGGAACCAGAAAAAAAAAGTTTTAGTTCATCTCATAACATTGTTGGGACATGTAGCAATTCTGAGAGAGAAATATCATTGAGTGGAACCGGCCCAATGCAAGCATGTCTCTCCGGAGCCAGAGAAATATATGATTCATTTTCATTTCAAGACTGTTTGGATTCATCAATTTCTCAAACCAGTGAGAACATCGAACCATCCTCAGAAGGCAACTCAGAAGATCTACCAAGCTGGTTGAAAGAGGTTCACATCAATTCTTCATCGGAGAAGCTTAATCAGATGGCTGGACTAAATACTCTGAATGATCATGTTACTATCGATACTTCCATTGAACAGACAGAGGTTCACACGAACATCAACCTAGCAGGAAAAAAGTGTGACAATGGAATAGATGACACTTCACAACCGGATGATCATGAAAAAGCCATGAAAGATTCTGTTAATCATTTGAATGGCTATCAAATGCAGCAAAACCACACCTCGGAATCATTGGAAGTTGACTGCCATCAGACGTGCAGTGGAGTTCAAACTCCTAATGTTTACCACAAGGACGTAGATTTTCATTCTGAAAAAAGTACACTGACTGCAGAATCTCGCAATCATGCTAATGTTGAAATAGAGCTCATAGTAGATATCCATGAAGCACCATTACCTAGTAGTGAATTAAGCATCAATGCAAAGGAGCCAGGTTTGACCTTACAACCTCAAGGCAGTGTGGTTGAAGACGCACAAAATGCTGAGTCGCCAGTAGAATGTACAAATAATGTGCATGAAATTCTTCCAAAATTTTCACCAAATGGTACAGGAATAGTGACACAGTCAAATCCAAAGGAGTATGATCATTCACTTAGTAATGGGTTTGAAGAGATGAAACCTACCACTTCAAGATCTCAGAGAAAACAAGTTGCAAAGGAAAAGGAAGGTAACATTAATTGGGACAACTTAAGAAAACAGGTAGAAACCAACGGAAAGACACGACAGAGAAGTGAAAATACAATGGACTCGTTGGATTGGGAAGCAGTAAGATGTGCTGATGTGAAGGAGATTGCACACGCCATCAGAGAACGCGGCATGAACAACATGCTTGCTGAAAGAATCAAGGTATCATTATAATGTTGATTTCAAACAACATGATCTAAATTTCTAATTAATCCGTATCACTAGCTGAGTATTGGATGAGTAATTTGTACAGGATTTTCTAAACCGTCTGGTGAAAGATCATGGGAGCATTGATCTCGAATGGTTAAGGGATGTTGCACCAGACCAAGCAAAGTAAGATTAATCGAGAACTTAAATGTCAAATTCTTGAAATCAAAATTGAAGAATACTGAGAATGTTACCTTCTGCACTAGAGAATATGTTGCATCCATCAGAATTGTATGATTCATACAATGGGTTTAACACGCAAATGTAAAATATGCAGAGAATATCTACTAAGTATAAGAGGTTTGGGACTAAAAAGTGTGGAGTGTGTGCGACTTCTTACTCTTCATCATCTTGCCTTCCCAGTAAGCCAAATTGAGTTAATGATATGAAATCAAATAAAACATATATATGATTTTCACTTGTACCTTTAACAGGTTGACACAAATGTTGGACGTATAGCTGTCCGACTGGGATGGGTACCCCTTCAACCGCTACCAGAATCCCTACAGTTGCATCTTCTAGAATTGTGAGTATGACAAGCCTACATTTTGGCAAAATCCATACATCTTTACCATATAAAAGATATGTCGAGAAAAATATTCTGAAATCCATTTTCCATTATTAAAGGTTTACAATTTTAAGTAAATATTCTCTCTCTCCTAAATTATTGTGTTTCTATTCATTAATGCTAGAAGTTGTTTCAAACTGTATCACAGTCATATAAACATAGCTTATCATTGATTCGCATATGAAAAACATGATGATATAGACTCTAGGACAATATCTTTGCAAGTTTTTTAATAGTATAAAATGAAAATAAATGTTATTTTTTACTTTAGTTCAGTTGATAATATCAGTTTTTTTTTTAAAAAAGAAATGAACAAAATTTTAAGGAGGTTTTAATTATGACTTCTATTCCAAATAAATAATACAAAAAATGTAAAACTCGTAATATTACAAGTTGAAGAATGCAGACCTCTACAGAACGCACGTCATTTCCACGGAATAGTAAAATCAATCTTTGAAACTTTTCTTGCTGCTCCTCCCAGGTACCCAGTGCTAGAGTCAATCCAGAAGTATCTATGGCCTCGGCTTTGCAAGCTTGACCAAAGAACACTGTAAGCATGTTTTCAAGTTATAAACCTAGAAATGGATGCAGTCTTTCTTTTTTATCATTTAGTTGGGGAAATTAAGAGAATTCAAACTAAATGCCTACGACTTGCTATAAATCTGGATGCAGGTATGAGCTGCACTACCAAATGATTACGTTTGGAAAGGTAATTTCACTTGGAAATTTTGGTTCTAACATAAGCCAACTTATGAACGATCTTGACAGGAATGTATGGTGCAGGTCTTTTGTACAAAAAGCAAACCAAATTGTAATGCTTGTCCAATGAGAGGAGAATGTAGGCACTTCGCAAGCGCATTTGCAAGGTTTGGCCATCTTTCTCCTAGACGTCCATGCAGTCTTTCTTTCCCTCTCTCTTTCTTTATTTCCTCCCTTTTATAGAGACAGAGAGCATGTGCACATAAGCAACACAATTTAGGCCTCAGCTAATAACAACTTTTTGAGTTTTAATTCTTCCAGAATATCACAGAATCACATGTTGGGCAGGGACCCTACTTTAAAACTTAATTCTTGCAGCAATTCTCATAAAGTACGGAAATCTTTAATTATGGATAAGTGGGTAACTAATAGACATACTTCTTACATATCCAGTGCAAGGCTTGGCCTTCCAGCACCAGAAGATAAAAGAATAGTTAGCACTACTGAATGCAGAGAACCTGAAGATAACCAGGCCAGAACAATTGACCAACCAATGCTGTCCCTCCCTCCCTCAACAATACCATCTGAAGAGATCAAGCCATCAGAAAGGCATCAATCTGACGGGAAGACTACAATTGGGATGTGTGTGCCCATTATTGAAGAACCAGCAACACCAGAGCAAGAAAGCACCACAAAAGATGCAATCATCGATATTGAGGATGCTTTCTATGAAGATCCTAATGAAATTCCTACAATAAAACTTAACATTGAGGAGTTCTCACAGAATTTACAGAACTACGTTCAAAAGAATATGGAACCTCAAGAAGGTGACATGTCAAAAGCCTTAATTGCACTAACCCCAGAAGCCGCATCAATTCCCATGCCTAAACTTAAGAATGTCAGCCGGCTGCGAACAGAACACCTAGTGTAAGCAAAACATTTGCTGCATTTATCAAGATCTTTCGAATTCCCAAATAGATGGTGCTATCAATAGGGAATAAATTGAAAGCAGTAAAAGATAGATGATAATTTGTTTGGCCAGTGGATGTCCAAAGTCAACGGGTATAGGTATCACATTCCAAACGAATATTTTTCATTTGCGTACTAATTTTTTTTTTCACCGTCTGCAGCTATGAACTTCCAGATAATCACCCTCTTCTTGAAAAGGTTCGTGATTCTTACATCTAAAGAAAGAATATTTTTACTTTCTTTTATGGGGAATGAGGAGAATTATAACCATGTGGCATTTCTCATAATACAGTTGAAGTTGGATAGAAGAGAACCAGATGATCCTTGCTCATACTTTTTGGCTATCTGGACCCCAGGTAGAAGTAACTCCAAACCGTTATAAATATCCCTCTATTTCGTGGACAGAACCAAAAGACAAAAAATTATGGAGTATTACTTTTGACGTATGTTCGATCATGAGTTCTATTTTTTGTATCACTTAGGTGAAACAGCAAATTCCATCCAACTACCAGAAAAGAGGTGCAGTAATCAAGAACATCATCAATTGTGTCTTGAAGAGGAGTGCCTCTCGTGCAACAGTGTCAGAGAAGCCAACTCTCTCATGGTCCGAGGGACTCTTTTGGTGAGACATGTCTAGTCAAATAAGTGGTTATGCTCAAATATACCTAGCATACCGAATCTTAATCAATATCCCTCCCTCCCCC